>NC_056751.1:530655282-530702782 GCF_019279795.1 Protopterus annectens | reverse complement strand
GTTGCTTCCTGTTCTGTACATTTTCTGTGCTATTATTTCCATTGTGAAATACTACAAGATATCATTCTCTTCAACAACTTTGTGATTTCTTTCCTATTTCTCCAGTTTATCTGAGGATCTCCGAGTTATGGAATCAAACTAAATAGTTTTAGCATGGGGACCATCGAGGGGTCTTGCATTGATCTGACTCCCCATCCTTAAGTGAGTTTCAGGAGATTATGTTAGAAATGTAGGTCATAGCATGAGTAGAACCCTGCTAAAATGGTTAGTGTTGCTATCTCACAGGTACTAGGTATGGAGTTCAGTCCTGACCTCTGCTTACTTTCTAGAATATGATGTTCTCAGATCTGCTTAGATTTTAGTGTACTCTGACATCCTACCACATATATGCTTTTTTAATGACTAATCTAAATTGTTTGTACATAGAACCTTTATCCTTTCCATCACTGTCAGACTCATGGCTAAAAGGATTATGCAAGGACAGTAAATTTACCTGGTTAACAGGTAATGAAATAACAATGCTGTGGCCTTCAGTCATGCATCTTGTTTGCCCTAATTGGTCTCACTTTCCATTATATTGCAGTATTGATTTTCCATAACTTGTAGTTTGATATGCTTTCATTTCCTACTGTATAATGGACACATGCACATTTCCTATGCCCGTCTACCTCCACAGAACTGTGGGTGGAAGAAGAAGAAAGCCCCCCTCAGGTCCTTCTGGGTATAGAATCTACATGGCTACCCCCCCATGTATTAATTTTCTGTGCTATGTATGATTACTTTATTTCTGCATTTGTATTGTGTTGGAGTTCTTGGGGATCAGGTAACTCTTTATCTCTATCCAAATCAAAACATTTATGCATTATCAACATCGGTTTTTTAACCTTCACCCCAAAGATGTTGTATTGCTGCTCTGATTTCTGTTATTGCTTTCCACAATCTAACTTTCCTTTGAATCTCTGCATTTTGGTAGTTTTTATTTTCTTGCGCTACCTGTAATATGTATCTTTTGTACCACTATCTTTATGGATCACTGCCTTCTCCTCTCCTCCTTCTTCTGCTTCCTTCCCTCCCTCCTGTCTCTTTTCATGTATGTCCACCAGAATATGTTTCTCTGTTGATGTAAGTGGTAATGCAACATTTGAAATGTAGCAGAAGACCATGTGATACTGTCCTCCATGTGGTAAACATATGTTTTAGATTTTGTCTTCGTATTATTTATTACAGCTCTGTATGTAGGATGTGAATGCAAGAAAGACAAATGCAAGGGGAGTGTATGGGGACACTCACATTTCTGACAATGCTTTGTGGCATTGGGAACATCTGTCAGGGGTGTGCATATTTTACACAGCCAGGGTGATGTGTATAGTCTTATTACCCTATTTCATCACAATGTTTGGAAAGTGATGGGGGGGTTAGAAAAAGCAAACATGTAAAGTTTTTGCCTGCTCATTGCAGACTGAGTGCCATTAGCAACATCTTATCACCGTAAAGAAATATCCCAGGCCACTGACCACATCCATGTTACATGTACACCATGGTGTAGCTTCAAGACTTTATTCCCTAGAGGGACTTCATTGCCCCCTTTGGCATTCCATGACTGGCAGTTTCATGACCCAAGCACTTGTAAAAGCTGCCTAAAACAGGCTACTATCTTAAAAGTATTATACTCCATCTCCACACACCCTCTTTTTTTTAATGCTCTTTTTAGCTGTTGATCTCCCCATGACCTCCTAGCTTCATTCTCCACTAACATCATTCCCGTCTTCCCATTTTCCAGCATGGGAAGTGAAAGTCAGGGATCATGGGCTGCCATCCTGTGGCAAGTCTGATTTTTGTTTTGTTCCTACCTGCCACAAAGTCAGAACGCACTGTTGCTTTTGTGTCACAAAATAAATAATGTGTGCAGAATTCTAGTAACCTATTAACTTCTGAGGATTCTTTTTAAAGCATCATTCATTAATGAATAATTCTTTGATTACCTGATTGATTCAGGGTCACAGTAGAATTAGAGACTATCCCTACTCTCACTGGATGCAACACAGAGGAAGTAATCCTGAGTAGGGTTGCAACCCATTGCAGGATGCTAACACTCACTCACTCAGTCACTCAACTCACTTACTTTTCCTCAACACACATACCCACAAACATTATCGAAGAACATTGATTCACCTATGGCATGTGGGAGGAAACTGGAGTACCTAGGGGAAATCCATGTGTAGACACAGAGCATGTCTGTTGTCAAAGCTACCCATCACTCACTGTGCTGTGAGAATATTCATACAAAAGGCAGCACAGCCTCTGTGTAGTTCAGATGTGCTATGAACGTTTGCTCTTTAGCATACGTTGTAACCACATCCTCATCTTTTCAACAGCATGTCTTTGAATTTCAGATGCACTCTAACTTTCTTATGCAGCTGAGACTAGTACAAACATTTTGCAGACATGCCCAAGTTCGCTTCACTGGCAGGAAGTAGAGAAGAGACTGTCATGTTAAAAGTAGCTGGTGGCCTGAAACTGCTGGTTATGTAGCTTGCAAATAATTTTGATGCCTGGAAGAAGTGTTTACATATAGTAGTTTCTTAACAGTTGCCTGAAAATTTGTAAACAGACTGTAGAGCATACACATCCTGATAGATAAACAAGGTCTTATAAAAACCTACAGAGGTTTCTGCAGTCTGTATTTTTTTTGGTCCCCTAGGACCTCATGTATTTTAGTTGCGTCATTGATAAATTTCTGATAACTGATGGTCAGTTCCTTTCAGAAGTAACATCTCGTATAAGAACCTGGATTGTGTAATTTCCAAAATAAAACCCATTTTTTACCCAGCTTTTGTAGTGTAATTTAGCATTGGAAAAAAGCCACAAATATAAGTGACAGAGTAACTAAGCTTTTCAGAGAAGAGATGTTTTTTCATTCAAGGGAATACTGATGGAGTGTGTAATTCCCTTTTTCTGACAGTATTCACTTAAAATGTGTTGTTCCTCACACAACTGCCAAATTCTTTGGAAGCTCACGTATTAGTGCAATGTATTCATTAGCTTTTTATGAGCTAGAACTTGATAGTGGGTACCAAACATTATCATAGCACTGGATGTTTTTATTTTTTCTGCAATGTCCTATGGTCCCTTCAAGTATTATTTTTTTAATCTATCATCAGACTGGTTCATGTTTGATGGTCTCTTCTTATTGGTTCAGTATCTACTGTGATCTATAGTGCACAGAGATGAATGGCAGATTGTGCACGAGCCCACATGCTCCCCAACTTGCTGTCAAGTTGAGGAAACCGCAGAGGTAGTTATAATAATTAGGGAGCTGCAGCAGGTACAGTTTTTTGGGTAAGACACATTCAGTCTGTTTTTTCTCAACCAAACAGGCTTCAGTACTTACCATATCAGTATATTTCTGTTTGTGCTTTGTGTGTGTGTGTGTGTGTGTGTGTGTGTGTGTGTGTGTGTGTGTGTGTGTGTGTGTGTGTGTGTGTGTGTGTGTGTGTGTGTGCATGTTTAATGTGGCTTTCAAACAAGGATGCTAGTCACTTAGACATCTGTTTATTTCTAAATATGCCTTACCCCTGCATTCAACTCCACTCTGATTTCTGACCTGTGTTGCTGTGCATCACATTTTCTGTGTGTGCTGCCACAACTGAATACTTCAACTTGTCCTTCACAGCAAAGATTCTGCTTGCCCATAATTTTTTATATCTCTTTATAAACCTTCCCTGGTGAACCCTTGTAAAGTTGGCAGTTTTATGAATCCATGTCTGAGCTTAACGTTAGGAGTTGCCTTTAAAAGACACATGTTTTATAAAGCCTTTGTGGATTTTCTTAATTTTTGAATGAATGAATGGAGACACTGTGCCCATCAGCTGCTAAAGTTCATAGGTTCATAGGAATATACTAGGCTAACAACCACTGGCACCTTTACAAGCCTAGCCATGTAACCAAAATGTATCTGCAGACTGTTTTGCCCTTGAGGGTATTTTAAGGAGTGTATATTAGTTTTGACATGATTTAATGGCTGCCTCTTTTTATCACAGACATAGATGTCAGACCAGAGGTGAATTTCTGATTTCCCATCCAATTGTCCAGGTTATGCTTGAATAGGGTTAGGAAAGGGCTATGCATCACATAGATGGGAAGCCTATACCAGAGAATGGGAATTCTCTGAGATACATACCTGTCCCTCCAATATGCCCAGTTTAAATTGCAAGCAAAGATTAACTCCTTGAATGCAGTAGTTCTTATGCTGTTCATTTTGCATATATGCAAAATTTCCATCAAGGAGGGATCAAACGATGCCAGTCACAAACCACCTGTCAGCAGTCAGCCAGAAAAATAATATAGAGATACGGCTTTGGGTCACTTTGCATAGGGCATTGTGTTTACTTTCTGTATTTTTTTTATGAGGAACCTCTGTGGGTGTTCCATGTGCTGCATCTGCCTGGTCAGGTACATACAGAATGGAGTGTTATACTCAATGATGGTTCTGATGAGGGCTGAGTATAGTGGCATGATGACTTCTCTGCACCTAGATGTAAAAGCATAGCTGGCTCAACTGATCCCCTGTGCCAGTACCATGAACCAGCACCTCATCTACTTAGCTGTTCAAGTGTTGAGCAAAAAAAAAAAAGCACTTTACAATATGCTCATTACAGTTAGATCACATGCCCCCCCCACCTTCTTCCATTGAAGATCAACAAAAAACAGCACTTAATTGTAATAAAGGAATTGCTGCATAGTAGTGATGAGTTTATATATTCAGATCCATGCCCCCCAGCTCTTCCATTGAACAGAAAACAAAAACAACAACAAAAAAAAAATGGACATTGTTTCTACTGGCACACCAGCTACATGGCCATATGCACGACATGTTCCCACTCCCCCCTGCATCAGCTGTTCAGGTTATGTTTTTGTGCCTTGCCATCAACTCTCCTTCAACACATTTCATGGAAAATAAAAATTTCTTCTTTTAAACTGTAGCACACCGCTTGCTACAAATGTAGCAAACAGGTGCAACAGATTATACTCTGCCTGCATGGAGAGCTACAGTGCTCAGGTTTTAGTAAAAAAAAGAGATTTTTTTTTTTTTTACTTTAAAACTCTGGCAAACAGCTTGCTGTGATGTGGCAAGCATTTGCTACAGTTTAGACCATACACGGAGCAATGCAATGATCAAGTTTGACCCCAAGTGAAATACTGGGTTTTAAAAGCCAGTATTGCATTAAAGAGAGATTGGGGTCAGCTGATGGCACCCCCCCACAAAACTTTGCTCTGGGGAAGTTGCTGCTGTTGCCCCACCCTAGCTATGCTACTGCCTACATGCCATACTCATACTTGTAAGTTGAGTGACATAGAATGATTTTCTTATGACCTTAGACATGTGTCGGTTAAAAGCCAGGTTACTGTCTATATGAGTCCTTAACTCCCTGACTATTGTGTCTACTTTTAGGCATGTTTTATTAATGCGGTAGTTTCCCAGGATGGCTAACTTCTCTAAAGGTACTATTATGTATTTCTTGGCATTGAAGTTTAAGCCATGACTTTGGCACCAGTCATTTGTCTGTGTTGCGTTGACAGGTTCAGCGCAAACTTCTCCCCCCCCTCCCCACCAAAAGGGCTAATATCTATCCCAGCAGAGTGCTGCCCCCCTGACATATCAGATGCTCAGGTAAGAGCTGCCCCCTCCAAAGCAAGAAACACAGCATCAATGGGACCAGACGATGTCCCGGGCTGCGTCCTACATGAACTCCAAGAAGAGCTAAACCCAAACCTAAAACTACTGTTCAATCTCAGCCTTACTACAGGATATGTACCCAAAGAGTGGCGTACAGCAACAGTGATCCCTCTCCACAAAGGTGGTGCCTCAACGGATCCTGGAAACTATCGCCCCATATGTCTCACTAGCTTGGTCTGCAAAGCTATGGAAAGGATCATCATGGACCTTATAAATAAAGATATTGGGGACCTACAGACACTGGATCCTACCCAGTTTGGCTTTGTTAAGGGCAGATCCTGCCTCTTAAACCTGGTCAATTTCTTTGAAACAGTCACCAAGGCCATTGACAAGGGGAAGGTGGTCCACACAGCCTACCTGGACCTCGCAAAAGCCTTCGATACAATACCCCACTCGGGCATTATAGATAAGCTCACCAGCTTAAATATAAACCCCTATGTCACTAGATGGGTTGCAAACTGGCTCAAGGACAGAACCCACATGGTTAGAATAGCTGGAGCCATGTCAGACTCCAAACCAGTTACAAGTGGCGTCCCACAAGGCTCAGTCCTGGGACCTCTCTTGTTCGGTATATATTTCTCGGAGGTACAGGCCAACATGGAAGGACTGTGGCAGAACCAAGTTCGCAGATGACTGCAAACCGGGCGCCATAATAGACTCTCCAGCCGACACAAGCATCCTCTAAAAGGGCCTCATAGAAACGGACACCTGGTGCCAGAGCCATGGCCACAAGCTAAACGCCAAAAAGTGTATAGTCATCCCCTTTGGCAAAAACAAAGTGCCCACAAATTACCACATAGGTGGTAATCCATTAAGTACAGAAGAAGTAATTAGGGACCTGGGGACCCAAGTTGATAGCAATCTCTCATTTGACAACCACGTGGCCAAAGTGGTTAGAAAGACATTTTATATAGCCCACCTAATCATGAAGGGATTCACATCTAGATCAGGGGAGGTCATCGTGCCTCTTTACTCATCCCTCATCAGGCCCATAATTGAGTACAATGCCCCTTTTGGGATGTACCTTACCAGACACCTGCAGCTACTGGAAAGACCCCAAAAGTACCTCACCAAGAGGATCAAGGGGCTCAAACAGATGCCGTATGCTGCCCGGTTAAAGAAACTCCAGCTTTACTCAGTGGCATACCGCCTGCTCAGAGGCAATCTGTGCCTGACGTATAAAGCCATGTCCAACCCGGAATTAATGGACATGCTGCACCTCAGAAAATCCAAATCCCATCGAGCTACGCTCGAGGAACTTGAACCTCAGCACTGAAATAAATAGGACATGCTGGAGGGACAGATTCATAACCCAGAGACTCCCTTCACTCTGGAATAAAATCCCAGTCCAGGTTAGGCAGAGTCCCTCATTGACTCTCTTCAAGAGGAATCTTGATGAGTGGATGGGAGATCGTAGGTTTACCCCGGGTATCACTTCTGTGTCACTGTTAGACAGAGGCACAGTATACTAACCTCGAAAAAGGGCATAGCAAAATTAATTTAAAATGGGTGGCGAAAGCCATACACACTCTGGCTAGGCTTATAAATGCCCTAGGGCAGATAGCCTAGTATGAACCTATGAACCTATGAACCTATGTAAAATTTTAGTATCTTGAAGGGTTTCTATGATTGTACCAAGATTGCAGTCATCTTCAGCCTTGTAAGCCAGAGGCCCTTGACATTGGCCTTAACTAAAGGAAATCTATGCCAAAGAGGAGTGGACCCAGCACAGAGCCCTGGGGCACTCCACTGGTGACCGGCCTCTTTGTGGAAGTGGTCTCTCCACTCCTAACCTGCTGGATCCTATCTGTGAGCCAACTAGCTATGCAGTGGGTTACATAGTGAGTTTTGCTTAATTCCATGAGTTTGTTTACAATGCGTGAGAGGGAGTATATTATCAAATGCCTTAGCTAGGTCAAGGTAGGCAGTATGCACCATTTTGCCCCCCTCCATTTCCTTGATGACCTTCTCAAAGAAGTCCACCATGTTCAGTAGGTATGACCTGCTTTCATGAAACCAAACTGGGTTGGATACAGTGTCTGAAGGTTTTATATGTCATTGTTAATCATTTCAATATTAATTATTTCCATAGCTTTTCATATGAGACTAGTCAGATTAATGGGTCTGTAGTTCCTGGGATCTGTTAATGGCTTACCCTTGGGTCTATATTAAATCATGAAAGCTTAGAAAAGCGAACAATGATTTATCGACCCCATGTAAGCGAAAGCTTACAAATTTGAACGCTTAGAACAGTGATTTTTTTTCCAAGGGAAAAAAATTGCTGTTCCAAAAAAAAAAAAAACACTTAAAACATAACATAAAGTGGGGGGCTGTGCCCCCCACACACCCCCTACTTAAATATACCAATTCTGAGATCGCACTACAGTGACAAAAATGGCAAAGTAACGGACACGGCCAAGCAATTTCTTTCCCAGGGAAAGAATTTGCTTGTATGCCGTCATTTGCCTTTTAGATCTTTCAAGTTCGACCAAGATGCATTCGAAAGAATGTGTCTTCGGTCATCTAATAGGAACCACTCACCCTTGTGTAGAGGGATGACTATTCTGGTCCTCCATTTGCGTTGTGCAAAGCCTTTTCAGAGGCTGTTGCTGAATAGTGATGCCAGTGATCCTGATAGGTCATATTTCAGGCTATTTAGGAGGCATCCTGGGATATTATCAGGGCCCATCAAAGCTGTATTCTTGGCCTTAGCACCTTTAAGACCTGCTCTCTGCTGATAGTTGGATGGGTTATGTTAGGTGGTGTCCATTAATAAAAACAATTAATTGGTGGCTAAAGCCTATAGGCTTATGGAACTACTTAAAAAAAAACGGCCATTTCAAAAAAAGTGAAGAAACAACAACATTTCAACATGGCACTTCTGAATTCCAGTAATGCAAAGAAGTATTCTAATGTACATGTTTTGGGGTGAATATAAAGTATGTAATTTACTGATTTCTTTCTGTTCCTGCTCTGTTTTTTTCATAGTATTTTTATATTAAAGAAAGTTTCCTCCACTTAAAGTTTTGAAGCAGTGGTGATAGACAAAGTTCCCCAGAGAAAAGAGGAGTAATATTTTTTTTGTTGTGCCGTCACTGTTGCTGTGTGGTATTATGTGGAGCCAGTACAGCTAGTCTGACAGCGGGTTGCACTTTACATATGCTTACAGTGACTAGCTAGCCTGACAGTGGGTTGTACTTTACATATGCTCACAGTGACTAGTTAGTCTGACAGCGGGTTATACTTTACATATGTTGATAGTGACTAGCTAGTCCGACAGCGGGTTATACTTTACATATGCTCACAGTGACTAGCTAGTCTGACAGCGGGTTATACTTTACGTATGCTGACAGTGACTAGCTAGTCTAACAGCGGGTTATACTTTCCATATGCTCACAGTGACTAGCTAGCCTGACAGCGGATTATACTTTCCATATGCTCACAGTGACTAGCTAGTCTGACAGCGGGTTATACTTTACATATGCTCACAGTAACTAGCTAGTCTGACAGCGGGTTGCACTTTACATATGCTTACAGTGACTAGCTAGCCTGACAGTGGGTTGTACTTTATATAAGCTCACAGTGACTAGTTAGTCTGACAGCAGGTTATACTTTACATATGTTGATAGTGACTAGCTAGTCCGACAGCGGGTTATACTTTAGATATGCTCACAGTGACTAGCTAGTCTGACAGCGGGTTATACTTTACGTATGCTGACAGTGACTAGCTAGTCTAACAGCGGGTTATACTTTCCATATGCTCACAGTGACTAGCTAGCCTGACAGCGGATTATACTTTTCATATGCTCACAGTGACTAGCTAGTCTGACAGCGGGTTATACTTTACGTATGCTCACAGTGACTAGCTAGTCTGACAGTGGGTTATACTTTACATGTGCTTACAGTGACTAGCTAGTCTGACAGTGGGTTATACTTTACATATACAAAACACAAATCCAAAAGCAGCTGGGGATGAAGCTCTCTCAAAAAAGCAAAATGCAGTAACAAAAGTCCAAACTGGGAATAAACAAGCATGGCACTCTTGATATTAAATAAAAGACAAAACTTTTATTCAGGTACAAACTAGTGAGCGCTTTCGTGCCTCCTGGCACTTCTTCAGACAATACAAACACTGCAAAAATCTCAGTAAAAATGGGTTGCCTCACCCACATTATTTCACAGCAACCAACCATATATCTGCAGCAATTAAAATTCACCTGCTGGCAATAATCAGCAAATGTAATGTGAAGTCAAAGACTTCACATATCAACTAGCTTAGGAAATCCTTACATGAAAAATAGAAAGTCTGAAATTACACATAAAAAATAAAATAAAATAAAATAAAAGCATTAATTCTCGCTTTGACTTCACATTACATTTGTTGATTATTGCCAGCAGGTGAATTTTAATTGCTGCAGATATATGGTTGGTTGCTGTGAAATAATGTGGGTGAGGCAACCCCTTTTTATTGAAATTTTTGCAGTTTGTATTGTCTGAAGAAGTGCCAGGAGGCACAAAAGTGCTCACTAGTTTATACCTGAATAAAAGTTTTGTCTTTTATTTAATATCAAGAGAGCCGTGTTTGTTTATTCCCAGTTTGGACTTTTTTATACTTTACATATGCTTACAGTGACTAGCTAGTCTGCCAGTGGGTTATACTTTACATATGGTCACAGTGACTAGCTAGTCTGACACCGGGTTATACTTTTCATATGCTCACAGTGACTAGCTAATCTGACAGTGGGTTATACTTTAAGTATGCTTAAAGTGACTAGCTAGTCTGATAGCAGGTTATACTTTACATATGCTGACAGTGACTATTGTTCCATCTCCTAGTATTATTCTGCAAACTGGGATTCATACTGAAGCCGCATATTTAGTCAGATTTCTGTGGTCGGTTAAACTATCCTCATGAGTTTAGGTAAATAACCTGATGTTCATTGTGTTACACTGCTGCAGTCATTACACTTGGGTTATCCTGCCGTCAGGTGGTCCCGCAGTCAGCCAGAGTTCCAAAGTCTTGGTCCGGCGTCGGTTGCTGTCGCTTCTTCCCTGACGTCAGTGCGCCAGGGGTATATAAGATGCATCTGACGCCATTTCCTTCAGTCTTTCTTGGCGGGTGGTGCCCGAAGCAGAAGCAGTTCGCAAGTGCCGGTCTGCCGACTCCTGAGATTTTCAAAGTCGAATTTCAGATCCGAAGTCTTCAATAAAGCTAAGTACCCCATTGGGGAAACTTTTTTCTTGCCTCAGACCAATGTCAGAAAAAGTTAATAATTGTATTTCTTGTGGGAAGCAAATACCTCATAAGGACTTCCACTCTTACTGTATTCCATGCCTAGGCCCTGATCACAACGTCCTTAGTTGTCGGTTTTGTGCTAGATTTAACAAACGCACTATAAAAAGACGTTTTGATTTTGCTTTGCACTACTTTGGCCGAAGGTTCAATTATACTATGCTGTCGGATCAACCGACGACCGCAATACTGAAAAAACTCAAAGACAAGGATAAAGACAGGCATCCGAGGTCCAAAACCGATGACGAAACCTCTTCGAGGCCAGTCGCCGGTTCGCCAGTTCTCAGTGAGGCGCTTTCGCAGCCCTTGACACCCGGTACCTCAGAGCCACAGGCCGCCTCCGACTCCCACGTGGAGACAACTAGGCCTTTGGAAACTCAAGGTATTGGGCCTACGGAAACTAATCCCTCAGATGGGTCCGGAGCCGCTGAGCAGGCATCGGCTTCTGAGGGTGTTTTCAGACCTTCACAACTTACCATTAAAGCAACAGCCAAGACAAAAGTACCATTAAAGACAAAGAAGCAAGTACAGCATTCTCCTGGACAGTCCTCCATGCCTAAGAAACAGATGCTTAAAATGGCCGAAGACCTCATTACTCTAATCAGGGGTTCCCATCCCCCTCCTGAGAAAAGGCCTAGTAAGGATACAGACTATGATTCCTCTGATCAGGTTTCCATTTCCTCTGATTCCTCTTCAGACCAGGGATGCTCTCTACCCCCCTATGAGGACTCTGATGCTGAAGAATCTATCCCTTCAGCCTCTCCTCCTGAGGATTATTCTTTTGGGGAAACTTTACATACCATGTGGGAGGATTTCCATTGGGAAAGTCGGGATTACTCAGAATCCAAGAAAAGGCTCATGGATTTCCTTTTATTGCCTCAGCACAGGCTCCTGGCTATTCCGCCTGTGCTAGATATTGTGGATGATGTGATCTCTGAATCTGGCTTATCTCCTGATTCTTTGCCCCCTGCACCAGCCAAGCCAGATAGGTATTATAGAGTCCCTGACTCTCACAAGTTTCTTTATAAAAACCCTTCTGCTGATCCAGAAACTATTTCCCAGGGTCCAAAAGGGGTTAAGGCTTCCATTGCAAAAAATCCAGTACCCTCTGACAGAGATTCCAGAGCTTTGGATAGATGGGGGAAGAAAGTATACACTTCTGCAACTTTAGCAGTAAGGGCTTTAAATTGCCAGTTTCACATGCTTAAGTACCAACATTATTTAATGGCTCAGTTAAAACAGAAAATGCTTGCAAGCTCAGAAGCTCCTGATTGTAAAGAAATGCAGGATTTATTTCATGCAGTTGAACAGGTTGGAAAACATACTCTGCAATGTGGTTTTGATTCTTTAGAGGCCTCTTATAGAGCCGCAGTTACAGGTTCTGTGATTCGAAGACATGCTTGGTTAAAAGAACAGAGTTTACCTGATCATGTTAAGGCAAAATTATTGGATGCTCCTTTACAGCATGATACCTTGTTTGGTGTTAAGGCAGAAGAGGTGTTAAAGAAAATGGAGGATAAAGCTAAATCTATGCAACCAGTCAAGGATTTCTTACAGGTACAGCCACCTCGATTTAGCAGAAATTGACCAACAAAGAATTGGTCCTTTCCAGTGTCAGACAGGTCACAGAGAGGCAGATACAGACACCCAAGAGGCAGATCTCAACCCCAAGGCTCAAACAGACAATGACAGTGGGGCACCTCAACCCCAAAAGGAGGTGAGGACAAGACTCAACCTTACAGGAAACAGTCCCAATGACTTCCCCCTTTGTACCCCAAGCACTTCCCTTTTGGAAGCCCCCTTAGGGGGAAAACTAGCACTTTTTTCTCAAAACTGGCAAACAATCACCCAAGACAAATGGGTTCTGAATATTGTGTCTCAAGGTTACAGGTTCCACTTTCATACTTTACCAAGGCTAAAAGGAATGCCAGACCTGCCACAAAATCAATGGGCAGAGGCACAAAAACAAATTTCAGCCCTCATGGACATGAGAGCTATTCAAAAAGTACCACAACAGGAACAAGGACAAGGATTTTGCTCAAGACTCTTCCTGGTCCCCAGAAAGGACAAGGCCTGGAGGCCCATACTAGATCTTTCAATTCTAAATACTTACCTGGATATTCCGAAATTCAAAATGTTGACATTACAGCAGCTTCTACCCATGCTGGGCAAGAAGGCTTGGCTTGTTACTCTGGACCTCAAAGAGGCATACCTGCATGTCCCTATCAGACAAAATTGCAGAAGATACCTCAGATTCAAAGCTGGTACAATGCACTACCAATTCTCTGCACTGCCCTTTCACTTATCTACTGCGCCCAGGGTCTTCACAGAGTGCCTGGCACCAGTAATTGCATTTTGCAGACAAAAAGGAATTCAAATATATCCATACCTGGACGACTGCCTCATTCAAGCAGAGACAAAGGACATTCTTCTACAGCATCTGGCATTTGTAAAAAGGTTGCTAATTTCTCTAGGGTACACAGTAAATGAAAAGAAGTCAAAACTAGTGCCCTCACAACAGATTATATTCCTGGGTGCCAGCTTAAATACAACGGCCCAGATGGCTTACCTCACACCAGACAAACAAGTTCAACTAACTCAATATTTTCAATTACTGGCAAAAAAGTCCCATCTCCCTGCAAGAAAAATTCTGCAGGCCCTGGGATTCATGGCATCCTGCATACTACTAATACCATATGCCAGACTGCATATGAGGAAATTACAATGGTACCTAAAAAGTGTTTGGACTCAACACTCTCACAGTTTAGAAGCAGTAATACCAATGATTCCCTGCCTACAACAGGAGTTTCGATGGTGGGCACAGGCATGTCACCTAAACAAGGGTCAGCCTTTTACCCTACCCACAGCCAGGCAGACTCTAACAACAAATGCTTCGGATTACGTCTGGGGAGCACACATGGCAGGAAAATGCATTCAGGGCAAGTGGACCACAGACCAGATGCATCTTCACATCAATCAAAAAGAGATGTTGGCTGTTCAAAATGCCCTAACAGCTTTCAAGGACCTTCTGCATCCAGGACAATTATTACTAAAAACAGACAACACCACAGTAATGTGGTACATAAACAAGCAAGGGGACACTAATTCTTATCCCCTATGCAGGCAAGCCATGACCTTGTGGAACACAGCTCTAATGTATCAAGTTTACCTGCAAGCACAATTCCTGCCAGGAAATAAAAATACTCTGGCAGACGATCTAAGCAGAAATATCATGGACCCTCACGAATGGAAACTGAATCCACAAATCTTCAGCATGGTAACGCAAAAATGGGGATGCCCAGACATAGATCTTTTTGCCTCCCCACTGAATTGCCAACTACCAAAATTCTGCACAAGGACTTATCACACACAAGCATGGAAAGTGGATGCTCTTTTGTTCAGCTGGAAAAGCCTAAAAGTTTATGCCTTCTCGCCACTGCCTCTCCTTTCAAAGGTACTCCTAAAAGCCAGACAAGAAAAACCACAGATGATCCTGATTGCTCCAGACTGGCCACGCCAGCACTGGTACCCTATCTTAAGGAACTTAGCCCAAGGCCCACCATGGATTTTGCCTCAAATTCCATACCTTCTGACTCAACAAAACAATCAGATCCTGCACGGCCAGCTCAAAACCCTAAACCTGGCTGCATGGCAGATTCATTAGTCAAACAGGCAACACCTCTCTCTAAAGCTGTTATGGATGTCATTTTGGAGGCCAGGAGGCCTAGCACCAGGAAAGCTTACTCAGAAAAATGGAAGAGATTCTGTGCCTGGAACCAGGCTCAAAGCCTTGACCCTGTTGTCCCAAACATTCCTTAGATTTTACAATACGTAACTGAGATGCTGGACAGAGGCCTATCCTTCTCATCAATTAAGATCCACACTTCTGCCATTTCAGCACATTACAACACGGATCCTCCGTTATTCTCTCATCCCTTGCTAAAGCAGTACCTCAGAGGGGCTAAAAACATAAGACCACCCCGGAGAGCACCAACACCAACTTGGGACCTCAATTTTGTTTTGGAAAAACTGACCCTGCCACCTTTTGAGCTAGCCAATACAGCCGATCTAAAATTTTTATCATGGAAAACAGCTCTGCTCCTGGCAGTAACTTCAGCACGAAGAGTCTCAGAGCTACAGGCATTAATGGCAGTGTACTTTTATAATTTTTCATCAGGTGTGGTGGTGGTGGTGCTGCGGTAGCATTGTCACTTCACAGTTAGACGTTGCCCGTTCGATTCCCAGAGCGTCTTCTGTGTGGTGATATGCGTGAATGGGCGTTGCTTCATTGAAGGTTGTGCGTTAGGCCCGGCAAGCCAGCACATAAAAACCTACTGCCAATCATTAGCGGACCGGAGTTCCGCTGTGGCGACCCCTAACCGGGAAAAGCCAAAAGACACAAACAAACAAAAACAGGGTTTCTTTAAGGACAAACCCTACCTTTATGCCAAAGGTGGTATCTAGTGTGGCTCTTAACCAAACCATCCATTTGCCAACTTTTTATCCAAACCCCCAGAATAAAGGGGAGAAACTTCTGCATTCTTTGGACATACACAGGCAGCTACGCTTTTACTTGGACAAAACAAAAGCTTTCAGGAAAACTGAGCAACTGTTTGTAGCATATGCTGCAGGAACACAGGGCAAGGCTATCTCAAAGCAGACTATATCCAAATGGATAGGACACTGTATTCATTACTGCTACACACAGCATGGAAAATCAGTCCCAAATAACATTAGGCCACATTCCACCAGGGAACAGCCACTTCAACAGCCTTTCTCAGAGGAGTACCTACCAAGGAAATTTTGGAGGGTGTAACTTGGAGTTCAGTGCACACCTTTAGCAAGCATTACCACTTGCCTCTTTACTCTAAATCCAGAGCAGGATTTGCAGGGCCTCATAGCCAATCCTAACTCTTTATAGACCGGCCACCCAACCTTAGCTTTGGGATTCTACACAAGTGTAATAACTGCAGCAGTGTAACACGATGAACATAGTACAGTTTTGTACCTACCATAAATGTAGATGTTTGAGTGTTCAAACTGCTGCAGTCCAGGTTACCCTCCCTCCATCCCCTCTGAACTAGCTGGACTTATCTATACCTTTCTGTCCTATACAACCTTTGTGGTGTATTTGCTTGTAACTGAAGGTATTGTTTTTATTTTATATGTATATTTTTTATTAGCAATATGTATTGCCTACCTATTTGGGGGCACCTGACATCTGGGGCAAGAAAAACTGAAGAAAATGGCATTGGATGCATCTTATATACCCCTGGCGCACTGATGCCAGGGAAGAAGCAACAGCAACCGACGCCAGACCAAGACTTTGGAACTCTGGCTGACTGCAGGACCGCCTGATGGCAGGATAACCCAAGTGTAATGACTGCAGCAGTGTGAACACTCGAACATCTACATTTATGGTAGGTACAAAACTGTACTTTTGTTTATGCCTTCTTCTTGATGCCAGCTAAGTAAAATGGCTCTACAGGCTGTTGTCCCTATAAAGCAATGATATGGGCACAGAGCACCAAAACTGTTCCTCTGAACCAATGAGAGAAATGTCATAGAAAAAAGCAGAGGTTAGAGTTGTATGGTTCATTTATCTTTGGTAGAGCAGTTATTTACTGTTTGAATAAATTCAGGACCTAAGTAATATACAGATGTACTAAACCAATGTAGTACCCTAGTGAGTCATATACTGCACACACCTGTGGTACAGGAAAAACTGCTGACCATTTACATTTGGATTTATTCTCTTGGCCCTCATTCTTCTCCTAGTCTTGTAAGTGGGACTTAAATTTAGATACCTGTTACTCTACCAAAGGGTATCAGTTTCGATTTCTGCTGTAGATTCAAGATGCTTGCCCTGGACATTTGGTATCTCATTATATTGTAGTTCATCTATATAATATTTAAGTATCAGTAACATTTAAGACAGCTGTCAGTGTCAAGTTCCATTACCTTTTATATGAAGAGTGCCCGATTTTGAACTTGTTAGGCTAGGGCATTTCATAAAGAAGATGCCCCATTTTGAACTTTGTTAGGCCAGGGCATTTCATAAAGAAGATAGCCCCAGCTTCTTGAAGGAAAGTGAGGCATTAAATCAGGACCTAAGGTCTGTAGTGCTTGCATGTCTACTGTGTTTTTCCATGATGCATGTGTGAGGTTTATTCATTTGGTATAGTTTTGTTGTATCATTCTGTGCATGTGTGCAAGTGTCACATTATGTGTGTATTTTTGTGCTTTCCTATTCGTCAATGCATTACAAATTTATTCACTGCATCCTAATGTATATGTGTTATTTTCTTTATTAATGCACATGTCTGCATTCAGAGATGTCTACATTGAATACTGGCAAGGTATACTAAGCTTTCTGCTTGCTCTGCAGTGCTAATCTGTGTGATTCTGTAAGGGGAAGGGGCATGTGTGGAGTGTCACTATTTTAACAGGGGACTGTAGTTCCATCTTCAGTGATTGTTGGCTACAACTGGTGCTCTTTCTGTTTCAAATGCATCGGCTGACTAACCACACTTCCTTCTACTACCTGTTTTGGCTGCAGTGACAAGTACTTATTTTCTTAATGCATGCATACAGATTTCGTTTTTTAATGTTCATTATTTTACATGACATTGTCATACTGTGTTTGTAACTAGCAGTGATAAAGTAAGAATTATAAAATTACAGGTGAGTTTACTTACAGTTACAGTATTGTTACTTTTCCATGGGAAGCATCTTCGCCTTCACTCTCATTTTTCAAAAAAGTGAGTATGAGGGATATTCAAAATGAATAAAAGAGCATACTTGATTTTATGTAGCTGTTTTCAGTCCTATAAGTATGTTCTCCATATTAAACTATAGTGCACAAATACTTAATTTTTAATGTGGGTATTAAAATCTTTTTTTAACTACAATTGTGAAAAGAAAACATCATACATATTGTCACCATGATCACCTCATCTGTTTCTAGCTACTCCTCATAATTATAGACATTAAGCTGAGGTGGCTGTTAATCAATAATGCTGCAAATACTAATATAAGTACCACTGTGAGTATGCAGGCGTACAGCATTACACTCACACATGAGCTTAAAAATGCTTCTCTCAATCTCTTAAGCATATTTTAAAGACACTGTAGTAAGAGTGAAAGACAATATAAGTTAAAAAAGAACTACTGTTCCTACTGTTCTGTTGCTTCCCTTGAAATTCCAGATATTTTTGTCTCCTGTGGTTCCCTCTCATTGTTGTCTGTTGACATGGTCTTAGTTATTCCTGGACCTGTAACTGCATTTATGTGGATGTTTACTTGTTTACTTCATTCGGCAATAGGGTTATGAATAGGTTATTTCACAGTCACTTACTAGCCCTGATTCTTCTCTATGAGGCTATTGTCAGTCAGCATATCCATGTCAAGGTTTAAAGTTGTCTCATGTCCCAGTGCATACTCACTTTGTAGAGCAACCACCATTTGGGATGGTTGCATTTCTTCAACTCTGGAGGGAGGTCACTCTAACAAATGGGTCTCCGGCACCCATGCCAGTGATGTAGATGACTTTGGCCCAAGTAACCAGATTTAATTTAGTGCTTAGGTGCTTGATAGCATGGACAGGAATGATGGGCTTCCATCCTGGAAGGGAGGGTATGCACTCGGGCACACTTCTGTGGTCGATCCCTGGTGGACATCTGAGACACATAGGAAGTGCTGTTACAAGCAGACAGGGCTTTGGCTGAGTTGCACATAGAGGCTTGCTTGATACACTATAAGCTCATTGTATACCACCTCATTGGACGGTGGTGCAGCGGTTAGCATTGCCGCCTCACAGCAAGAGATTCTCTGGTTCAATCCTTGGCTGGGGTGCCTTCTGTGCGGAGTCTCCATGTCCTCCCTGTGGTTACGTGTGTTTCCTCCGAGTGCTCCGGTTTCCTCCCACATCACAAAGACATGCTATAGGTGGATTGGACACTCTAAATTGATCCTAGGTGTGTGTGTGTGTGCATGTGTGTGCCTTCTGTGGAAGGTTAGGTGCCGGGCTGGCAACTCAACACTGTAAAACTCCACTGCCAATCATGAGCAGACAGATGATCCGCTGTGGCGACCCCTAACCGGGAAAAAGCCGAAAGAAGAAGAAGAAGACTCAGACTAATCCGTCATTGAACTAAAAACACATTTCCAATTCTAGTGCACTTTTTATTATTATTCTTCAGCATAATCGGAAGAACAAGACTGAAGCAGAGCCCCTCAGCACCACAGAACAACAGCTGCCAGCATTTTGTACCACATATTCATTCATTACATTGATTATAAAAATATTTCTATGCTATATTATTATTTAACCCCACCAGTTGCACAGTGTTAAAATTCAAAATGTAATAACACTTTTTTATTGTAATGAAGATTGCATCTCTCCCACCCCCAGTTTTGTGGATGAGGGGGCTTGAACAGTATAGCAGACCTCAAACCTGTAATTATGTATCTGAGTTGCAGTCACTGAAATATATTGCATTCATAATCTCCGGTGAATTATTTATTATATTTCTTAGGTGCTCAAAAACTATGAACTGCAGAAATCTCATGTCTCATATGCATTACATTTTGCAGACATCCAGTCATACCCAAGGGGATTAATCACTCTAACGGAATTACAAGAATAGTTACTTTATTTATATTCTTGATGAGGGCAATAAGTGATACAACCTCCTGGGTTTGGTAAAGGAAACTTTAGTAGTCTTTTAGAAAATACCTTCTGTAAAGTAACACGCACTAGAACAAAAGGACAGAAATTCTACAACATTTTCACAAGCTTCTGAATAATTAATAAATGGTACATACTGAGTGTCAAGTACATGCCATGGCCTTCCTGAAGAACTGTTATTGTTTCTGTTACTATGTCTTAACCTCATAGTTTCCACACTGCAGTCCCTCTATAACCTTCTGAAAGCAGAAAGAGTAGCATTTTCACATGATTCTGCTATATTCATAGGCTCATAGGTGTTTACTAGGCTAACGACACAAGGGCCATTTTAAGCCTAACCATGTTTTCCAAATCTTTGACAAGCTCTGGTACCCTTGATAACTGTAAGCAGGGACTTGGGAGATGAAACATGTACAAGTAGGGGCTTGGGAAATGAACCATTTACAGGTTGCCTGGGTCCATTAGAGACATACGTCCCAACGTAGGGATGAATTTCCTGTTCCCCAACCAGCTGTCCAAGTTACACTTGAATTGGGTTAGGGAGGAACTCAGCTTCACATGATTGGAGAGCCTATTCCAGAGACAGGGTAGTCTCTGGGATACATATCTGTCTCTCCAGCAGGTCCTTTTTATATCACAGGCAAGGTTTAATTCTGGTGCTCTTTGTTTTATAGATATGTGAAGGTCTATCAGAATGGGGTCTGACAATGCCCTGTATGCCAGGCATAGATCTCCCCTCAACAGATTGTAGGAGACAGAATACAGGGATAGGGCCTTGAGGCTGTCTACAAAGGACATTTTACTTATGCCCTGTATTCTTTTAGTGAGAAGCCTCTGTGGATATTCCAGTTGCTGGATATGTCTGGTTAGGTACATACCAAAGGGGGCATTGTACTCAGTGACAGGTCTGATGAATGTTGAATACAGTAGAACAATGCTTTGTTTATAAGTCGCACAACATGAAATGAGTCCCTCACTGATGTAGACACGTGATGGTCAAAGGTTACATTACTGTCTATATGTATCCCTAAGTCCCTGACTACTGGTTCAGCTCTAAGGGGTGTGTGTGTTGTCGATATGATAGTTACCAGGGGTGGATGACTGCCCGTAGGATACTATTATGCATTTCTTGGCATTTAGTCCATGGCTCTGATTCCTGTTGTTTGTCTGTGTCAGTCCTTCCTAGAGAACATCTGTGTCAGTGTGGGACTGAATGACAGCTCCTAATTTACAATCATCTAAAATTTTGTTAGTCAGAGACCACTGACAATAGCCATGAATTCAGAAAAGTAGATGCCATAAAGGAGCAGTCCAAGGACAGATCCCTGAGGGACTCCACTTGTGACTGGCCTCTTTGTAGAAGTGGACTCCCCAGTTCTAACTTCCTGGGTCCTGTCTGTGAGCCAGTTGGATATCCAACGGGTGACATATGAGTTTGTACATAACCCCTTTAGTTTGCCAACAATGCCTGAGTGGGATATTGTGTCAAGTGCCTTGGCCAGTCAAGGTAGGCAGTGTGAACCATTTTGCCTTCATCCATTGCTTTGGTGACTTTCTCAAAGAAGTACACCAGGTTGAGTAGGCATGACCTGCCCTTGACAAAACCAAACTGGGTTGGTTCCAGTGTCTGGAAGTTTATTATATCATTATTGAACATTTCCATAATAATTCTTTCCATGGCTTTACATATAAGACTAGTGAAACTCATGGGTCTGTAGTTGGCCCATCTTTGTGCAGAGGAATGACTGTTGCTGTTCTCCATTCATGAGGCATGAAGCTCATCTTGTGGCTATGGTTAAATAGCAATTCCAGAGGCCTGATAGGTCATGTTTCATGCTATTTAGAATGCATCCTGGGATATTTTCTGGGCCTACTGATGCAGTGTTCTTGGCCTTCAAGAGAGAATTAAGGACCTGTTCCCTAGTGATAGCAGGGGGAGTTGTATTTGATGGTATTTCCTGAGGGAAGGTTGAGGGGGGGGGGGAGGTAAAGTTGGAGTTGAGTTTATTGGCCAGTAGGTTTGCTATATCTTCTGGCTGAGTAGAGGTGGCCCCATTTACAATAAGCTCTGCACACAACTGTGTATTGCCTTTGCGGACATAGCTAAAGAATGTCCTGTTGTTGTCCTTGACCTGGGAGACCAAATTTGGCTTTGGTCGACTTTATTTGCCCTCTGAGTTATTTGTTTAGTTTGACGAGAGTGTGTTTATCCTGCTGGGTGCTGCACCTCGTAATTTTTGCCACAGTTTTTTTCCTTCTGTTTTACAGCCTATTGATTTTGTAATTCCACCAATGTGGCTTGTGTTTTGAGTTAGTTCTATACTTCTTCCTGATGGGTACAGCTGCCTCTATGCAGCTATTAACATGCTTGTATAGGGTTTTGTGAATAGTTCTGCATAGGCAGCAGTGTTCTCAGGGTTTACGGGAGCTTGACATTTTGCCAGGTTATCGCTTAATAGCAGGAAGTTAGCCTTAAAGTAGTTCCTGAATATTTCAGATTTAACTGGTTGTCCAGGTTTTAGTTTGCAGCTGAAAGCCCTCCAGGTGTAGCATCTCTAAGCCACTGAGGACCTGATCGCTTTGCCCCCCCCCCCCCCAGTTGTGTGAGCAAGGAATCCTCTCACTCCAGCTAAAAGCAAAGAAAACTCTAACCAGCAATCATCCAAAAATAGACTGCAGCCCCTGGTTTAACTCCAGGAACCTTGTTGTTGCCGCTTGTGTAGTAGCCACTGAGGACCTGATCGCTTTGGGTCCCCCCACTTGTGTGAGCAAGGAATCCTCTCACTCCAGCTAAAAGCAAAGAAAACTCTAACCAGCAATCATCCAAAAATAGACTGCAGCCCCTGGTTTAACTCCAGGAACCTTGTTGTTGCCACTTGTGTAGTAGCCAATAAGGACCTGATTGCTTTGGGCCCCCCCCCCCACTTGTGTGAGCAAGGAAGCCTCTCACTCCAGCTAAAAGCAAAGAAAACTCTAACCAGCAATCATTCAAAAATAGACTGCAGTCCCTGGTTTAACTCCAGGAACCTTGTTGTTGCTGCTAGTGTAGTAGCCATTGAGGACCTGATCGCTTTGGGTCCCCCCCCCAACTTGTGTGAGCAAGGAATCCTCTCACTCCAGCTAAAAGCAAAGAAAGCTCTAACCAGCAATCATCCAAAAATAGACTGCAGCCTCTGGTTTAACTCTAGGAACCTTGTGTAGTGTAGGTGCCAGCTTTTATAACTACTGTTATGCCTTGTTAAAATTTGTTACAGTCAGCTAGAGTGCATACCCCAGGGGCAATAGCTGCAAACCTTCTTCCTCTTAGCCCACCCCCACCCCTTTCATTCCATTTCACTGTTGATAATTTGTTATATGTGAAGATATTTATCCCCTCTCAGTAGTCATAGCCTTCAGTCCCTCCTCCTCAATACTTGTTCTTCACTAAACACCAAACAGAGGTGCAAAGTCTCCAGCTGCTTTTATCTTTAGCTAGATTGTGTGCAGCAAACAATGAGCAAAGAGGAATACAAATATAAAAGAGAATAAAATCTGCCATTGCAGACTAGTAAGTAGCATACAACTTCTACTTGTGGTGTATTCCTATACATAGTTTTTCTTGGAGAAACCTTCCAGTCCTTGAACAAGGGTGCCGGTATGTTTACCTTATTTCCTTGGCTGTCCTTGATAATTAGCTAGGTTTAGCAGAGTCTCTTGGATTGTCCCCTGCTACTTTAAATTCCAGTTGAAGCCCCCAAGTGATTGCTCAGGTACAGCACACCAAAGGTTATAAAATCCCTGGATGCCATATTTGCTCTAATTGCAGTTGAAAGCCCTCCAGGTGTAGCATCTCTAGTAAGTGATAGTATTATTTTTCTTTTTTTCAGTGTTGTATTCCACACTGTAAACTCACTGTCCCTGCATAGAGTAGTACAATAATTTCTCTCTAAGGTAGCTTCCAGTTATTTTTTATTTTTGCTGGTATAGTTTATATTTGGATATTAGAAGCTTATGTTTTTGTTTTTGCTTGCTCCCAATTTCAGTAAACCTGATTCAGAGTTCCTCTAAATGATAGTTTAGACTACTTTATAATGTCACAGTACTACTAGCTTAAAAGTGATTCCAATAGCTTCTTTCAAAAATAAGGGCATGACTATAAGCTACTTTATTAATTGTGTCTTCATGTAAAGCTTTTTTGCTTGTTTAATTGTCATAACTACCTGCTATGTGCAAACTCTTTTTTCTCTCCCCCACGATTGTCTGTCTTTCTCCCTAAAGTACCCTGCTCTCCATTGCAGTGTTCCTGATGTAGTCTCTAAGAACCTACCTGTGACAAAGGACCCTATCAAAATACCTGCGGTCTCATCTAACAGCCTTATTTTCCCTGCACCCTCTCTCAAGGAAGCAAGAAAGTATGTGGTTGTCTAAGTCCTGCTTGTAAAGCTGACCACCGTCTACTATTGCTTCAGAGGTTCTAAAGTACGCTACAAGCCTGAACAGCCAGCAGCCTTTACCCCCCTGCTATCTACCCTGTATCCAACAAACCTCTTCTACTTTATAATAACCCCCTTTACTAGCTATCACTCCTTCCCTAGTTCTAAACCAGCTAGCTCCCTTACATACTTACCTGCAATACTAGATCTGCCCACTAGGTGGCACCCTTATCCCATCCTTTATCTCCTGCTTATCCCTCTGTATTTCGTCTGTAATTACACTACATCTCTTAAGTCTAATATCTGCTCTTATTTTCTCACTTACCCTTTACTTCAACTGTCTACACCCACCTGTTTTTTTTCTCACAGACTTCTGTTTTATCTCTGATCTTTCCCACTCCTGACTTGCCTAACTTTCCTTCAGTTACTAGCATTGCTGATAGTTTCTTCTCTAGCTGCTCCTTCACTTGTCTCTACCTGCTCCGTTCGCCCTGCAGGATCACTCCGCTCCCCTACCCTACCCCCAAATCTCACTCACCCCCAAGGGTCCTACTCTTATACCATCTAACCACACCCCTTCCCTCTTCCACCAATCACAAATCCTTCACCATTGGCCATTTAAATCCAATTCCGTCCTTTCACTTACCACTCCCTATCTCTCCCACCACACCCTCCACCTATTCCTTTCCACACCTAGTATACCTCCAAGCCTATAACAGCAACCTAACAACTTACCCTTCCAGATGTATAAGCTACCCACCCCAACCCTCTTACAGAGGTTACTCATATTTAAACTTCTACCACCTCTAACTTTAGCTTACCTGCTAACCTCCTATGAACACTCATTGTATACACACCTTCTCTACCTCAATAAGCTATCTACCTCTCCTTCTCTACCTATTTTCACTAACCATGTTAACATAACATCTACACCCAGCTATCTACTAGCAAAATACCATAGGATAGCCCACATTAGATATGACTCTCCCAATCCCAGAAAATCTCTACCTCTATATAGTAAATTCCCAAATCCTAGACTTTAAACACTACTCTTCTCTTTAAAAGATGGAGACATTCACCCAAACCCCGGCCCAACAACTGCTACTACCACTCAACTCCTCAACCCCAACCCCTGTACTATCCATTCCCTTATCAAACCATCTAACTCACTCTTATTAGCTCACCTCAACATACGTAGCATTAATAGCAAAGTTGCACAACTCCATGCTCTCTTGGAAGTCTACTCCTTTGACATTCTTTGTTTAACAGAAACTTGGTTAAAACCTGTAACTAAAGACAATGAAGTCATCCCACCCGGTTATAATATTTTGCGACTTGACCGTGCAACCAAAAGGGGTAGTGGTGTAGCTATCCTATTTAAATATGGGTTACAGATTACTACCTACCACTATAAACCACCTCAAGACTCCAATGCTGAAATTCTTATTACCAAGCTTCAACTTAACACATTCAAATCCATCTATATTATCTGTATCTATCTTCCTCCTGGTAATAACATTGCCACCATATAAAATATTATTTATTGGTTATCCCAAAATTTACCCCAAGAAACCATAATTCTAGGTGATTTTAACATTGATTGGAAGTGTTGTAGCAGTAGCCACCCTACCAGCAATATTAACCTTTTTGTTTTTTCTCAAACCATTACCTCCCCTACCAGGATAAACAAGCCTAATAAGAAAGAAAGTACCTTAGATTGGATTCTCATAAATAATCATCCCCAGACATATGAAGCTGGAACCCTCCCTGATGATGTAAGTGACCATTCACTAACCTACATCATCAGGCTTAAATCCAGTCTACCTAATCCAACCATATCTAGGACAATTAGAACCGAGAAAAACTTCAACTCTGATCTCTTCCAGAGAGAACTAAGAGCATGTAACTGGTCTCCCTTAAAATACCTCACACTGGAGGAAGCTGTTAATTACTTTAATTCTAACTTCCTAGCCATACTAGACCACCATGCACCAACCCGCTCTATTAGAATGAGAACTAAATCTGCCCCATGGCTTTCAAAAGAAACCAGGCAAAAAATCCATCTCAGAAATAAATACTGGAATAAATCTCGTTTAACTAAAAACCCAGTGGACCAACAAAACTTCAGACAGCTGAGAAATGAAACTAAAAAAGCTATACTGTCTGACAAAAGAACTACTACCTACAATTCCAGCAGACTCACCATAATAAACCACAAAAGTTCTGGGCGAGTATTAATCAATTATTACAGCCAGGTCAATCCATCACACCAAACCCACAAGGCGCAGACCAGGAGAATCCCAAGTAGACTGCTAATGCCTTTAATTCCTTTTTCACTGAGGCCATTCAAACTCTTGCCAGTCAGTTATCTACTCAGAACTTAACTATATCCAGCTCTAACTCTAACCCATCCCCTCCATTTATCTTCCAATCAGTCCCAACAAGATATATTCTTACCTTTATCCAAAAACTGAAACCGTGGACTCCTTCAGCCGACCAACTACCTGTTGAATATCTACAGAAATCAGCCAAATCCATCGCCTACCCCATTTCCATTCTCATCAATAGAGCCATCAGTGAAGGACACATCCCTAAAATCTGGAAAGTATCCCATATTATCCCCCTTCACAAGGGTGGGAACTCTAATGAACTCTCCAATTACCATCCCATAGCCCTACTTTCTCCCTTAGCAAAGATCATGGAAAAATGCATCCACAGACAATTGCTAGACCACCTAATCCAAAATAACTTACTTTCAAACTCTCAACATGGTTTCAGACCTTCTCACAGCACTACTACTGCCCTCCTTTCCTTTACTGACTGTATTAATAAAAACTGTAACCTCAATCTGCTTTCCTCTGCACTGTTTATAGATCTGTCTAAGGCATTTGATATGGTAAATCACCAGATACTTATAAATACCCTCAAATCCCTGTCACTAGATGCACTAGCTATAAAATGGTTCCAGTCCTACTTAGATAACAGACAACAGGCTGTAGTTTGGCATAACATTCTATCTACCTATCTGCCCATTAACATTGGTGTTCCTCAAGGGTCCACATTAGGACCTCTCCTGTTTTCTATATTTATCAACGACCTTCACCTAGCAATCCCCCAAGCTACATGCATACAATATGCAGATGATTCCACACTTATATGCTCAGCCACATCTATATCTGAACTTCACTCCCTTACCAAAATGTGTTTAACACAGTTGAACAATGGTTTACATAGCGCTGTCTCCTTCTGAACCCCCAAAAAACTAAACTCCTCCTTTTTACTCCTACTTGTAAGTCCCCCCCCAATAGACTTCACAGTAACATCCAATAATGGTACTCTCATATCCCCAGATCCAACTACAAAACTACTAGTTATCACCATAGATAACAACCTTAACTTTGACAGCTATATTAACAATACTCTAAAATCTGTTAATAGAAAACTAGGCTCTCTTTTCAGGATCAAACCCTTCCTCTCTCCTGCAGCTAGAATAACTATTGCTCACACCCATCTAATTTTTACTCTCCTCTATGCCTCACCCATATATACTAATCTCTCTAAAAACAACCTTAATAAAATGGAAAACTTCTACAATAACATAGCCAGATTTGCTACAGGTAACCCTTTCAGAACCCACCACTGTTTTAATCTAAAGCAGCTAGGATGGCTTGAATTACAAAATCAGCTTAAATTCCACCAACTGACCATTGCCCATAAAACCCTTTACCAACCTACAAATACCCCTATACTATCTACCCTCATTACCCCCTACAACAATCTAAAGACCTTACAATCATCACATAAACTTCTTGTAAATATTTGTAAATCAAACAACAGGGCTGGGGACTCTCTTTTCTCTAATACTGTTGGAAAATCCTGGAACCTTCTTCCTAATGAACTTTCCTCTCTTCCCTCTTTATCAGTCTTTAAAACCAAATTGAAACTTTTCCTCAGAACACACTGGTTGTGCCCCTGTACTAAACCTGATTGATCAACTAGCTCTTCTTACTTGGTTCAACCTGCCCTCCTCTTCTCAGTAATCAAATTCCTTTTCTTAATAACAACTTACCTTGTCCTTCTACACTATTACTTACATCTTCAGAATCTCATTAAGGAGACTACTTTTACCAATATATTGTATAATTTCAGCTCCTACTTTTTCTTTATGACTACTTGTATACTAATATATTGTATAATTCAGCTGCCGTCTTTTTCTTTATGATGTATTGCAACTCCATTTTGTATTGTACTAATTGTATCTGTATATTTTGCACTATGTTATGAACGAATGACCTCTTTGACTATTCTCTGTACTGCACCTGCAATGTTCATTCTATACATTAATTTTTGTATATGTGATGTTGTTTCTTTCCTCGGAGCTTGTCTCCCCGGGCCTCTACTGAAAATGGACATATATCCAGTTTGACTAGCCCGGTCAACAAATGTAAAATAAATAAATAGTTTTACTTCAAAGGAGACCATTTTGTGGTCTGACCTTACAAGGAAGACATTACACTAGGGGGTGTGCAGCAATCTCCCATATTAGTGAGGACCACTGGTTGGTGTACTGACAGTCTGGTCCAGGGAGTTTGTGTTTACAAACTCCAGGAATCTCTGTGCCTGTATGTTTTATGTCATATAAGATTCCCAGTTAATAGTGGGGTAAGTCATTCAGGAATATGTTATTGGGTTGGATGATGAATGTTTCCAATAAGTTTAATATGTCATTGCTTATATTATAATATGGTATCTTTGATATGTTTCACCAGTGCATTTTTATTTCCCCAATAGTAGACTTGAAATTACCATAATGTTTCCTTCTGGATCCCAGACTGAATGCAGATTATATGTGCTCACACTGGACACTGTCTGTTTATCTTCATGTATACTGGTCAGTGTATATTGTCACACAGTGTTCCTCTGCCTCAAATTTCACCCAGGACATGATGTCCTTTGCTTCCTTTCTTGGCTTTAGTCTGAATTTTGACTAACATAAACTGGTGTAGAAATAATTATTTTCTCTTTAATTTAACTTAAAATATTGCATTTCCCTACACCACATCCTCTGTTACCCATTTCACCAGCTGTTCATCTTTGCTGAAGTGGTGAGCACATCATTTCTTTGAAGCACATAGACATCATGATTTTCTCCACGCTGTTGGCCTCTTCTCATAGAAATTTAGCAATCAAGATTCTTCTAGCATAAAGTAGAGACAGAATATTGTCTCTGTGATTACAGGGCCCTGCCTATTGTTAAGTTACCATTCATGGTATCTTCTTGTCTCCTGTTTTTTAAAGTTTCTGTCCTGGCTTGTGATGCTTTTCTCTTGTCGCTTTGTTTTTATAGGTTTCTCTCCAGCTGATTCCTCTGATAAGGTCCTGTAAGTTTGAAAGTCTACTACCACCAAAGAAATGACTTTGCAGCCAGTGCTGCTGAATGCCAAATGTCGCCACTTCAGTAATGCAGTCAGTGCTTCTGGATGCCATTAAACTAGTGCACCTCATGTTTCTGGCTAGCAGTATCACAGTGATATTGTCAGATTTCCCAGGTGCAACCCCCACAGTAATGCATGTTGTGTTCATAACTTCCATCATCACTGTGATGTAGTCAGTTTTCCCAGGCACTGCCATAACAGTGATTCAGTCAGTGTTCCCAGGAGCCACTATCACTGTGTTGCAGTCAGTGTTCCAAGGTATCACTAACAGTAATGCATCAGTGCTCCCAGACACCAGCATGGCAAAGAAGTAGTTGGTGTCACAGTCACAGGATGTAGGTGATGTTTACAGATGCCACTATCACAGAATATGGGTGGTGATCCCAAATGCCACTATCACGAATGTATGAGGTGTTCCCAGGTACCACTGTCAAAGTATGTAGGTAGTGTTACCAGGTGGCGCTATCACAGAATGTAGGTGGCATTCCCAAGTGCCACTATCATAGAATGCAGGAGGTGTTCTCAGTCATAGCATGTAGGTGGTGTTCCCTTGTGCCACTGTCACCGAATGTAGGTGGTGTCCCCAAGTGCTGCGGTCTTGGTCTTGTAACAGGTGTTTTCATATGCTGTCTCCAGGCATCCTGTTGATGTTCTTCGTGTTCCATTGTTGCAGTCATCATACTTGGGTTATCTGCCTGCAGGTAGCCCTCAGTCGGCCCGAATACCAGAAACTTAGTATTTCTGCGTTGGTTGCTGTCGCTCCAGGACTGACGCCAGGTCATCTGGGATATAAAAACAGGCAGCCAACGCCATTACATCAGTCTTTCTTGCCAAGGAGCCCGAAGCAGAAGCAGTTCGCAAGTGCCGGTCGGCCGCTACCTGAATTTTCATTTACGAATTGAATAATCCTGAAGTCTTCTAAAGCTAAGTACCCCATTGGGGATCCTTTTTTCTTGCTCTAACCGATGTCAGAAAAAGTTAACAATTGTCTTGCCTGTGGAAAGCAAATACCACACAGAGATTTTCATTCTTTCTTCGTCACCTGCTTAGGCCCAGACCACAATGTACCTCGCTGTTGGTTTTCTGCCTTGTTCAATGCCTGAACCATTCATCATCGGCCTCTCTTTGTCGTTAAATTCTTCCGCTCTCAATGTCCGTATTCCGAAATGGCTTCAGTAAGCCATCTGACTACCGATATTCCGAAAAAAGTAAGGATAAAGACAGAGACAGACCGCATAGGTCCAAAGCTGCTGACTTCGCTTCCGTTAAGCTAGTTGCCAGTTTGCTGGTACTCAGTGAGGCACTTTCGCAGCCCCTGATGCCCGCTTCTGTGGTTTCACAGGCCTCTACCGAGACCAATTCGGAGTCTGGTATGCCGCAAGACTCTTCTTAGACTATGGAACGTGCGGATGTCTCTACCTTGGATGGGTCCAGAGCCGCTGTGCAGGCACCGGCTTCTGAGGCAGTTCTTTGCACTACCAATGTTTGACTCAAACCGACGACTTATTTTTTTATCTAAAACTACAGAGTTTATTAGGTCAAGACTATGCGCTATGCCTAGAAAACCGACGACCAAAGCAGCACCTCCTCCCATGCCTCAACGACAAATGCTTAGAATGGCAGTAGACCTTATTATGCTGATTAGGGGAAGTCAGCCTTCCCCTGCTGAGATGAAAAGAGACCAGTCCCCAGCAGCTTCAACAGACCAGGAGTCCGATGACTCTGAGGTATCTGATTATGAAGACATGCCATTATCTGCATATGAGGATTCTGATGCAGGGGAATCCATTCCCTCTGCCTCCCCTCCAAAGGATTTTTCTTTTGGTGAAACCTTACATACCTTAAGAGAGCATTTCCACTGGGAAAGCCAAGACTATCCTCAGTCCAAAAAGAGACTCAGGGAATTCCTAGATTTGCCACAGCACAGACCTTTAGCAATCCCCCCTGTCCTGGAGGTTGTTGATGATGTTTTTATGGAATCCAGTCTTACTCCTGATACTTTACCTCTTGCCTCCTAGGAAACCAGACAGGTACTACAGAGTACCTGGCACTCACACATTTCTTTTCAAGAATCCTACTGCTGACCCAGAGATCATTTCCCATGGGCCTAAAGGTATCAAGGCAACTACAGCCAAGAATCCCACCCCTTCAGACAGGGATTCCAGAGCTTTGGACAGATGGGATAAGAAGGTATATACCTCTGCTACTCTTGCTATTAGGGCATTAAATTGTCAGTTTCACATGCTGAAGTACCAGCAACATAATATGGAACTTATTAAACAAAAAGTGGCAACCTTTACAGACCGTGCAGAAAATAAGGAATTGCAGGAGCTTATGCACTCTGCAAGCCAAGTCAGCAAGCTTATTTTCCAATGTGGCTTTGACACCCTAGAGGCATCTTGCCATGCAGCAGTCAATGGTTCTGTACTGAGAAGACATGCCTGGCTCAAGGAGCAGACCTTGCCAGACCATGTCAAATCAAAGTTATTAGACACTCCTTTGAACAAGGACAGTTTGTTTGGCACCAAAGCAGAAGAGGTTCTTAAAAAGATGGAAGAAAAAGCTAAGTCTATGCAGACTTTTAAAGAATTGTTACAAGTGCAACCCTGTAGATTCAGTACGCATTGCCCTTCCAAACACTGGTCCTTTCCAGCTCCCTCCCGGCCATCTCAAACCAGGCCCAGGGGAAACAGACCACCCAGGTTACAGTCTCAGGGTATGCAGAGATCTAAGCAATGGAGTGCCCCACCCCCAAAGCAGGGAGTGGTAAGCCACTTCCTTATGGAAAAAACTCACAATGACTTCTCCACTCCACTCCCCACCTCTTCCCATTTGATTGTGCCCCTAGGAGGAAAACATGCCCTTCATTGCAAAAAAACTGGATGTCCATCACACAAGACCGATGGGTCCTCAATATTGTATCCCAGGGGTACAAATTTTACTTTCAATCACTGCCAACCCCAAGAGGGCTCCCAGACCTTCCTCCAAACCAGTGGGCAGAGGCTCAAAACCAAGTTCTATCCCTGCTCTCCATCAGAGCTATTCAACTGGTTCCAGTGGAACAGATAGGTCAAGAATTCTATTCCAGACTCTTCCTGGTACCCAGAAAAGAGGGCTCTTGGCACCCAATCCTGGATCTTTCAATTCTCAACACCTTCCTGGTGGTACCAAAATTCAAAAGGCTTACTCTGCAACAGCTTCTACCTATGCTAACCAAGGATGCCTGGTTAGTCACCCTAGACTTAAAAGAAGCCTATCTTCACATCCCTATAAGGATGTATCTATGTTTCAGGGCTGGATCTATGCATTATCAGTTCTCTGCACTTCCTTTTGGCTTATCCGCTGCAGCCAGAGTATTCACAAAATGCCTGGCTCCAGCCATTGTATACTGCAGGCAGAGAAATATCCAAATTTACCCGTACTTGGACAACTGCCTGATTCAGGTGGACAGTCAGGAATTGCTGTTGCAGCACCTGACATTTGTGAAAAACCTCCTCACTTCCCTGGGGTACACCATCAATAAAAATAAATCAAAACTGGAACCCAGTCAAAGGATTGTTCTCCTGGGAGCAAGCTTGGACACAACATCCCAGATGGCATTCCTCACTTCAGAAAAATAAGTATATCTAACAGCCTACTTCAAACAAATGGCCACCAGAACCCAGCTATCTGAAAGAAAAATACTGCAGGCCTTAGGGTTCATGGCCTCATGTATACTGCTAATTCCATATGCAATACTGCGTATGAGGAAACTTCAATGATACCTAAAAAGTCTTTGGTGCCAACATTCTCAAGACCTGAAAACAGTCATTCCTATCATACCCTGTCTAAGGACAGAGTTTCTTTGGTGGGCAGAAGCATGCAACCTCAACAAGGAACTGCCCTCTACTCAACCCCAAGCCGCCCAGACCCTAACCACAGATGCATCAGACTATGCCTGGGGAGCACACATGGATGGCAAATGCATTCAGAGCCACTGGAGCCCAAATCAAAGTCATCTGCACATCAACCAAAAAGAGATGCTAGCTGTGCAGAACACCCTGACAGCTTTCAGATCCCTACTCTTTCCAGGACAACTTCTAATAAAAACAGACACCACCACAGTTATGTGGTACATCATCAAGCAGGGGAGAACACATTTCTACCCACTCTGCAGGCTAGCCATGGCTCTGTGGAACACGGCATTGGACATGCGAGTCCATCTGCAAACTCAGTTCGTGCCAGGAAAACAAAATTCACTGGCAGACGACTTAAGCAGAAATCTCCTAGACCCACACGAGTGGCAGTTAGAGCCCAGCACCTTCAACCTTCTGATTCGAAATGGGGGACCCCAGAGGTGGACCTTTTTGCCTCCCCTACAACCACCAGCTCCTCAGATTCTGCACCAGGAACCCTCACAGCAGGGCCTGGAAAGTGGATGCCCTATCCTTTCAGTGGGTAAATCTCTCAGTTTATGCATTTCCACCCCTGCTCCTTCTCTCAAGAGTATTACTCAAAATAAGACAGGACAGACTGAGGACAATTCTGATTGCCCCGGACTGGCCACGCCAGCACTAGTACCCACTCCTGCGCAGCCTGACGTTGGTGCCACCATGGCACCTACATCAGAACCCTACCCTGCTCTCTCAGCAGGAGGGGCAGATTTTGCATCCACAAATGCAAACCCTAAAGCTTGCAGCTTGGCTTATCCCTTGAATCCTATCCCAGCAGCTCTAAGCAAACAGGTGCTGGACATTATTCTTGAAGCCAGAAGACCAAGTACAAGGAAATCCTATGTGGATAAGTGGAAAAGATACTGCTCTTGGAGCCTAGCTAAAGGAGAGGACACAACTCTTCCCTCCCTGCCTTTAAATTTGGATTACTTAGCAGATCTACTCCACAAAGGCCTGTCCTTCTCTTCCATTAAGATTCATGCCTCAGCCATTTCGGCTCATTACAATACTGAGCCACCTCTCTTCCCACACCCTCTTATCAAACAGTCCCTGAGAGCTGCAAACAACTTAAGGCCACCAAGGAGAGCACCCACCCCTGCTTGGGATCTTAACTTTGTACTGGAAAAGCTCACACTTCCACCCTTTGAGCCTGCAGTGTCAGCAGACTTAAAATTCCTCTCTTGGAAAACAGCATTGCTTCTAGCCATCACTTCAGCTAGAAGAGTGTCTGAACTACAAGCACTTATGGCTGTGGAACCCTTCATTATTTTGTATGCTGACAGGGTCTCTCAGGACAAACCCTTCCTTTATGCCTAAAGTGGTGTCCAGTGTGGCTCTCAATCAATTCATACATTTGCCAACCTTTTTCCCTAATCCTCAAAATAAAGGGGAAAGGATCTCGCACTCCCTGGATGTACAAAGACAGCTCAGATTTTACCTGAATAGGACTAAGGCCTTCAGAAAATCAGACCAGCTATTACTGAGCTTTGCAACTGGGGCAGAGGGCAAGGCCATTTCTAAGCAAACTGGATCTAAATGGATAGCACATTGCATCCATTTCTGCTACAAGCACCTCTACTGCATTTTTCAGGGGAGTCCCTACCAGGGACATCCTGGAAGCTGCTATCTGGAGTTCTGTACACACTTTCACCAAGCACTACCATTTGCCTATCTTCTCCAAATCCAGGACAGGCTTTGCAACAGCAGTCCTGCAGGGCATTCTAGCCAGCCCTAACTCTTCCTGGCTGCCTCCACCCTTCTTCAGCTTTGGGAATCCACCCAAGTGTGATGACTGCAACAGTGAAACACGAAGAACATAGTACAGTTGTGTACGCTTAGCGTAAATGTAGATGTCCGAGTGTATTCACTGTTGCAGTCCTGGTTTTCCTCCCTCCAACACCCTGTTTTTCCTCTCTCTCTCTCCTTAATCTCTCTAGACCTTTTACCCCCCCCCCATTTTCAGGGGTATGGGTATTGGTATTGGTATTTACTTTTTACTGGTGGTGTTTTCCTCCACCATAACTTAGCTCCATTTTGGGGGCTCCTGACATTTGGGGCAAGAAATGGTGTCAGCTGGCTGGTTTTATACCCCTGATGACCTGACGTCAGTCCTGGAGCGACAGCAACCAGTGCAGAAATACTAAGTATCTGGTATTTGGGCCGACTGAAGGCTACCTGCAGGCAGATAACTCAAGTGTGATGACTGCAACAGTGAATACACTCGAACATCTACATTTATGGTAAGTGTACACAATTGTACTTTCTCTGGTGTTACCATCACAGTGGTTCTGCCAGTATTTCCAAGCTGATGCAGCTGGTATTTGAATACACCACCACCTCCACTACAGTTATATAGTGGTCAAATTGCTATGTTTAGTTTTCTTAAGATCCACTATCACAATGTTATGGATGGTGTTCCCAGAAGGAACTCTTAAGTTTATTACCACCCCTTCTGTCACAGCAATGCATATCAAGGCTAATATGTGGATTCTCAAAATACTGGCAATTCATACTGTCAGTAAAACACACATTCAGCATTTAGTTAAACTGTATATGTTCACTTAGTATTTTGGCAGGGGACAAGCCCTGCCTCTGCCCTCTGACAATGGAGATGTACGCTGCACTATGATTACTTTAGTCTTCTTACTCTGAGGGTGCATGACTGCAGAGATGAGCACAGCACCCAAAGTGTAGACATTTTTTAGTACTGCACTTACTTGTGAGGTTATTTGAGTTTGGAAAAAGAATAGTAAAGACATATGGAATGGAATGGGCATTGTTCCACACAGGTGGTGCAAAACACTTGCACCCCCCCCCCCCGCACAAAAGTGACTGTTTTTCTTCTTTCTTTCAGTATTATATTTCATGCTATATGCTGTTCATCTGGTAGCAGTAGTGCCGTAAAGGTATGTGCCATAAGCAACAGGTAGTATTTCGCATATCAGATCTTTTTTAAATGGGAGATTTGAGGTACATCCTCAGTCTGAGTGATGGGGGATTAAATAACCATCCTTTGCTTATCTTTGAGTCACAGAAATAATATATGTTCTAATTAAACCTAATCTCTTCTACACCACTTCATCCATGTCTGCAAATGTCCTTTATAGAGAATTATAATCAATAACAAATTCCTCTAATACCCCTTCCAGGACTCTCATCCCACATTCTGCATTCTGTCTTTAGGGCATGAGCATGTCTGTCAATTTTCCACTGTCTGAGTGTAAGAGCAAGACCCCTGACTACACTGGGATAGCTCATAGCATTTTATTTGCGGTGGTCTGTATAGAAATGCCCAAACTCCATTTTCTAAACTATCAAGCAGTAAAACTGGCCTAGGAGAGGGGCCTGCCCCACTTTCTGCTTTTGCATTTGTCGTACTCCATCCCACCAGTTTTTTTCTGCTCTCTAACTTTATGCTACTTATACATGCATGCGTGCATGTGTACGTATATGTAGACAAACACACAAGCATATATCATATATCTATATCTGTATCTATCTCTCGATATATATATATATATATATATATATATATATATATATATATATATAGGCCTACTCAATTTCATTGACGGACCCAGTCGTTGACACTGATAATGTGAACATTGACATAATACTACATATGTGCCAGGCAATAACCTTGTCGCACGCAAAAATGAAAAGTATAATAAAAGAATAAAATATCATTTTTTGCAGGGAAGCAAACCCTCCCCAACCCACCCCCCATACACTATACTTCCTGCTAATTATATATACTAACTCTCAGATTGTACAATGTCAGGGAAAGGCCATTTTTACCAACCCCGATAATTGTTCAGTCTTGCACATCTGTTGGCCATCTGTGTAGTCTTTCATATTTTATTGACTAAACAGATGTTGGCCATACATGGATTCAACTAAATTTAGTTCCCCCTGAGAAAAAGAGAAAGAGGGGGAGAGAGAGAGAGACAGAGAGAGAGGGAGGTGGGAGGTGTACTGGAAAACATCAAAATGCTCATATGCTGGCATAGTGAAACTAGACATGTGCAAACTGACATTTATGACATTGACAGTTCAATGCACATACTCCAAGCAAGCCCCCCTACAGCTCCACGCCCTGTGCTAGTTATAAATACTAACTCAGAGATCACACAAATCTCCTGGGTGACTGGGATTGTCAGTCTTACGCACCTATTAACCATCTGTTTTGTTGACCAAGGTTTGGATGAAACAGATGTTGACCAAAGCAACACTTGACACTTGACCAAATTGGTGTAACCATATCTATTATCTATTTATATATATATATATATATATATATATATATATATATATATATAGATGGATCTACTTTGAAACATTGCAGCCCATATCATTGAATGTCAGTTTGCTGAAATGAAAATTGTGAAAACTTAAAAACTCAAACAGCAAACTTTTCCTAGGGTAAGGAAACACTTACCCTAACTTGCACAAAACATGAACTGAAGTAAGTAAAACCCACCTAGGAGTGGGGTTATGACTCCCACACCTCTGATTAAATATGCCAACTCTGGAATTGCACTACAGTGGAGGAAAAGGCATATTGGACAAGAGTTTACTTACCCTAGGAACACTTCAAAGTTCGGGTTTTTAAGTTTTCTCGATTTTTGTCTTGAGTAAATGCTGTTCATTAATATGGGCTGCAATGTTTCAAAGTAGACCCATATGTGTATGTGTGTATATATATATATATATATATATATATATATATATATATATATATATATATATATATATATATATATATATAAGGGTACTTCAGAAGATTGAAATAAAAAAAATGAATGGCAAATAATTAATTTCAAAAGATCAAATTTTGAAATATCTAGGAAAAAAAAGAAATTAAAAAAAACTTTTTTATACAGGGAAAGGCCCCTGCACCCCACCCCCAACCAACTTTGAGATGAGGTCACACAACAGTAGGGAAAGGGCAAACTCCAGCTCCCCATTTTACTGTGAACTCCTACAAAATAATGCGTGCATCCTGCAGTCATATGAATATTTGATTGCTTCTACTCAGTATGCTGAACATTCAACCAAATCAATGTTTCCCCATAAGAGTACATAAAAAATGAAACACGTAAATGTTAACGTGCCTAACATCAACAAAAATAATCAACCCCCCCCCCCTGAAAATGCAATGTGCATGCTCCAAGATATAACCTTGAAGCATACAACTTTAATATAATCTTTTTTGCATACGGACAGGTCCCCTTGTGCCTGCTATCTCCCTGCGACTTTTTATATATTCTAACTCCAAGAACCCACAATACCGGAAAAAGGTGTTATTCTCTATCCCGAGTAATTTAGTGATCTTGCACAACTATTGACCATTTGTTTTGTTGACCAAAGTTCATGAACAAAACAGATGTCATCCTCAAAGACAGTCAAGTAAAATAATGTCTCCCATATATGCATATTCTTTTAAATCCACCATGACCATGTCCAGCTGAAATCCCCTCTCATCCTTTGGTGTCAGATTATTATCCAAAATCTGTGGAATGATTTCCTTTAAAATCTCTCCTAACTCTATTTCCTCACAGTAGCCTGGTCTAAGCACTCACACTTCAGGGTTTCTCTGTCCCTCTTTTGAAAAGCATGTAACACCAGGGCATGATCGGTCAATGTTGGAGGCATTGTTCCACTATATACACAAACTCACATGAGACCGATATCCTGTCTGTTGTAGAAGAGGAGATGTGGACAGTTAAGTGGCTGATAAAATGTAGGGGTCTTTTACCTCACTCCTTTAGGAAGAAATCATTTAGTGAGAGGTTAGCATAATGGTTAAGGTGTTTACCTTACAAACATAAGGTGCAGGGCTCAATTCTCACATGGGGTAATTGGGTAGACTTAAGATGAACCACAGTGGCAGTTAGCCTAATACTAATTTATGTAATCATAATTTTCTCCAGCACTGTGATGCTCATCTTACTTGAGAGAGGCTTGAATCCACATGTCATAGCATATTCCAGTCATGCTTTAGTGCAATCAGTTTACCATCCCCACATCTCTTCACTTCTGACTGAAGCAGCTATATATCCCTCAGAGTACTGGCCATGGAATACAAAGAATGGTCACTGTCACTCTCAGTGGATCATTTCTTAACTTCACTGCAGGGATGAAGGAATGATGTCCAAAAAATATATAACAAAAATGAGAAAATATCCTTGCTGTAATCAATGTACATTTATGCATTTTTAGTGGTCACCAAGACTACCTGCTGATATACATTATCTTAACATCCCATCTCATCAAAGCCTTGAACTGTTTAGCATTACCTCTCCCTCAGAGAAATGAATTGGACTAACAGGACTTGGGGGTGGAGTAAAGTTGGGAGCCAAAGCAGAACGGGGACCAATAAAATACAAAAAAAATGCATCAGTGACCATACTGTAATGGAAAGATTTTCTGGTATTTTTAATATTTACTTGAACTACTACCCAAACAGACTGACCTTAGTTTAAGATGCCTCCCACAGATGCTTTCATGTGTTCAGATCTAGTCCCCTTGCCTTTATGTCAGTGTGTCTGCATTGGGATAGTAGTCTTTGGTACCTCAAGTAGAGAAAGGGCCTTCTACCTTCTGATCGTCTGGCATTAGTGAGTATATTCCTTACTGAGTCACTGATGATGGACTGCATGAGTAGAATAATCATTCTGTAAGTACATCTTAAAGGCTAAAAAATGAAGCATGTATGTTTAATTTAATTTAGCCGAGTTGTTAAATATTTTGTTTAAGTGAGAACAATAAAAATCATTGTTATAGTTAACAGTCCACTGGAAGAAAATAAGAGTTCCCAACTCCAGAATTTCCAACTGGGAGTGTATTAGTTTCATACAGTGGCTGTAACTTTGGTAAATGTTTCCATTTCCCCAGCCAATTGTACATACTTTTCTGAATCTGATATCGAGTGGAACACATTGTGTATGTTTTTTTTTTTTTTTTTCCAGCCACACAGGTTTGTAAAAGAGTGAGAAGTATGAATGGATAACCATCTTTAATAGTTCCATAAAGCAAATTGCTGCCTCCGGATACCAAATATCAGAAAATGCATGACACGCAGATTCAAACAAAGGCAGGAACATATTGGCAGCCTCTTCTACAAATAAAAATTCCATTCTCTTCCCTTCCTTTAATTTCTTCCCTTACAGTGGCCCCTTCCTTGATTAGGTTGTTAAATGAAAGAAAAGTTTGTAATGACTTCCTTGGGTTGATACAAGATTCATTGTAAAAGCTGTAATGTAAAATGTGCTGGAAAAGTTCACCTTCAAGGCAGGCAGGCAGGTACCATAACACATTCTCATTGAGAGACTAGTTTATGAATTATATTAAACAGTAACATTGCTCTAGTACTGCTGCCATTACATGTCATTGTACATTGCACAGAAGGCATTATTTTAAAAATTATCTGTCTTGAAATATTAACCAAGTTTATGTTTTGGAGAAAGGGCTTGGCAAAGCAGGTGTTAGTGTGTGAATAATCTGGTAAAGTGCACTTAGCCTATCACTGATGTACAATATTTAGTAGGATGTGTCTTCTGGCAACATTTAAAGAAAATAGAAGTATTGACAAGCAGAAAAAATGGTTTATAATAGCCAGTGATGTTGTAACAATGACTTTTTTCTTAATATTATGATTGTGCCTGAATCCTTTTCCCTGAGAATAGTACTGTGCAGTCAGTCATTTGCCTTGTATCCTGTCATCTTTTTGACTTCCTACAATTTACATGATTTTTTTTGTATGTAAAGATACATGCTTAGGGGTATCTCACTGACACAGGGAAATGTACCTTCCTACACCCTCTGTGGCCATAACATAGCAACCGGCCCACAACAACTCATTTAGCGGGGTGGGGAGACAAAACTCTTCCTATGCGGTGGTAGGATATGAGTACCCTCAACGGCAGGGGTATCTCCTTACAAAGTCAAAGGACTAGCCCTAGAGAAAGGGGGTTAGCCACTGTGATGTAATCAAGAAGCATATAGCAACAGTGTCTAGCATCCTGCTTGTTTGTAGGAGTCTGTGTAGAAGCAGCTTGTTTAAAGGCATTTTACTCCATACACGTTTGTCTAATGGAAAGTAGGAGCAAAAAGAAGACGATCCTTTAGTTCCTGTATGTGGTGGCCTGTTGTGTCTTACTCCTGGTTATACTAGCCACAGTCTATATTAGAACATCGAATGTTCTAAATAGCGAATGCTGACATGAGTGAAAATGCAGGACACTGACGTTTTTTTTTTATTTTATTGCAGTACAGTGAAGATCGGAATATTTGCCCTTTCCTCACTGTAGTTCAAGCTCATAGTTGGACTATATATTTAGTGGGGGATGTGGGGGGGCTGTACATTTTTGAGGTCCTGCATTTTCGCTCATGTGAGCATTCGCTATTTAGAACATTCAATGTTCTAATATCGACCCAAGTCACACCAAGGCTATTCCTCGGTGATAAGAAACTAATTAATACTGGAGGATTGTTTGGTTTGTCTGGAACAGTTGACTCAGTTGTTGTTATTGCTGCTGTTGGCATAACTGTTGAGAAGGTAGGGGTTGTGTATGAAAGTCATTAGGAAAAATGGACGCAAATACTTGAAAATGAAAATAAAAAAAACAGGTAACTGTTTTGTCATCCAGTTCTTTATTCTTAATTCCAGTGTGTACACCCCAGACCCAGCCTTTCATCATTATTCAGTGACTGTACTTCTTTGGGTGTCAGTAGCAGAGTAGCAAGGGTGGTACAAAATGGGGTGTGTAGTGTTAGGGCACCAAATTGCTGGTACAGAAAGGCAGATTGTGTAAAGATGTCCTTTAAGGGGGGTGTATTTGGCTGCTGTAGGAAGCTGATTGGTTCAAAAGTGTAAGCCAAAGTTCATGGAAGGGACAGAGGAGCAGAACATTGCCCAGACAGTTCTCAAGAAAGATAGACATTGTCAGGAGACACAATGCACTGTTTGAAGAACTTAATGCAATGGGCATGTCCTTGTTGAAGAGCAAGTACGAGAAGTGACTGCTTAGTGGTCCATTTCTTTAAACAGGTTACTGAAGTGATTAAATAATTCAGTTGTGAAGACGTCACAGGGGCAGATGAGATATGCTTGGAGAAGGGGAAATTCTTGAAGATTGTTTGGGTGTCATAGATAATGTACCTTTTCAATGTCACAATGACAGTACCTTTGTACTGAGGAGATGGGTGGTGATCCTCATTTTCAAAAAATGGGGGGATGAGAGGTTGTGTCTCACTACAGAAGGATCATGTTCTCTGGTCTCCCTAGAAAAGCCTGTGCCACGGTGCTAGAAAGGAGGTTTTGTTTGATAGTTGTCCATCCGACACCAATGTTTTGCCTGCATGAGTTAATGTTCAAGCCTGCTTTTACACAGTTCATTCAGCCGTGCATTAGAAAAGAAAGATGACTAAAATCTGAAGAACTATAAAATAAAGAATTTATGATAACCTTTCCACAAATGTTAAATTGTTTCAGTCAGTGCTGTAACAGAACTGTAACAAAACTATGGTATGTAATTTTAAGTTTTAATCATTTAGTCAAAACTACTTATATGTGTACAGTCTTATTGTATGACTGTATGAAAATTGTCACTTTTGCCTTAGTAATTCATATATATATATATATATATATATATATATATATATATGTATATATCTATATATCTATATATATATATATATATATATATATATATATGTATATATCTATATATATATATATATATATATCTATATATATCTATCTATATATATATATATATATATATATATATATACATATATATATATATATATATATATATATATATATATATATATATATATATATAAACTGAGAGAGACAGAGAGGGAGTGAGAGAAAGAGAGAGAGAGTGTAGGTATGTTATGTTACATCAAAGAAACCAAACAAGAAAATCTGCACAAAAGGGAATACCTAGTACCGTTCAGATCAAATGTAGCTGATAAATGAAAAATATTTAGTCCAAAGTACAAAAAAAAAAAAAAAAAAAAAAACACACCTCCAAATCTATTACAAGGTACAAGTAAAAAGACGATAACAATAAAACAACTGCTTTCAAAGATAGTAGTTAAACTCTTTTGCCCTACAAACTAATGGACTTCCTCAGAATTGCTTCCTTCATTGCAATCAATTGTATAACTTCTTCAAAAAGGATGATTCTGCCTGTGATCATGTGAGATAATGCCAGCTGTGTCAGGGAGGGCAGGGCAGTGCATGTGTAACACATGTCAGCATAGCTAGCTGGAGGTTTGTGAAGAATTGTATGTCATTTGAATATGAAACTGATTTGATAAAAAACAGAACGAGAACTAGTAAAACAAGAACAAGGCAGAGGCACCTGCAAATGAATCCACGATAACAAATAGCGTAAACTTTTTTAATTTTCCACTTTCGTCCGTAGACTTCCTCAGAATAACACTTACTGACACAAACAGGGTTTAAATAGGTAAAACGTCACTATGGTAATTAATTAAAAACAATCAATGATGTCACAACGACAATTAACTACAAATTTTAAAAAAATGATGATGAACATTTTCAAATGATATGTAAACAAACTAGATCTTCACATTTGTTAACCTTTAATTTCCTATATTTAAGGAAACATTTGACATTAGTTGTCTCATTGAGACCTGGGGGACGATCAGACCTCAATTTGATCTGCCAATATGTCTCCCTTTGTAACAGGAAATTTTTAAAGTCCCCCTCCCTTTTATCTTTCTTGCAGACCTCCAAAACTGAAAATAAAAATTTATTGAAAGTCTGACAAACCAAGCTATGTTTAAAAAGGGCATTTTTTTCGTCTTTGGTCTTTATACTATACAAATGTTCCCTAATTCTGGTTTTCAATTGCCTGGTCGTCATGCCCACATAAAAGGCGGTGCATGACGAACACAAGGCAATATAAACCACACCAGAAGAACAACAATTGACAGATCCAGGAACAGAAAAAGTTCTGTCAAAGTTACCTACTGATATGTATGGCCCAGTCAGTATGAATCTACACATATTACAATTGTGGCAACAATTCATTCCCCTTTTACTACTAAATAGAGCACTGTGGGAAATATTGTTGCCTCTTTCAAAAATCTTTTTTAGGTTATAATCGTTTCGAAAAACAAATGAAGGTCCACAACCTAATGAGTCAAACATTTCAGCATTACCCTTAATAATATGCCAGTTTTTAAATATAATATCCTGTATATGCTGATTGTCAGAATTCATCCCAAGTGAACACACAATTCTGGAACCAAAGGTGTTGTCATTACTAATTCCCTTATTCACTATATTGTTTGAACGTACACTTAGAATAGGAGGATAAGAACTCATTCGCTTATTGTATATGTCAGTTGCCATGTGTAATAAGTCTTCTTTGGGATAACCGCGACTAAAAAACAAAAAAATAATGAAACAAAATTCTTGGAAAACATCACTATCTTTAGAAGTCATGCGACTGGCCCTTATGAACTGCCCTGTTGGGATGTTAGAAATAACATGTTTGGGATGCGCACTCTTATAGTGAAGGTACCCATTGTTGAAAGTTTTCTTTCTATAGATACAACTGTGTAACTTCTTCTCTTCAAAATCCCATTTAAGGTTCACATCCAAAAAATTAATGTTAATACCGTGGTCACCTATAACAAACTTCAAATATGTGCTACAAGAATTAATATCCTTTAAAAAGGAATCAATAGATAACTCTTTAAAGTCTAAAATAAAAAAAAAAAAAAAAAAAAAAAAACTCACACTTGTGTTAAACATGTATTTATAAAGCTGCTTGTGTTAACAATGTACCAACAATGGGTCCTGCTGGACAGAAAATAAATATACATGTATGTCAGGCTGTATTGTTGTAACTGCTAAAATATCTGTGCCAAATCCTGGCTCAGTTGCTAGTGAGGAGGTAGTGTGGGAACCACAGAGTCAGATGACCAGATGTGATGTCATTCTTTAGCCAGAACTTGAAATGGTATGTGAATACTAGTGAGAGATGTGGTAGATGCACTCTGTTTTTGGAACCTGACAACAAAGGCCCTCATCCACTTCATCTTGCCTTGCTCTAGCAAGTAGGGAACAGTAATTCTTAAGTCATTTAGGAAAATATAGTGAGATTAGTTAAATGTGTTTTTTTCTGTATCTATCTGAGTCTTTCCATTGGTGTTTTTTTATATTTCCTGTGAATGAAACTCTGGTGTTTATTGTAAATAGATATTTAGTATTTTCATGTTTTTTTAATATTTATTATTAAATATATCTAAACCTTTCATTTTGGCCGATCTTTTAGAAAATATTTTAACATTTGAGAGCACTTGCATTTATTTAGTGAGACTGTGGCTGCACACTCCTGAAAGTCTTGTTGCTTGGTTGAACATTACTATTTGTTTAAGTATTAATTTTACTAAGAGCAATTGGGTACCCTGATAACAGCCTTAGAGTAGCTGGCTTTTTGGGTGTTGTGTTGGCAGTATATCTGCCTTATAGTCTGGGTGGAGGAGGCAAAGCAGGTAAGCTGTGCTATCCTTTCCCATGTGTGTTTGTGTGTGAAAATCAAATCTCAAAGAGTGTGTGTGTTTGTGTGCGTGTGTCAGCTACTTTGAACAGGGACACTGAGAGCACTGATTTCACTGAAAGGGTGGTGGAAGACTTGGAACACCCAGCTAAGGACTTAACTCTATAGCTGTGTCAGTAGGGAACCTTATTTGGGGCCTGGAGAGAAAGTCCAGCTCCAGGACTGGAGTGTGCATTCCCTGAGTGCTCTTAAGGGAAATTGTACTTTGTGCAGAGAGCTGCATTTGAACATACTGTGTGTGTCTAGTTTTTTCTAACTGAACATTCCCTACCAGTGAGTGGTGAGGATTTAGGCTCCTTGATCACTAGTCCAGAGGAGGGATGTCACACTGCCCACTTAAAAAGATACTCTACATTATCCCCATAAGAAAAAAGTATCATTTCATTACAGTCAAAATTTCTGCATGCAGCCAACGTGTTTCATAAAAACACATCTTTCAAGTACTAAATCAAATGTTTAAATAATTTCATCAATGTTAAATTGCTACTATAAGTCAAAGACATAAAAAATCATATCACAATATGTGCCAAAGACATCTCATATTTCCTATATTTACATTTTTTAAAAACGTTCATAATTTGGCTACCCTCATCTTTAATACTGGAATTATTGTACAGTTTTCATTTAAACCAGATAGCTCAAAAGCATTTAGTTTAAACGGTGAAAGGAATTCCTTATATACAAGTTTGTTCTCCCAAGGTCCACCTCTTAGTATATTTGGAACATTTACTAAACACAGAACACAAATTTGTTGAATCCTTTACAACTAATAGAATGTTTATATAAAGAGCTTTTTAGTCTTGTTAATAATATTGTAATTATGGTCATATATTCTTCTTCTCAATGCTCGTTTTGTTTTGCTCCCATAAAAACTGAAACAGGTAGAGCAAATTGTTAAATATACTATCCCTTTACTTTGGCATTTACCTTCTTGTGTTTTCACCACAGCACCCTCAATACTGTAGGGTTGCCATTTTTCTTCTGTGAAAATATAGGGAGATTGTTTGCAAAATCTGCATTTCTGGGCCCCCTTTGTTCTTTAATTCCTAGCAATCCTTTTTAATGCTCTAAAATTGCTTTTACATTGTGACCTGTTTTAAAAACAAAACAAGGATCAAGTCCAACAATATTTAAGATGTGTTCGCAAGCCTTAAAAAATATGCAATTATTTTTAGCAATGTCCTTAACCTTTGAACTTTCAGAACTGTATTCTATGAATAAGGCTCTCTTGAAAGGCTTAGATCCCTCATTTGTGGTATGTGTATGATCCACTGTGTTGGCTGACCTAGTCAGTCTTATCTCCAATAGAAGTGGAAAGTCACTATTTCTCCTATCACAAATTTCATTTTTAATTTTCATTACTAGTTTCCTTAAATAGCCTCTTTTGAGAA
>NC_056751.1:530605282-530650282 GCF_019279795.1 Protopterus annectens | reverse complement strand
TAGTAATACCTTTGTTCAATTATACTTTTTTTTGTTATGAATACTAAGTAACCTGCATAATATAACATTGTGACAATCTTATTCCATTATTATCCTTCCATCTTGCTTCCACTAGACCATTTTCACAGGTTTTATGACCTCATTCATCAGCATCTGAAGAAGCCACATACTCATTGGACACCCATGTTTTATCACCTTTCTATCTTGATCTTTTTTTCTAATTATTCATTTACTATCATGGGCACACAAAATACTTTACAGGCTTACTTAATAACTGTTAACATTTTCTTTCTTTTACCATATTCTCTCAAAATATTACATATTTCATTATGATTTATATAATCAAAGGCTTCTGCCACATCACAGTCCTCTTTTCCTTCTTCATCTTTCTCATATTTTCTACTATCTCTTTTATTTCAAGTATTTCACTTACATATTCTTTACTCCGTATATGCCCTCAGTTGTTATTATCGAAAACCTACATCTTTCTTTCCTGAATAATTTTCATTAAAAACATAATCTGTATTCCACAGTGTTATTGGCTTCCATTTTTTTTTAATTTCATCAGTTTCTCCATTTTTCGATACATTCTTTATCATACCTTTACAATTTTTCAATCTTTTATTCCTTCTTTCATACATACATTTATTACTTTAAAAAATCCCTCCTTTTCTGACTCAGTCATTTCCTTAAAAAAAAAAAAAAAAAAAACATACCCTAAACCATCTGGTCCAAGTACAGATTATTACTTTCTCTGATTTCTCACTTGCTTTAACTCCTTTCTTAAAATTTATTTTTTTCTCCCCCCCCCTTTTTTTTTGCTTTCCATATACATACTGATTGCAGGATAATACTTCTCATACATCTGTCTTACATATTCCTCCTCAAAATGAGTAATCTCATCCTGTTTATATTTTAATTCTGCATTTTTTTTCAGAAGTTCCATTTTCTTTTCATTATATTTTATTTCTTTACCTAAAAAGTGACACTTTTGTCTTTATTGTATTCAAATGATTTGTCTGTTCTCTTTCTCATAATTCCTTTCTTCCTTCCTCCAAAAATATCTCACATTTTTCTTTTTTCCTCTCAATTCAATGTCTGAATGTAAATTAACCACCAATATATTAAATTCATATAAGATGGTTTTATTGTAAGGTACTTCTTCCACAATTTCTTTATTTCTTTTTGCAAATACTCCTAATTTAATATATTAGCCATTTACCTTTAATCCATGTTCTTCTTTTATTATTTCTTCATTTTCCCTGAAGGAAGAGACTGTTTATAATTGCTCCATAGTCAGAAAAAAATGCTTCTTTTAGTTACTCCATCAATCCACTGTCCATAATACATAATCTGTTTCCATCTTTACATTCCATCTTTTAAATGTAAATTATGTTTTTTTCCTAACAATAATCTACAATCTTCATTGTTTCTTTTATTATTTTAATATCTTGTATCATTTTGCTTTTTCCCTTAAATTACAATTAAAATCACCTAATCTAATTAAACATAAGTTATCAGATTTGATTTTTTTATCTCCCTAAACATCTTTTATTTCTTCCCCCACATTTGTATATGCATATAGCGTAATTATTCTAACTAGCTTCATTTTTATTCTAAAATCAGACACTAACACTCTACCTGCCAACACTACTATCACATTCATGATTTTTACTTCACTTTTATCAAACATCACAATCTCAGAACATACATACATCTTCCCTATTGCCCACACTACCCTTTTCCCCCACACAAATTCAGACATTTGCCTTTTACTTGTCTCAGTTCACCGTATTTCCTGTAAACAGATTCCATCTGCATCAATCCCTTTACACCATTCAAACACAACCATTCTTCTCACACCATTCTTTATGTTGTTTGTGTTTAAAAAAAAAATCACAATATTTTCCTTTTTTTGCATATTTATTTATGTATTTAACATTTGTTTACTGGGAAAGTCCGATTTGAAAGTAAGCCACTTTTCAGTGGAGGCTCAGAGACAAATGCTCCAGATTCATGTCTTTGAATTGTGAGAGAAAACCAGAGCACCCAGAGGAAACCCACATAAATGTAGGGAGGACATGCAGACTCTACACAGAAGGCACCCCAGCCAAGAATCGAACCAGAGAACCTCTTGCTGTGAGGCAACAATGCTACCACTGCAGCACTGCACCATACATATTGCCTATCTTTTGTACTCCTTTTTTTCTACTCACCCTAGCCCTATACTTATTTTGTCACTTAAATTATTGACTTCCCACTAACCTCCCTTCTTTCTTCTCCTCTGTGTCAAGTACATCATTTTTTTTGCTATCAACCCCCTTAAATTTCTTCTTTCCTTACATTTTCTCCTGTAATTATTTTAATTCACTTCTTGTTGTGTCTGTTTTTACCGTATTGTCTCAGTTTTACCATTTTCCCTTATCCATTACCTGTTTAAGTTTGCTTCTTTATTTAACAGCGGCGCTTCATTTGTTTCCTATCATTTTTTCACTATCCCCACCTTCATCTATAATTAAAGGGCAAATTCTCCACATTATGCACACCCTCAATTCTTACAGTTCTGTATAAGATGTGACAAATCAAAAAAAAACAAAAAAAACAAAACATGCTATGGGATGTCCCCATTTCTTTATATTTCTCCTTTTCTCACTCACCTCTGTCACATTGGATACATGCTGCAGTTTGCCTCTTCTACATTCCTAGTTACCCGTACCACCCAAGCACCCATTCACAATTTTTTTTAATTTGGCACTTTTTTACGTCATGCACTTTTTTGACATACTTTTGCGAAATATGTTCTCAGTTTATTTTCATCTCTAACAAAAGTTTTAAAGGTGTTAACATTTTTTTTTCTTTTTACTTGCATATTTAAATTCTGGTAAATATACTCATTCCATGGAATTACAGAACATTTTTTGGCATTCATTTATAAACTGTTCTGCAAAAAAAAAAAAAAAAACTTTCCAAAGTCACTTCACAAAATGATGCAGAAGACTTTGCAGAAGTAAAATAACTTGTTCTTCCACTTTCTTCTGTTATGGGTCTGGCAATTGAACACTTTTCTTGCAAGCAGCAGAAGACAAATAAATGAGCAAGAGAGTTCAATCACTTTCTGTGGAGTTTTTCTCAGAAAGATATTAAAATTAACTGAGGGGAAACAAATAAGCTTGAAATGCCTCAATAACACTTCTCATTAGTGAATGGGAAAGCTCTAAGCAAAGCAACATTTCCTGGATAGAAAACTGTAGCGTAACAGAGCTGATTACTGTTGTGCCTAATATAGTCTTTGGGTGAGGGCTGGCAGTATAATTACATTTTGTCAGCAGTCATTAGGTTCAAGGATTTAATATAACAGCCTCTAGCCACTGGATTTGGCAGCCAGTTCCAGAAAATAATATGAACTCAACAAAAAGGCTCTTTCCACCAACGCAGGTATAGACATAAAGGTGTTGTGCCCATCTGTCTCCACAGTAGGCCACCAATCCAGTTAGGATGCCTTGGGGCAAGCAATTCACACCAAAGAACGAACAGCTCTTCCTTTTCCCCATTCTACTCTAGAAGAATATGATTGCTTGTCCTCTCATGCCCACTCTTTCATTGTTCACTTCTCCTGACAAAAGTGTATCCTGTTCTTCCAAATTCTCCAGATTGCTCCAAAGGGTTCTCAGTGAAACCCTGTATAGCAAGTGCGGACTAAAGTGCAAGCTATTCCAAAGTCCTATCATCTGGGAAAAGTAAAAAAATTAATCAGCAATTCAAGCCCTTGTTTGCTAAAGCTGTTCTATTCCCTTTTAGTTTCACCAGCAAGGCACTCCCCAGTAGCACCATTACACTATGTGTGTATATATATATATATATATATATATATATATATATATATATATATATATATATATATATGTGTATGTATGGTTTCACTTTGTAATCTCGAAATGCTGAAATCTTGAATTTCAGCATTTCGAGACTATAAAGCCGAATTTCAAAATGTGGAAAGTGCATAATTGTGAATTTGAATATCTCAGATTCATGGTTATGGCTTTACGTTATGTGACCTGTGGTGTTTATGTTGGATGTAGTTTGATGTGGTGTATGGATTTATGTGGAGTGTAAGGTAAGTGACTGTTTTTTAAGGGTTTTGGGTGGCAGTGTGCGTGTGTGTGTTAGATTGTTTTTAAGTTGTATGTGTGGGTTAGGGTAGGTAGGTTAATGTATGAGTGCGTAATTGTTGGTGTTTGTGTATGTGTGATGTGTGTGTGTGTGTGTGTGTGTGTGTGTGTGTGTGTGAGTGAGTGTGTGTGCGAGCGAGGGACGGTGGAATGTCTGGGTGTGAGTGTTCTGTCTGTTACTGTTTGTGCCATCTCGGAGTAAGTATATATAAGTAGGGGGTGTGGGGGTGCAGGGAGGCTTGCCCCCCTGCTTTTGTGTAGTCTAGGTATTTACGTGTTTGGTGGGTTTTTTTGTGCTTATTTGTTTTGTGGTGTGCTTATTGTGGTTTGTGTGTAGTGTGGTGTATGCTGTGTGGTCGAGTTTATGGCTTTGGGTTTGTGAAGTTTTGGTTTTGTACGGTTTCGGCTTTATGGTCCCGAAATGCTGAAATTCGAGATTTCAGCATTTCGAGATTATGAAATGAAACCACATGTATATATATATATATATATATATATATATATATATATATATATATATATATATAGACACACACACACACACACACATGCAGATATAATACGTGTGTATGTGTCTATGACATTTCATCAAACAAGCAAATGTTGGAATCATAAAACATCACTCCCCAAAAGAATGAACCTCACCTGATCAAAAACACATGTAAAAAACATTAAAACATGTTTAATACTGGGGGGGGGGGCAAGACACCCTACCTCACCTACATGAGGGGCTGTATCCCTCAACTCCTGCTATTTATGTATATGAACTCTTGAGATCACACCACAGTGGGGAAACTTAGGGAATATTCTCCCTCCCTGCTGTATCATGACCTTCCTTAAATAGATTCCAGCATTCTTCAAACTTATAAAAGGTTTTAATCTTATAACTAGCAACTTCTTTAGGACAGCAAAATAACAAAAAGTTCTTCAGTCTCTTATACTAGTTCTGCTCTATTACCAAAGTGACTTCAAGCAGCATACTTCTGTCTGGTTCTTACTAGAAAATCTGTTGACTATTTCAAGTTCTTCCACCTTGTCACTTCCTTGTTGTAGCTTCCCAGAACTGCTGTTCAAGACACAGACTATCTCTTCATCAAGAGACAAACTTCTGATTACCAAGACCACAGTCCTCTTTTTATACACCACACAATAGAATGATTACTTGTTAACAGCACTCACTGAAACCTTTGTAACTAATACAATACAACTAATACCACACCTGAAGTCAATGCCTCATTGGTCCGATCCGACCATATGCTAATTACCCTAGATATCCACATCCTGCCCCCACCCCCCATTAAGGAAACCATGGTAAAAAATTTCTCCAAAGCCAACTTCATGCTTCTTAAGACAGATGTGGTGAACTTCATGACATCCAAGCAGATGGACAATACAGTTACGACTACTGAATCCTACACAATTGCACTTTATAAGCACTTACATGAGTGCATGGATCGTGCTATCCCAAACAAAGAAAGGAAGCCAATCTGGTGGTCCCCTGCCATAAACAAACTGTACAACAGAAGGAAGAAACTGTTGCAAAAGAGAGTAAAATCCCATGAGTGGAGGAGCTCCCTGGTCAGCCTCAGTAAGAAACTGCGATCCCTGATAAAATCCTCCAAAGCTAGTTACGAAAACAAATCGCCACTGATTCTAAAGGCAACCACAAAGCATTCTATAGCTATGTCAAGAATCTCAATGGCAACACCCAGATATGCTCTGAGTTACAGCACAATGGCACTAAATATACAGACCCAACTGATACTGCCAACATCCTGGCAGATAAGTTCAGTGCTAACTTTACCCCCCTCTCACCCCCTAAAGAGCCCATCTCTATACCGGAAGAGTGCAAAGTTCCTGTAATCACGGCTGCACAGGTAAAAACCACACTCTCCAAAGCCAAGAACACAGCATCCATGGGACCAGACAACATCCCAGGCTGTGTTCTACATGAACTACAGAACGAATTGGCACCCCACCTAAATACCATGTACAATCATATCCACACCTCAGGCTTTGTGCCTGCTGAATGGTGCACAGCAACAGTTATCCCACTCCACAACGGGGGAGCCACCACGGACCCCGGGAACTACCACCCCATTAGCCTGACAAGCCTGGTCTGCAAGGCCATGGAACGTATCATCATGGAAGTTATAAACAAAGACATTGGTAATCTCAAAACTCTGGACCCCACCCAGTTCGGGTTTTTAAAAGGCAGATCATGTCTCCTAAACCTGATAGACTTCTTTGAAGCAGTCACCAAAGCCATAGACAAGGGTAAGGTGGTTCACACAGCCTGTCTAGATCTTGCCATGGCTTTCGACACTGTCCCCCACTCTGGAATTATAGATAAACTCACTAAACTATGTATAAATCCCTATGTCACAAGATGGTTTGCCAACTGGCTCACTGACAGAACCCACACTGTGAAAGTGGCAGACTCCAAATCTGACTTCAGACCAGTGACAAGTGGAGTACCACAGGGTTCAGTCCTGGGTCCTCTCCTGTTTGATCTCTACTTCTCTGAAGTACAGGCTAACACAGAAGGTCTTTGGCTAATGAAGTTCGCAGATGACTGCAAACTAGGAGCCATAATCGAAACTCCTAACAATGTGGACATCCTACAAAAGGGCCTCACTAAGACAGATGCCTGGTGTCAAAGCCATGGCCACAAGCTCAATGCCAAAAAGTGCATTGTCATCCCCTTTGGTAAAAACTCTGTACCCATGAACTACAACATAGGTGGTAGTATACTTAGCACTGAAAGTGTGATAAGAGACCTTGGGACACAGGTGAACAGTAGTCTCTCCTTTGATAATCACATCGCCACAGTAGTCAGGAAATCCTTCTATGTGGCACACCTCATCACAAAAGGTTTCTCATCCAGAAAAAAAGAGGTCATTGTTCCCCTCTACTCATCACTCATTAAACCCAATATAGAGTACATTACCCCTTTTGGTATGTACCTCACAAGACATCTACAACAACTGGAAAGGCCGCAGAAATACCTCACAAAGAGGATTACCGGCCTCAAACAGATGCCCTACACAGACTGTCTCAAAAAACTCCAGCTTTACTCTGTCGCATATCGCCTACTCCGAGGTGATCTCTGTCTAACATACAAAGCTATGTCAAACCCAGAGCTGTTGGACGTGCTCCACTTAAAGAAATCCCAATCCCTCCGAGCTACATGCTCTAGGGACCTAAACCTTGTCACCACAATAAACAGAACATGCTGGAGGGATAGATTCCTGTCCCAGAGACTTCCCATACTCTGGAATAAACTACCTATCTATATCAAACAAAGCTCCTCATTAGCACTCTTTAAGAAAAATCTTGATGATTGGATGGGAAATAGGAAGTTCACCCTGGGGACCACCTCTGTGGCTCTGCTCGACAGTGGCACAGGAAAATAATTTTCTTGGGTGGCAAAAGCCAGGGTTCCTTTTTGGCTGGGCTGGTATAGGCTACAGGTCCAATAGCCCAGTACCCAGCTATGAACCTATGAACAAAAAAGTGTACCCGTCCATGTTAAAGGGAAACACAACATTCACAAAACAATCTTTATAATCATACCATTAAAATATGTTCACTACTTACAAAATACTTTATGTACAATTAGGTTTGCCAGCCGTCCAGAATTCTTCCGGACTGTCCAGAATTAAGGGACACTGTCCGGAAGAACAGAAAATGCCTGTGTTGTCCGGAAAAAATGGTGCACTCTCTGTGTGCACATTTTTGTTTATTTTAAAAAAATGATTTTTTTTTTTTATGGGCGTTCTTCTTTAAGAACGCCCTTTGCGTCCGGGTGCAGATGATGAAAACAGTGTCTTTGCAACTGTTTATGTCTGCTACTCTACTCACTGTCTTCCCGCGTGCAGAATTTGAATTGTAAAGAACAGAAGACCTATGCTGAAAAGCCCAGCCCCCAGGCAAAGTACGAGTCCGGACTCCAGCTGTCTGAATTTTCTCCAATTCAACACTGCGGCAGCGGCACATGTAAGTTCCATTTTATTTTTCCCCTCAGCTCAGAACATCTGGTGTTCCTGCTAGGTTTCACTAATGTGGTGACCCACAGCTTCCTCTCTCCCCACAAGACGAGTGAGACAGTCAGCATGGCCACACACACTTCTATGCTCCTCTGCCAGCTCCTACAGGTGCCCAAGTTGCCTTTATACCATCATGCTGGTCTTTCAGTCGCAGATATTAAGGTAAAATTGCTAAACCTGGCATATGACTGATAGCGTGACTGTAGATTTAAAATCATTCCTGTACTCAGAGTCATACTGTGTTGTATTTTAATGGGGCAGGGGCCGTGATTTGTCAATTCACTGTAGCCTTCTGAATAAGTGCAAGAAAACCCTTCAGACCTGATTAATTGTTTCATATTTCTGTCAAGTTCTAACTTCTAAGTGCAGGTGAAGTACTGGTTGATGTAAAGAAAAAAAAATTCTGCAGCTCTGAAGCCCCATGTGAAAAGATGTTTCTCCATGTGTCAGAAGTTTTCTGCATTCAGCTTAAAATGAATGCATGCATAGTAACTTATTACCACTCATACCTCTTGGTGTTTTTTTTTTTTTTTTTTACTAAAAATTGTGTGACACACATGGTCAAATACGTATATATACTTACAATATTTGCAAAAGTATGTTTTACATATTTCCTGAGCTAGGGTGGTGACTGAATGTATATGACAGACAAGCAAATGAGTGTTATTCTATTTTACAAGTCAGAGATGGAGGACCTCACTTTTGTGTGTCTATGTCTGCTGGGCTGCAGTCCTGAGAGTATGTCCTCCTATGATCCTGTTTTCAGTTTGCCATCCATTTTCTATTGCAATATTACCAGCAGCTTACCATTAACGTAACATAGGCAATCAATTCTTCAAAGCAGCATGCATTGATTTGTAGATGAAACAAACTGAAATATAAAATTGTTTGCTAGCAGCAACTTTTCATTAGTTGCAGATCTCTTTGTTTAATGTGGAATTTAGATGATGTTTTACTTCTGCAATCTGCAGAGATTGTGCATATTGATTGATATTGGTGGATTTTAATGACATAAGTATGAGTGTCCATTTATGGTTGAAATGTTCTGAATTGGGCAGTTTTGTCTATTGGTTCATGTGTTTTGTTTCAGTACCAGTCTTAAAGTTGTGATGGTTGCTAATTCATGTCTGCTAGCTGTTATTATGTATTAAAATTTAATACAATCAGGAAGGTGAATCAACTTTTTGCTTGGCTTTAAAAATGTGTGCTAGGGGGCTATGATTTGAAAAAACCCAAATGTAAACTTAATCCACCACTGGCCAGTCAGATGCATTTTCTTTGAATGTAGGTTTCAATACTGTTTCAGTGAATGTGAGTTTTAAAGGCAAAGAAGTATTAAAGCTATGTCTGTTTATGAGAGACTGTATTGCTTGTTTAGCAAATGGCTTTTAGTGTTTGTGCTGTAAAATTCGAAATAAAAGTTTTACATTAAATCCAAGTATCTGTAATCATTGTAGAAGTAAAGCTGAAAACAGTATGAACACAGAGTTTTGAACGGTATTTATGGCAACTGGGGAGAAATGGAGAGATAGCCAAGTAATGTGACACTGGAATGGCTGCGTGTGTGTGTGTGTGTGTGTGTCTGTGTGTGGGGTACCGCATGCGTGGGGGGGGGTGCACATGTGGGGGGTACCGCATTTTACTTTCATGTACATGTCCAGAATTTTTTACATGAAAAGTTGGCAACCCTATGTACAATTCTGTACTTAACTTTGAAACATCGTAAGGCAAGAACCTCCAAACAATACTGCTATACATAATAAATAGGTAAACTATGATCAAGACAAACATCGAAATATCACCAGATTTGACAAAAGGTTGACATAAACAACACTGAAATATCACACTAGACATGTGGCGAGGAATAACCTCAGAGAGCATGCAAATAAAAACACTAAATGGAAAGTTAAAACTAAGTTTTTACAGGGGGTCAAGCTCCAATTCACTCCCTACACCCCTATTAATTATATATACTAACTCCAAGATCACACAATACTGGGGAAAGGACATGTTCCCCAACACCATTAATAATCAATCTCACACACTAGTTGACCATCTTTTTAGTCGATCAAATTATGTTTACTAAACAGATGACAGCTTTAAAAACACTCAGCTAAAATACTCTGTGTGTGTGTGTGTGTGTGTGTGTGTGTGTGTGTGTGTGTGTGTATCTATACAGTATATATATATATTTGTGTGTGTGATATAATATAGCCAATCAGCTATTATGTTTTTTAAAGGGTGGAATGATAAACACAGTGATAAACAAGCAAACACCCCACAGACATTGACTAGAAGTCAGGATTGAGTTATAGACCCTGAAACTCAAACTCTAAAATCTTACTACTGACCCATTATGCTGATTTAATCTATTTAACAGTTGTTTTTTTAGCTTGTTTGTATGCTATTCTTGTTTCTTCCTCATCCTGACAGATCATCAGTTAGTATGTAATACCGACAAAAAATATCATTTGGCATTCGTAAGTGTACTTCAGATGTAAGCAATGGATAATGTGTATGTGTGTAGGTTAGATTCTGTACACTTTGTTTCCAAATTATTCTGATTAACTCTTACAGGATATTGTACTCTACACCAATACCCAATTTAAATGTCTCAGTTTGTCCTCGATATTCGATATTATGCTGCAGGCGGTGGAGTTGCATACCTGGGTTCCTCAGACTTCATAGGAGAGACTCACTATGGCCACACACACATCTTTGTCAGCCTGACATCCATTCCCACTGAAGTGTTTCCACAGTGGCACTGCTAGATATCTGCCTTAGCCCTTGCAGGTGTGACTTGGGCAGAGCTGGAACCCCCCCTCCCACCAGGACATCAGAAGCTCTGTCACACCCATCTTGGATTATCACTGAAGCAGTATTACTGCTGTTACAGGTAGACATCCTGCCTCAGTGTCTTTGAACTGACCAAAAGTAGAACATACTTCTGTATGACTATCTCAGAAGGAAGTTTTTACTGCTGTAGTAGCATGTTTTTAATTTAACACTCTTTAATGATTAAATTTCAATACAAGTTTTTCCTACAGTAAAGTATAATGACTATGAAAGTATAATTTAATAGTTTTTTATGTTTTATCTTCATAAATAGTAATGTAATACTCTTCTAAATGTGCGAAGAGAAAGCATAATGCAATGTGCCTTTCAGTTGCCTCACTTTGTCACAGTGTGAAATTGCTGACTGCATGATACATTATGCTCCTAGATAGATGAGGTTCACTGTTTAGTGTTTCAATTTTGCCTCATTTCATTGGCATTATTAGAACTGAGGATGAGAAATACTTTGTCCAGGGATAATGTGTCCTTATAAATCCTCTAGCCAGTTATCACCATGGAGATGGTGTCTTGTTTTTCCCTCCTTTCTTCCTGTATTTGTATTTCTTTTGCTGTTTTCATGAAGATAGTGTCCTTTGTTCTGTACTTGCATACTGATAATTGACTACACATATCTTATACTAGGTTTGCGGTATCACCTGTTCCCATTATTTTTCCAAATTAGACTTATTACCAACGTAGCCTCATTGCAGGAGCTATTTTCAGGCAAAGACCACTCAGGAGAATTCAGCAATTCAGAAAATGAAAAGGAACAGATTTAAAGAGGCGTTCAGGCCATGGACCATAATTATATTCATCTTGATACAGTTTAGTTTATCAATCTTTTATGAGCTGACACCCCCCCACATATATATATATATATATATATATATATATATATATATATATATATATATATCTTTGAAAATTACACCAGAGGTTCCTCACACACACACAGTTATGTCGATAATGTTGAAGTCGATATTACCCAGCTTATCTTGATGTCTGGAGATGTCCTACACATCACCAGCTAATTATATATTCCAGCTCCAAGATCGCACTACAGTGAGGAAAATGGTAATTTTCCTGATCCCCATGGTAGTGTGATCCAATCATAAACAGCAACACTCAAAACTATGAATGCAAGCTGTGTGTCAACGGTCTGGAGGCGACGATTTTCAAATTTTGCACCTGTACCCGCAACCATCTGAAGGCAGCAGTTATTAGCCAAGCTAAAAAGAACAAGTGAGTCAGACTACAGGATAACTAGCTCCTGAAAGATGCAAGATGTTTTTAATCTGACACATTTTGTGACATGACTCCACAGGCTGTTGATACAGCTTTGATTTCTGAGGTTGTGAAAAATACCTCAGGGAATAGCAAGTCATCTTCTAGATAGCATGATGAATTTTTGGGTGAACTAGGTTGTGACGGGTTAATTAATGTGTCTGTTATGCTTAACACAGAGGATTATCAGCAGGTCGCCAAGCATAACTGGTTTATTATGCATTCAAGACATGAATCTTGGCATCTATGTTGAGAACACAATAAAGGCTATAATCAGAGACCAAATCATAATCAGTGTTTTTCCAGGTTTTAAATAAAAAAACACTAAGCAAATGTTCTCAGAAGGACAGTGTAAGAGGTTCTGTTATATTAAAAAAGTTAGGGACACACTACCAGCACAGACAGCAAGCAGAAAAAAAATCTGTTTTTAATGTGTAACTGTCATTTGCTAGTCAATGCTGTCTAGCATGATACGTGATCTTAACAAGTGAAGTAGAGGGTGCTTAACACTTGTTAATATTGGGTCTCATGCTATAGAAGTGCTTAACTGATTTGTCTTTTTCCAGATCTTCTTCTTCTTCTTCTTTCGGCTTTTCCCGGTTAGGTGTCGCTACAGCAGATCACATGTCCGCTCATGATTGGTAGTGGAGTTTTACGGTGTTGAGTTGCCAGCCCGGCGCCCAACCTTCCACAGAAGGCACATACACACACGCACTCATGCCTAGGGCCAATTTAAAGTGTCCAATCCACCTACAGCATGTCTTTGGGATGTGGGAGGAAACTGGGGCACCCGGAGGAAACCCACGCACAGAAGGCACCCCAGCCGAGGGTCGAACTGGAGAACCTCTTGCTGTGAGGTGACAACGCTAACTGCTGCACCACCGTGGCCACCCTTGTCTTTTTCCAAATATTGCAGCATAATCACTTACCTCCATACACTACATTTCTCCTGCTGTGTAAACTATATTGTGGTGTACCTTCTTAATTTCTATGTGTATGAGAAAAGGTTAATTAGTCTAGATAATGTGACTATACATTAAGGTGTACTTTTCAAAATTTTAAATATTTTTCTTTTTTCTTGTCTTACAGCTATTTGGAATGATATTATCGATGTTTCTGTGTAGAAACCTGGACCAGAATTATGACAAACTTTCCAGATATCGTTAAACCAGCCCTGAGAAAGGCAGACAAATGTGTGACTGAAGACCGACCAATTTTTTCTTTTCACATTTCTGCTTTGAAGGGAACTGTTTCTTTAGGCATTTCTGACCAATAAAAGATGAGTTATTAGCAGCTGTTCTGTAACCCAGGACCAAACAATTTAGAAATTTGATACTGTTGGCACATTGTTTTGATATGCAGGCCTACTGTCAACCATCGTTAGTACTTGTACAATTGATGATTTTGTGTTTTAAGGCTGTATGTTTGACTCCCAACATAAACAGTTCATCGGACTTACTTACACCAAGCTGCACTGTATTTTTATAGGTGCATGACTAAATGTAGGTTTCTATCACATCTAAATGGTGCAGCAGTTTTCCATGTTGCCAGTTAGATAATGACCATATCTAGAAGAGATTAAAACCAACGCAATATATTCCTTGTGTGGTGTTTGAAATTAGTAAATAGTGCCAGCATGACCAAGGAATGAGTTACAGATGCAGCCTTTTCCAATGTGCGCTAACTTATATGGCCAATGTTTTAAATTCAGCTTTGTTAATCTGTAGCTTCAGGTTTGCTCAAAGATGGTATACATAACAGCAGTTAAACAAGCTGGTGGGATTTATGTAATCGATACTGTAATAGATACATTTTACAATGACCTTCTTTGTGGGTTCAGTTTTGCCTTCTTGGAATTGTTTGTATAGAAAGCAGACATGTAAAATATTTTTATATGTTTTAAAAGTGTATATTGTTATAAATGTGTGTCCATTCAGACTTCTGAATGTTGACGATGCTTCTTTCTGAGAACAGTTTTGTAAATTGCACAAGAAATAATAATATGTGGAGTAGTGCGCACGTTTCTGCCTAGCTAAACTTTACTGCTGTGCTGCTACAAGTGTTTTGTGTAGTGCCACGGCCACGTAACCACTGAAGTTAGAACCTTCCAGCATATAGATTGGTCAGAGACTAAAAATTCCAGTTTTCAAAGTGCTGTTTCTAGAAATGTACACAGCGGATATCATTTTACAATTGACTGCTGCTGACTTGGAGCATATCTTAATGCCACAATCTGGAGAATGGACTGCTGTCTTTTCATCCACTTCTGTCCCAAAGACCACAGAAGTTCTACACTGAAGATAAAACATGAAATAATTATCCTGTCCTAATGTCTTAGTAAGTAAACTATACTCATTTCCTTCCCATCTTCCATTTTGGAAATGAAACGCTGTTGTTAAACCAGCAGCTACCGGTGGTGAATTTCTTGTAAGAGCAGTGAAATCTGACAGTGCATGCCTTCCTGGACCACAGAACTGTATTTTGTGAATCTGAGTACTACAATACAAATCCTGACAATTTAGTATTTACCGGTCATTTATATATTAGTGCACAGTATGTTGACTGCTGCTGGACTTATAAAAGTAGGAAGAGCAACACTTCACAAATAAGGATAATCTGTGTGTCAGACAAGTGGAGCTGTAATTTGTTTTGCATTTTAAGGCATGCACAGCTCAATAAAAATGTGAAGTGATCTGCCCCCGTATACCATTTATCCATCTATAGCAATCAGCAATTATTTGACAAACACAGGAAGCCACCAGAGGAACAATCTGGCAGCCAGAGCAAAGAAGCAGGAATTATGCTTTATCACGCTGTGGCCTTTTCACAGGGAAACAGAAGGGTCATGGCTCCCATTGTTAAATTTTTGCTTTGTTCATCTGCAGGACTGCAACAGAGCCTTTTACTCTGTCACTCATGTTTTCTTTTTTTTACTTTGTTTATTACTGTAGTTTTGCTATTGTGCCAGTAATTGTTTGTGTATAAAGAATAAAATGTTCACTGCCAGATGCCTTGCCTTCTTTTTTTCTAATTCACGTAATATAAGCTGGCAGCAGATGTGGTGCGCACAAAGCAGTGTGTTACAAGATCTTGGAGATGAAAAGGGAAAGTAGTCTTGTTTAGGAAAAGGAAAATTGCATTTGTTCCGAAAGCCAGGGAAGGTGGAGAGTGACCGTGTTCTGATAGAATAGTGTGTGTTATTTGACAGTACCATTAAAGAATGTGCATTGAGGTAATGCAGTAAAGACCTATGTAACAAGCACCAGATAGGAACTTCTTCCAAGCAATGATTTGTTTTGCAGCACACATTAGACTATACAGTAAAGTTTACATCTCTTTATTTATTATTTGTTTGTTGTTTTTTTTCCATGGGTTAAATAATCCTGCTATTCTAGTACTTTAAAGGAAGGTGTCACAAAGCTGATTATTCCTTAATGTGCTAGTCCTCAGTTGCTCCTTTTCTTTGAATGTGCAATGCCAGAAAATAATTTTGATTTTGATTTTCTCATATGGAACATTTTGACACTACAGTGGCAATATACTCAGCCCATTATGTCTGTTTTTTGGGGTTCTTTATTAGATGGTCTCCAGCCTTGTCAGTTGATTACCACAGTGTTACATTTACCATTAGGACCATTCTAATGAGGGCTCTGCATTCAGATAATTAGCACATTCTGGCATCTGCAGTCAGTTCAGTTCACTTATCCTAGTTACAGCTGTCTTCTGAGATGTTTCCTTATGAGGAATGCTAAGGCTGTGTTCATTAGTGAACTCAAGTAGTGGTAAAGTTCTTGTAGTAGAAGCTAGTGCTAGCTTGGCATCTTTGTGCCTCCGCATTTGAAATAGATTTATTAAACAGTGCCATCTTGTGTTAAAAGTTCTGAATTACACCTTTAAGTAGCAAGATTTTCATTCCTAACTACAGTTGGCTGTGGTGGTGATGGAGACAGAACCCATCTTCTTCTTATTTCGGCTTTTCCTAGTTAGGGGTCACCACAGCGGATCACCAGTCTGCTCATGATTGGCAGTGGAGTTTTACGGTGTCGAGTTGCCAGCCCAGCGCTCAACCTTCCACAGAAGGCACACACATGCACACACGGTCCAATCCACCTACAGCATGGGGACAGAACTCATAAACATCTTAAAACCTGTGCATTCTCCATGTTGATGGAGATTCACTTTCTCTAGTTCAATTTCTGCAAATGCCTTTACACTGATATATATCTAATCCGTGCCAAAAATGTTCACTTCAGGATATACGGTGGTAGAAAGGGTTAAGGAGCTTTATGTTGCATCTTTGCACCGATCAGTGGCACGTGAAGAGTGTAGAAGCATGGAAATAAAACTCATTAGATTAATTTCTTTTCCATGGGAAGTGGTGTAGGTGCATCCATTCATCCATCCACCCACAACCCCTTTTTCCCATTTTTGCACATGAGGTCAGGGTGTCATTTCAACAGTGACAATCTTCTAGAGCCAAGGTTTACACCATCGGGTGGTTAGCCCTGCCATGGTAGTTCATCTGTACCACACAATCGTACATGCACTCACATCTAGGGCCAATTTATAGTGTCCAGTGTACCTGCTCTATGTCTTGCCAGCATGCATATCACTACCTGTAGGTTTGCTGACAGACATCAGGTATAGGATATCAGAGCTGTCAGTGGCATAGCACACAGGATGTAGCTGCCTCCAGCTGTGCTCTTGCTGCAAATTGTGCTAGATAGGAGAAAAACGAGAAGATGGCACAAGGATAAAAGCAGGTAGGACTGCTAACCTGTAGTATTGCTCAAGACATCCCTCAGGATTTAGGTGTTTGTCATCTTCACTGGCAGAAGAATCACTTGAAAAAGAATAAAGTCTAAGGCTACCCACATAGGTATAATCTAGAGAACTGTGTTTGTTTGCTCTTTCAGAGAAAAGAAGTATGTGTTTTTCATTGGGTGAGATCACACAGGATGGTTGGCATGCTACTGACGATAATGTATGAAGTTGGTACAGTATAGAATGGTACAACAATGCTACTCTGGCTTTTGCATGAGGCTAACAATTTGCTACAGCCTGTTGCTGTGTCCTCTGTACTGTGACATTAATCCACATTGGAGTGAACACCTATACCTATGCAACTTGGCTTGTCAATTCATAAGGTATTCAGTCAGTTGTGTTTGGGGTGGTTAGGAAAGTCATACATATTGCTCTGAAAGCACATGTGTGTGTGAGAACACACAGATGCACACACTTCAGTGAACATTCTTTCATAGGACAAGGTCAGCGGCTTATGAGGTTACATTATTTCTGTACACTGCTTCTACTTTTGATGCAGCTTAATAATAGTTAATTCCATAAATCAAAAATACCAGTGTCATTCTTCATAAGGAAAATAAAGGCTGACTGGTCATATAATATTGTAAATTTCAAGCACAATATTACAGACATGTTTAGGGTGTTTGAAAGAAGGCATTAACTTTGTATCTTAGGGCATACAACATGACAGAATAACAGTATGGATGCAATTAGAGCTTGCCAAGGCTGCATGCTCCCAAGGAATAATGGGGTTAACTAATTTTTAGTAAATGGGCATGCTAACCCTCTCTGCCATCCCCATCAGTTACCCAAGTCACTACTCACTTTCACATCACCTGGGCTATAGTCCAGGCAACTTTCTCCTGCAGCATCTACAGACCAGCGTACAGTACTGAGTTACTAAGCCCGCCAATTGACTGAAGTTCACTGTGGCAGTTCACTAACAGTTTGCCAAATTTCCTAGCCTTCATCATGTTTCTCTGAAGCAGAATTTCCCATTGTTTTTTACTGAGCAACTAGCTAGTATTGTACTGTAGTGAAAGGAGAGGCTTAAAGCTCTTTCAAATATCTGTCATTGTCAGTAGTGTAGCAAAGGTGAGGCAAATAGGACAGCTACCATGGGCACAAAGGTGTGTTTGATTAACTCAGTTTAAAACAAGTAGAAATCTCTTCTTCTTTTTTTTTTTTTTTGAGCTGAGCTGGCATGTATCTAGCTGTACTAGTGGTAGGAAGCCAAATTGTATAAATGCACCAGTCGCTTTGCTTTAGTGAAAGGAGAGTTTCTTTTTTCTTTGGTTGAAGAGCTACATGGGGTGTGTATCTAGCTGCAGGATACCTGTTGGTACAAATATCAATCAGCTTGCTACAGTGAAAGCTGAAAAGCAGAGTTTTTTTTATTTGCATTTTGCTTGAAGAGCTGAAGGGGTGGGGGGGCTACATCAGGAACTAACACTGGATGCTAGATGAGGCAGCTAAAGCCACTACATGCAATTTAACTCATCCGTATTTGCCAGTTGCACATCAACTTTGAGGAGCATACACTGATTCTAGTTTTCAGGCCTTAGTTCAAAAATTGTTTTTTTCTTAGGAGGAAGACATGCACACATTACTTTAGTTCCTAGAGGGTACCAATGTTGACCACAATTGCTGTACCATAAACATATGCCCAAAGGAAGGTTTTTCTTTTTTTTTTTTTTTTTTTTTTTTTTTAAACTGGCCTCCATTGACTATTAGCTTTCCCACTGGGCTTTTAAAAGGTATGTTCATTCCTCTGCAGGAGCTTGACAGCTCATTTGTTCCTGGAGTAATGACTGTGTAAACTAGAAGATGGACCATCATATGCGCAGAGAGACAGCATGTTTTCTTCAGCCCTATCAATTTATACTTATGCAGGCCTTTAGCATCCAAGAGGGTGGTATACAGTGGGGTTATCAATGTACATGCATGCCTCTCTGCGCACATAGTCAAGTGGCCCCACCATCTTTTGGCTACCAGAAGCCAACAGCCATATTATTTATTAATAAAATTAATTATCCCCATATTAATAACAATAATAGTGTAAGAGAAGGATGATCCCTCTCCCCCATGTTTTAACCAATATATTGAACTGCTTTTTTTAGGACTAATTCAAAATACCTTTTACTCTATCTCCCATGTTTTAGAACTAAAATCCCAAACCCAGACCTACCAAAAATGCTTAATACAATTGAATTCTTTGCAAATTACTTCAATTATAGCTCAGTCTAGATAGATTTGTCTTATTACCTCTAAATTCCAATCATTACTGTTTTGAGATTTAAAATCAGAAATATGAGTTAATATCTAGGTATTACATTCTTTTATGATATTAATCCTCATCCTCTAATTAACATACATAAATGCTGGTCTAACATATATAATTACTTAATAAGATGGTCAAAACTGAAATTATCCCTCTACAAAATAGCTATCACCAAAATGTCCATTTTCTCTACAATCTTTTCCTGTATTAGAGCTGACATACAAATATTATTTCAAAGATTCTTTAAAAAAAGTGAATCCAAATGGGAAAAATTCATATGGGCCCTGAAAAGTGTACTAGGCCTTTAGTTCCTAAAAAAGCAAGATGGTTTGGCCCTCCCATATTTATTTTTATATTACCTAATTACCAAAAAAAATAGAATATGGTTAGCTCTAAGCTCGAATTTCTACAAGAATATGTGGCATTCTACAAATCCAGTTATGAAGCAAAAATGCAATAAATACCACCAAATGGAGCCAAGTACTTGCTTAAAGAACTACTGTCACCAATGTTGGTTTCAGTAGTCAAAAAATAAATTATCAAACCTGGGGGGGTTGGTGTCATCCAAATAAACGAAAAACAAGTTATCTTTTATATACTTGGTATGAAATGAGCTTAGAAGTAATCCAGTACAATTAGTATTCCTCCAAATGAACCAGACAATGAATGGATTTAATTTGTTGCTTTTATTAGACAGATGAGCACTATTCAGTAACTAAAACACAACATTGTGAGTCAGTATTTACATATCGTTACATCGATTTGTATAATATGTGAGGTGGGAGTGGAAGAGTACATGGTGTATTGCAATAAAGTTATTGTTGTGCTAAGAGGTACGACCTAAAACATACAGTAATAACGACCAAGCTGAGTCACTGGGACTTACAACAGAGGCCAACCAATGGGAAAGAAATCAAGTGATTTGTTAGCCCAATGGGAATATTTTGCCCTCCAATCTGTGATTGGATGATTAAAGATAATTTGCCCAATAGAAAAGTTCCATTTCTATCCTACTAAAATCTCAAGGATTACGCTAAAAACAAAAACATCTATTAATGGCAAAAGTTACAAATTAATGGGAAGGGTCTTATGCGCTTTCGCCAGAGCTTTGTCAGATCTGACTAATGTTTTCCAGGGAGTAGATTAATATTAACAAATTAACACTAATGACTTAAGAGTTAATGACTTAAAAATAATGACTTAAAAATAAATAAAGATATACTATATTATGTGACAACCAGATCAAATCTATGCATCCCTTGGATGCCTGCCTTGTCGAAAAAACTAAAAGAGAAGGAATAAGTCAAGGGGTATTGAAGAGAAAGCAGATTTAGTGTGAATAGTAACCGATTGTAATTCATAGATTGACTGGGTTAAAAGTATAATGAGGGGATGCGAGGAGTGAAACAGTTGGGAAAGAGGGTAGCCCACTGCCATACAAAAGATGAACAAACAGCAGGAGAAAGTATTGCTTGAGCAAGGGGGTCATGACTGGATAAACATGATAGCCCAACTAAATCAAGGGGAAAGAAGGGCCAGGTGCCCGCCAAAATATTGGTCTGATAACAGGATAAGGCTGAGGTGTGGGCGTAGGAGGCTACAGGGTAGCCCACTGGTCAAAACATGTAGCATAATACACTAATCTGTTAGACAGAAGTGGGAATGAGTGGTCCAGTGATGGAAAAGAGTGAAAGTGATTACATAGGCAGCGAGGGTAGTTAGGAGACCACCAAAGATGTAGGGCCCAATCATGGGTAGGAGAATGTTGGGGTGGGGGTGGTGCAGGAGACCAAGGAAACCTGCCATTGCTAATCAATGGAAAAAAGCATATGGCTAAAGGAACAGTATTGGCCAGGGAGAAGCAATGGTTGACTAATGGGGGAAAGACATGTGAAGATATTACTTGGTGGGGGTTGAAACTTAATAAAGAACCAGCAACTGGCATAATGAACAACAGACCAGTAAATTAGTAGAAAAATGAGAAGCATAATCACAATCATTAAATAGTATACAGGCCCATTTTAAAACTGCAAAGAAAAGCAGTATTGGAAATAATAGTCATGAATAAATCACTTAGAATATCATTCAATCAAAAAAAACTGTTACAGAAACAGATCGAGGTAATAATGGAACTTACCTCAGTCTGTTTCAGTAACAGTTTTTTTAATAGGATAGAAATTGAACTTTTCTATTGGGCAAACTATCTTTAATCATCTAATCACACAGGTTGGAAGGAGGAACATTCTCACTGGGCTAAAGTATTAAGCCCAACCAATCAACTCCTTTCCCATTGGCTGGCCTCTGTTGGTAAGTCCCAATCACACAGCTTGGTCAATATTACTGTGCTTTATAGGCCATAACTTTTAGCATACCAATAACTTTATTATAATACACCATGTACTCTTCCACACCCACCTCATGTATTATACAAATCGATGTAAAGATATATAAATACTGACTCTCAATGTTGTGTTTTAGTTATTGAACAGTACTCATCTGCTAATAAATGCAAAAGATTAAATCCATTTGTTGTCTGGTTCATTTGGAAGAGTATTAATTCTACCAGATTACTTCTAAGCTCGAATCATATCAACTCTAGCAAGGATAGCTTGTTTTTTCTTTATTTGGATGACATCTCTCCCCCATGGTTTGATAACTGGTATCCTGTAAGGGAAGTCATTTGGTGTAATTATTTGAAATCCTTTACCTGTAGCCCCGTCTATCTCTTTACTAAGTAAATGAACAATTAACAAGTACCAGTCTTATGTTCTCTTGCAACCTTCAGATTCAAATTGTAATCTACTTTTAGGTAATCAAATGTTAGATCTCTCTTTATTCCCCCAATTAAAACAAAATAATTTTCAAATGTATCTCTTGTAGTTCTTCATCCTCAGAACTACTCAGACAAATAATGAAATTACCTCAGGGGTGCTTCACAGTTGTGACTGAGAAAGTAAAACTGATTAACTCAAGATTTAAATATAATCAAACTAATATACTCAATACTGTTTCTTAAAATATTTTCTAATCTAAAGTGCATCAAAATAAAGCTTTATCTAAAGCTTATACATTATCATTGAAATTTAAATTACATAATATGTTTTTTTCAAAGGTTTTGTTTAATTACAGCCCATTAATCATAATTCCAAACAGATATGATCTCTCAATGCAAAACTCAGTAAAATATATTCCTTTTAAAAAAAACTATATTTCACTTACTCCATGGTCGGAAATAATGCATATCTCACCCTAATAAAAAAGAATTAATATGTTCTGCATATCCTGGGTATGCACTAACTGTGGATCAGACAATGTACATATCCTGCATATTTTCTGGGAATGTGTGTTTGTTAAAAAATATGGTTAATATTAATCTCAAAAATCACTTCAGCTCTCCCAGAAGTAAACTATATTTCATGACATCTTGCTATTGTCCTCATTATACCCTCCCCTGTTGACAAAAATAACTTGTTCATATTATTTTCATGTTTTGCACTGTTAAATATGTATATATCTCAAAACTGGCTTCATCTAAAAGTTTTGAACTGGGATAAATTTATGGAAGTAGTAATTAAATATTTATAAGCATTCACAATATTATCCAAGCAGTCTTTGAAAATATAAGTCTAGTAACTGGCATACTAAATTAAAAATCTTATTTGACTTCTCTAATATTTATAAGCATTCAAAATATTATCCAAACAGTCTTTGAAAATATAAATAAGAGTAGTAACTGACATACTACATTAAAAATCTTATTAGACTTCTCTTCCAGTCATTCAGAGCTTAAAACTTGAAAAATTACACTATTTATTGCTCAATCCTTTTACCTCACTCTCTCTTCTAAGTCTTTAACTGTGTTAAACAAACTAATTGGGTCGCTTTTATTATTTTATAATTAGTATGATTTTGTCGTGTCACTTTTTCTTGCATATTTTTAAGAAGTCTGTATTTTTAAGTATTGTTAATCCTGGTGTATATAGTGTAAACAGTTATATTGTGCATATAGTGTATGTGTTTTGTTTTTACTGATAGTCAAGATTCTAATTCTGTTGTACCTATATTTCTATATAAGTGTTGATGTTTTATGGTTATGACCTAACATTTTTAATAAATGTATTTGAAAGAAACAAGCATTACTTTGGCATTAACACAAGTCTTCACTAGTGGTTCAGTCACTGAGAGTGTTCCTAAGCATGCAGCCTTGAAACCCCCCCAAAAGAAAAGAGTGGGCTGTATCCTTTACTCCTGCCTCCGCACTCCAGTTCCTTCTGTGCCAAAGTCAGTTCTCAAACACTTGGGTCATAGTCAAAGCTCCATACCTGTGTGTCACAGAGCCAGATAGAAAGGTTAGATTTATATTATTTTATCAGTGGCATGACTTAATAGAGTGGCATATGCTGTATGCCTTCTTCATGCAACTGACTGACATGTTCAAGCTTCTAGTCTGTGAAATCTGGCATCACAGGCCATGTTTTAGTACTGGAAGCCAACAGAATAAGAAGGGAGAATGAAGTCTTTCTAGGCATATTAAAGTGGAAATGAAGCATGTGTGCAATGTATGGGCACCAGATTGTACCTTCTATATCACTGATGAATATATTTCTATAGTTTGTGAAGAATTCCAACAACTATTTCTTAGTTCCAGCCATTCCTGGAACTTCTACATCACATGCACTGACTTTGCTGGTTGCTAGATTTGGCTGAAAGTATGTATGTCTGATCTGCTCTGTGGTCTTAGTATGAAAACAATATTTGTGCATGATGGTTTAGTTTGTTTTCTCTCTAATTTAGTCACTGTATGTTATCTGCTGACACTTTGGTATTGCAATGGAAATTTGTAAGAATTATTATGCAGATTTTGACATAATAATAGGTGGCGTGGAAATATAGAAGGTAATTTAACAACACGGGCCTCAAAAGGACACCAGACAGAGAATAACAATTGTTAACAGAGCAGGACTGCTTGTGGTACTGTGGATGTTATGTAGAGATACCATCCTCCATGTTCTTTTCAATTCATCCACTGCAGACTGTTTCATTTATATGTAAAGTGAGATGACTGTTATACTGTTATATGTCAGGATGCAATGAGAAACAGAGACATCTCCTTAATGCATCCCGGTAATTACTATAAACAGTAAATTAATAACGGTTCAAAACAGGCATGAAAACATTGTTCTCCTTAAAAAACAACTTGCTTCAGATTTCAAAATACAAAAATGAGTCCCTGTGAATCAAGCAAAATATTGCTGTTTCAGATTTTTATTACTGCAAATTATTTGTAATGTTTAACATTGCATTAGGAGAATGTTAGTATTTTTCATATTCTGCAATTTATTCTTTATGATACAATGTATTATTTTTAATATTTTTTTCATTTTGTGTTGATTTTCATAGTGCTCTCATCAAGGGAATGCAGTATACCTGATTCTGTCATCCCATGCTCCCCTTCAGCTGCTCATGCACAAGCCAAATTTGTGATGTGTCTGTAGTTTTCTAGGAGTATTAACTTTTGCGTGATCTTGCAGCAGCTGCAAAGTAAAGCAGCTTGCTATAAGCCAATATTTTTCCAAATTTAGTGAGACTGTGAACCAGTTAAATAATTAGGCTTTAGTGTCTGAACTTCAAGCTGCTCAGTTTATTGAGATGAATGAGGCCAACTTTCAATTGTCCCCACACAGTTAAAAATTGTGAAAAAGGGCTATTTTGCTGGAAAGCAGTACTTTCTTTCCAGAATTGCTGTAAAGTATCAAATATTTTTTTCCAAGATATATATTCTAGGATTCAAAAATAGTTTTTGCATCATATTAAGCACTTTTGCATGAAAAGCGTCTGGGGACCTGGTGGGGCTCATTCAGAGACCTACTGAGTTTGACTATCAAAAGCCAAGAAATCGTATAGCTTGTATAATGTGCAAATGGTGATATAATGAAATGTAAGAGAGAAACAGTATTAAAATGTGAGCAATCGCAGATGCAAATTGGGCTGAACAAAATGATAGAACAATTCAGAAGTCTATTTATATCATTTGGAGAAAAACTAACACCAAGGTTGTTGACTACAGCAAAACCCTAGACTTATGGGAGCAAGACTCAAAAACATGTACAGGGCAGCCAACACACTAGTAAGCATACATGTGAAGGAGACTGTTATCCCCATCAGTACTTATGATATTGCATGCTACTAAACTTCTCACCACTGAGTTATGCACCCATACCTAACATATGCCATCCAGGACACAGAAATTGCAGACCCTTATTACATATATAGAGGCAACATGCAGGGAGCGGACTGAGTTGTGTTGCCTTCATATGAGGGCCTGGAGGATGTACGGAATACCAATCCCTGTGGACAACAAGGTATGTATGGCTTTCAGAATGCTAACAACAGGAACCTTTCAGTCACCAATGGGGAAAAATTGAGTGTATCCCCGGAATATGTTTTAAGGACACCAGTTCTATAGTGCCATGCTACAGCATGTAGGAGAGAATATATGATTTCCTGTTGCCATACAGGAGAGCTACAGTACCGTGTAGGCTTTTTATGACATGGTTTATTTCCCTGGACGTCACTGACTGGAAAACATTGCAATAAAAGCCCAATCTGTTTTTCTTTTATTTCCAACAGTTTTTGCCAAATGTGATTCAGATAATATTATCTATATTGCTACTTAAACTGCCTAGCCTTTTATATTCAGAAAATAAATAGGAACTAAAAGATAGAATCTGTGAACATTTGTCAGATATATGAAGGGAAACTGAAATAGATGCACTCTATTGACAAGTTAGGGAGCCTGATAACATACACTTTTTTTAAGTCTATAGTCTTAAAAATGGTATATGATAATAATAAGGGGGGATTTGAAATCTGAAACTATTTGGATAACCAGATTTACGACTGAAGGGTATTACGGTGAAATGGATGTATATCTATTAAACTAGTATTAAAATTGAAACAGTATAGAATAAGATTTTTGGTTAATTTGTATCAAGTGATTTTTCTTTTAGCATTTTAAACTTTTGGAGTAATGTTTTAATTGAAATGCCGAGATCAGACAGGTGTACCCGTGGACTATGATGTTTGCAGATGACATTGTGATCTGTAGTGAGAGAAGGGAACAGGTGGAGGAGACCCTGGAGAGGTGGAGATATGCACTAGAGAGAAGAGGAATGAAGGTCAGCAGGACTAAGACAGAATATATGTGTGCGAATGAGAGGGAGGATAGATGAATGGTAATGATGCAGGGAGTAGAGGTGGCAAAGGTGGATGAGTTTAAATACTTGGGATCAACAGTTCAGAGTAATGATGAGTGTGGAAGAGAGGTGAAGAAGAGAATACAGGCAGGATGGAGTGGGTGGAGAAGAGTGTCAGGAGTGATTTGTGACAGGCGAGTACCAGTAAGAGTGGAAGGGAAGGTCTACAAGAGGGTAGTGAGACCAGCTATGTTATATGGGTTGGAGACAGTGACATTGACAAAAAGGCAGGAGTCAGAGCTGGGCGTGGCAAAGTTAAAGATGTTAAGATTTGCACTGGGTATGATGAGGGTGGACAGGATTAGGAATAAGTATATTAGAGGGTCAGCCCAGGTTGGAAGGTTTGGAGATAAAGCCAGAGAGGCAAGATTACATTGGTTTGGACATGTGCTGAGGAGGGATGCAGAGTATATTGGGAAAAAGATGCTAAGGATGAAGCTGCAAGGTAACAGAGAAAGAGGAAGGCCTACGATAAGCTTTATGGATATGGTGAGAGAGAACATGCAGGTGATTGGTGTGGCAAGCAAGATGCAGAGGACAGGAAGAAATGGAAACAGATGATCCGCTGTGGTGACCCCTAATGGGAGCAGCCGAAAGAAGTTTTAATTGAAATGCCTGATGAAGCACATTTGGTATGAAAGCTAGAAGCTTTGTATTTGTTTATTAAATATTTCTGGATAAGTTGATGTATTTCTGTTTCTTCAGATAGGATTTTTCTTTTTCTGATTATGTGCATGGATCCAGGTTTGGTTTATCTACTTAAGCTCCCATTGCTTGTGAAAAGAACAATTTTCATAGGTATCAGTGAAGGTTATGCAGTATTTTTTCAGTATTTAAGTTTATGTCTTACTGATGCCATACTTGTATACATTGAACTGAACTATTTAAGCTATACACATACTGCTGTGCACACCCACATGGGGAACACAAATGCTCATAGGTTATGTACAGCAGCTATTCATAGTGAGATGACCACCTCTTTCTTCCTGCACTGTATTTTTCTTGGAGGCTGACATGCAGAGTGGTCATTACATTCATGAACTGTGCACACTGCCTAATTTAGGATATATGTATGTGGGGAGGTGAGTCTCATGGAGAGGGATGTGAACATGTTTGATTGGATATCCTGCTGGGGGCAATTTCATGTGATGTGAGAAGTTGGGGTAAGACATATTGGGAGATGGTTGATTGGTGGGGGGTGTGCCTCAAGGTGGGCTCCTTGATAACAAACTGCTTATGCTTCATTCCAGAGCATGTTTTTGTTGCTCATACCTGCACCCAGCATGAAAATGTTTGCCTTGCTACAGGTATGTTATGTGGGCTGCTGCAAATCAAATAACATTATAAACTTTTCAAAGCACTTGCCACTTAATTGTCTGTTAAACAAAGTTACTTCTAAGTCCACAGTACAGTATAGTACCATCACAGAAATGTTGGGCTTCATACATGCTGCATCTATCCACATGGTTGGTGGGCTGGCAGTCCCCACATGGCTTCAGGAGTCACACTGCTGCCTGGCATTGTCTTCACCCATCAAGCAGAGCCTAGTAGCGAGGGCACTCAGGATGGTGACTGACTTCTCAATGAGTCTAGTCTAGGCAGTGTGGAAACAGGAGTGGGATACCCACCTTGTCCCCCATCCTAGTAATCCCCTTCCTTATGTACCATCTCCTTCTCTTGTTTGTTGTCCAGTCCTCCCTGTCAGCAATGTCTTCACTCTGTCTGTGTGCTTATAATTCCACTGCCACCCCCAGTGCATCAGAGCCTGTCCTGTTGGTGTTTGTGTTTAAGGTTGGTTTATTTGTATGGCCTTGTTTCTACCCTTGTGCACTCTTTCCATTCCTCTGATTTCCACTTACTTGTTTCCCCATCTTTCATTCCCTAGAAGAATAAAAAAATAAGTCCCTGTCCCTCAGGCTATCCTATACACCCATTTCCTCCATGATAATTCTTATGTAGCATACACTTTTCTTCATGATATTCCTGGCTGCAATTGTGGGAACCATTCTGTTCACTGAAACTTCCATTTCTGTTCATGTTTTTTTTGTAGCTTTGGCCACAAAATTCACTACACTGCACAAGTAGGCATCTCTGGAATAATTTTAGCACAGTTGTCTTAGGAATGTTTCTAAATCCCATGGATAATGATTATAATAAGTAGTTTTGGCTGGTTGCGGCTTTCCCATGGGAAAAACATATTTTAACCTGTGTTCTCAGACACTTTTTACATGCAGCAGTACTTTGGGGAAGTTTATGCATCAGATTATGATTCAATAAATTACACTTAAAGGAACTGTCATAGAGTCCTTATTACATGATGTTCTTTGTGTTTCACTGTTGCAGTCATCACATTTGGGTTATCTGCCCGCAGGTAGCCCTCAGCCGGCCTGAATACCAGAGTCTTCGGATTCCAACGTCAGATGCTGTCTCTTCTTCCATGACATCAGGTCGCCAGGGGTATAAAACATGCAGCCGATGCCATTACATCAGTCTTTCTTGCCGTGTGGTGCCCGAAGCAGAAGCAGTTCGCAAGTGCCGGTCAGCCGACTCCTGAAATTTTTATTTTCGAGTTTCAGATCCGAAGTCTACAAAAAAGATAAGTACCCCATTGGGGATCCTTTTTCTTACTCCAACCGATGTCAGTAAAAGTTAACAATTGTCTTACCTGTGGAAAGCAAATACCTCATAGAGATTTTCATTCATACTGCATCCCCTGTTTAGTCCCAGACCACGACGTCCATTGCTGTCAGTTTTGTGCCTTGTTCAACCCCCAACTATTCGTTGTCGGGCTATCTTTGCAGCAAATTACTTTCGTACTCGGTCTCAGTACTCTGAAATGGCTTTGTTAAGCCATCCGACTACCGATCTTCCGAAAAAACGTAAGGATAAAGACAGAGACCGACTGCATAGGTCCAAAACTGCCGAAGACATTTCCGTTAAGCTAGTCACTAGTCTGCCGGTACTCAGTGAGGTGCTTTCACAGCTCCTGATACCCGCTACTTCAGATTCGCAGATCTCTACTGAGACCCATTGAGAGTCCGGTATGCCACGAGATGCTACTTTGACTATGGAACCTGCCGATGTCTCTACCTTGGATGGGTCCAGAGCCGCTGTGCAGGCACTGGCTTCTGAGGGTGTATTCAGGCCTACAGACTTGCATTTTAAACCGACACCATCATCTTCATCCAGGCCTAAAACTCACACCACACCTAATAAACCGATGACCAAACCACAGGCTCAGGCCCATATGCCTAAAAACAAATGCTTAGAATATCTGAAGACCTTATTCCCTTAATTAGGGGAAGCCGGCCTTCCCCCTCTAAGAGACCTAGAACTGATTTTCCTTCTGATTCTTCTGATCAGGAATCTGATATTTCTGCTCCTTCTGATTACCAGGATTTGCCCTTATCTACCTATGAGGATTCTGATGCAGAGGATTCCATTCCCTCTGCTTCCCCTCCAGATTTTTCTTTCAGTGAAACCTTGCACACTCTTAGGGAGCATTTCTGCTGGGAAAGCCAGGATTACTCTGACTCCAAAAAGAGACTTAGGGAATTCTTACTCCTTCCTCAACACAGGCCTTTAGCTATCCCTCCTGTTCTGGACATTGTAGATGATGCTTTCTTGGAATCTAGCCTTTCCCCAGCCACTCTACCTCCATCTCCCAGAAAACCTGACAGGTATTACAGAGTACCTGACTCTCACAAGTTCCTCTTCAAGAATCCTACTGCGGATCCAGAGACCATTTCCCAAGGACCAAAAGGCATTAAGGCTACTACTGCCAAAAATCCTACCCCTTCTCATAGAGATTCTAGAGCCTTAGACAGATGGGGTAAGAAGGTATACACTTCTGCTACTTTGGCCATTAGGGCTTTAAATTGCCAGTTTCATATGTTAAACTATCAGCAGCATATTATGGGACTACTTATATAGAAAATTATGTTGATTCCTGCCTGTGCTGAACACAAAGTATTACAGGATTTAATGTATTCTGCAGAACAAGTTGGTAAACATACTTTACAATGTAACACAACAAGTGGAAAAAAAAACGTAGATAAAATACTAGTAAAGACAAAAAAAGGTCCAGGCAGCAACAGTAAAATGGCTGTACAACAGTTGTTTTAATAAAAAAGCGCTTGTGGTGATTTTTTTATTAAAACAACTGTTCTACAACCATTTTCCTGTTGTTGCCTGGACCGTACTTTTTGTCTATACTTTACAATGTGGTTTTGATGCTTTAGGAACATCTTGCAGGGTTGCTGTCACTGGGACTGTACTTAGAAGGCATGATTGGCTTAAGCAGCAAAATTTGCCAGATCATGTTAAAGCTAAATTACTGGATGCTCCCTTAAACCAAGACCACATTTTTGGCAACAAAGCAGAAGTTCTCAAAAGTATGGAGGAAAAAGCTAAATCTATGCAAACTGTTAAAGATTTCATACAAGTACAGCCTCCCAGATTTAGTAGGCATTGGCCTTCAAAGAATTGGTCCTTTCCAGTCTCTTCCAGGCTTTCTCAGTCCAAACCCAGGAACAGCAGACCACCTCGGTTACAGTCTCAGGCTGCGCACAGAACTAAGCAGTGGGGGGCTCCCACTTCCAAAGCAGGGAGTGGTAAGCAAGCCCCCTATGGAAAAATGGCACAATGAGTTAACCTTAACCCTTCCAAGTCCTGCTCATCTGCCTGCTCCCTTAGCAGGAAAGCTCGCCCTGCATGCAAAAAACTGGGAACTCATTACCCAGGACAAATGGGTTTTGAACATAGTTTCCCAAGAATACAGATTCCACTTCCACAGACTACCAACCCCAAATGGTTGGCCAGACCTATCCCCAAATCAGTGGGCAGAGGCCCAACAGCAAGTTCTCTCTCTTCTAAGTATCAGGGCTATTCAACCTGTCCCAGCAGAACAAAGGGGGCAAGGTTTTTATTCAAGACTTTTCCTGGTATACAGAAAAGACAGCTCCTGGCTTCCTATCCTGGACCTCTCTATTCTAAACACCCTTCTGGTAATTCCAAATTCAAAAAACACTCCAACAACTTCTTCCTATGCTAGGTAAAGATGTCTGGCTGGCAAACTTAGACTTAAAGGAAGCTTACCTGCACATTCCAATAAGGCAATCTTGCAGGAAATACCTACGCTTCAGGGCAGGCCCCATGCACTTTCTCTTCTCTGCACTTCCCTTTGGCTTATCTACTGCGCCCAGGGTATTCACAAAGTGTCTAGCTCCAGCCATTGCATTTTGCAGGCAGAGAAGTATTCAAATATACCCATACTTGGATGATTGCCTGATTCAGGCAGAAAGCCAGGACTTGCTAGTACAACATCTGGCATTCGTAAAGAAACTTCTAACCTCACTGCGGTACACCATAAACGAAAATAAATCTCACCTAGTACCCTGCCAACAGATTGTATTCCTGGGAGCAAGCTTGAACACAACTTCCCAGATGGCTTTCCTCACTCAGGAGAAACAAGTTTATTTGACAACCTACTTCAAACTATTGGCCACAAAACCCCAGCTATCTGCAAGGAAAATTCTGCAAGCCCTGGGGTTCATGGCCTCTTGCATTCTACTAATTCCATATGCAAAACTGCATATGAGGAAACCACAATGGTATCTAAAAAGCCTATGGTGTCAACATTTTCAAGACCTGGAGTCAATGATTTCTATCATTCCTTGTATAAAGACAGAGTTCCTTTGGTGGGCAGAGGCCTGCTACCACAACAAGGGGCTCCCTTTCACTCTACCCCCTGCCACCTAAACCCTAACAACAGACACATCAGACTATGCATGGGGGGCTCACTTGGCAGGGCAGTGCATTCAGGGTGAATAGAACTGGAGACAGATGCACCTGCATATCAATCAAAAAGAATTGTTAGCTGTACAGAATTCCCTGACAGCCTTCAAAGACCACATTCTTCCAGGACAACTATTGTTAAAGACAGACAACACCACAGTTATGTGGTACATAAGCAAGCAGGGGGGAACCCACTCGTACCATCTCTGCAGACTAGCCATGGCTCTGTGGAACACAGCCTTGAGCTGCCAGGTGCACCTATAAGCTCAATTCCTGCCAGGCTATCTAAATTCACTGGCAGATGACTTAAGGAGAAATCTCATGGACCCACACAAATGAAAACTAGAACCACAAATATTTAACCTCTTGAGGAACAAATGGGGTCTCCAGAGGTAGACCTGTTTGCCTCCCCCCAGAACTATCAATTGGACAAATTCTGCACAAGGACTCCCCACAGTCAAGCTTGGAAAGTGGATGCCCTGTCCTTTACATGGGAAAGCCTCTTGGTTTATGCCTTTCTCCCTCTGCCTCTCCTCTCAAAGGTTCTGCTAAAGTTCAAACAGGACAAGCCAAGGACAATACTGATTGCACCAGACTGGCCACACCAGCACTGGTACCCCCTCTTGCGCCATATGACACTGCTGGAACCATGGCACCTGCCTCAGACCCCCTCCCTGCTGTCCCAGCAGGTGGGCCGGATTCTGCACCCTCAGCTTCAAACCCTGAACCTTGCAGCCTGGCTAATTCCTTGAGCTCTCCAATAGCATCCCTCAGTAAGCAGCTGCTAGATGTCATTCTGGAGGCAAGGAGGCCCAGTACTAGAAAATCCTATGCTGAAAAGTGAAAAAGATACTGTTCTTGGAGCCAGACTCAGGGAATGGGCACAATGGTGCCCAGCTTACCTCATATTCTTCAGTAGTTAACAGAAATACTCCACAAGGACCTATCTTTCTCGTCAATTCAAATTCATGCCTCTGCCATTTCAGCACATTATAATACCGAGCCACCCCTCTTCTCTCACCCCCTGCTAAAACAATTTCTTAGAGGGGGCCAAAAATTTAAGACCCCCCCGGACAGCCCCCACTCCAGCCTGGGACCTTGAATTACAGGCCCTCATGGCAGTGGAACCCTTCATTATCTTCCATGCAGACAGGGTTTCCCTCAGGACCAATCCTTCCTTTATGCCCAAGGTGGTGTCTAGTGTGGCCCTAAATCAGTCCATTCATTTGCCTACTTTTTTTCCTAATCCACAAAACAAAGGGGAACGAATACGGCACTCTCTGGATGTGCACAGGCAACTTGGATTTTATTTGGACAGGACTAAGCCTCTCAGAAAATCTAAACAGCTGCTAGTTGGCTTTGCTACAGGGGCAGAGGGGAAGGCCATTTCAAAGCAAACCATTTCCAAATGGATAGCCCATTGCATTAATTTCTGCTACAAGCACCATGGAAAACCTACCCCACAGGGGATAAGATCACATTCCACCAGGGCTGCATCTACCTCTGCAGCCTTTGTCAGAGGAGTCCCTACCAGGGACATCCTAGAAGCTGCTACCTGGAGCTCTGTACATACTTTCACCAAGCATTACCACATGCCTATTTTTTCTAAATCCAGAGCTGGTTTTGCCACTGCAGTCTTGCAGGGCTTAATAGCTGGTGCTAATGCTCTTTAACTTCCTCCTCCCTTACTTAGCTTTGGAAATTAACCCAAATGTGATGACTGCAACAGTGAAACAAGAAGAACGTACAGTTGTGTACACTTACCATAAATGTAGATGTTTGAGTGTATTCACTGTTGCAGTCCTGGTTACCCTCCCTCCAGCCCCCTGACTTCTCTTGGCTCTAACTTTCCTTCTTGTTTGGTATATTTAAGTTTTTCTGGTGTATTTGCTTTGTGATGGAGGTATACCATAACATATAATTGCTTCCCATTGTGGGGGCACCTGACATCTGGGGCAAGAAAAACTGATGCAATGGCTTCGGCTGCATGTTTTATACCCCTGACGACCTGACATCATGGAAGAAGAGACAGCATCCGACACAGGAACCTGAAGACTCTGGTATTCCGGCCAGCTGAGACTACCTGCAGGTAGATAACCCAAATGTAATGACTGCAACAGTGAATGCACTCGAACATCTACATTTATGGTAAGTGTACACAACTGTACTTTTTGAATGTTGCAAAGTAACACTCGCACTTAATACTGAAACAAAATAAAAAAAAGAATGTAAATTGTTAACATTCCTGTCATTGCAGTACATCCGCAATGATGTGATAGGACTTCATGTTATTATTGGCCATTGATCAGTCTTATGACCAATGCCAAATCTTCCTCCTTTCAGGCATCAGTTACGGCCCAGATATTCCCCTGTGGTCACATTATATTACTCATAAGTGACTCATCACATTTTAAGACCTGCTATCAACAGTCCTGCAAGTATGAAAAATAAATTTAAGTTTGACCATTTAAAGCAGTGAATTATGAAATAAACTTTTAAAGCCTTTGTGCAGTATGGCAAGCATCTCTGCACCCCCGATGTAGAGAGTTGAGCTCCACAAATATACATATACATACAGAAAAGCACACAAAAAACACCTTAGGCTTCACTGGAACTCAGAGTGGGGTGGGGGATCCTTGAAACCTTGAGCTTAGTATATATTCTTCACATTTGAATTTGTATTGCCATAACGCCAAAGACAGCCATTATGGTCCTAAGAGTTACGTTAGGGATCCCTCTAGTCTGTAGTGGACTGATTGACTGAGGCCTGTATGGTCCAAATTGTAAGACAGAAGTAACAGATCTTTAAATGATTTATAACTTGCTTTGAGATTTGGTGACCTCTGAGTTAGAGTAGTTGTGGGAGTGGAAAGCATAGTCCCTCCACAAAAAAGTCAGACTACCCCACTAGTCCTTTAGTCTTAGTAAAGGAAATTCAGCAAATCCACTGTCACTAACTAACCTGTACATACACTTTATAAGTGACAGTTATTTCAGATGTTCTTCGTGTTTCACTGTTGCAGTCATCACACTTGGGTTATCTGCCTGCAGGTAGCCCTCAGTCTGCCCAAATATCAGAGTCTTGGGATTTTTGCATCGGATGCTGTCACCTCTTCCATGATGTCAGGTCGCCAGGGGTATAAAACATGCAGCTGATGCCATTACATCAGCTTTTCTTGCCGCGCAGGAGACCAAAGCAGAAGCAGTTCGCAAGTGCCGGTCAGCCACTACCTGAAATTATCATTTTTCGAGTTTCAAGCCTGAAGTCTTCTAAAGCTAGGTACCCCATTGGGGATCCTTTTTTCTTGCTCTAGCCGATGTCAGAAAAGGTTAACAATTGTCTTGCCTGTGGAAAGCAAATACTGCACCTGCTTAGGCCCAGACCACAATGTTCCTCGCTGTCGATTTTGTGTCTTGTTCAACACCCGAACTATTCGTTGTCAGGCTATCTTTGTTACTAAATTCTTTTGCTCTTGTGGTAAGCCACCACCTTATGGAAAAGGTTCACAATGACTTGTCCTTCATCCTTCCCAGCCATGCCCAAGTACTTGTAACCCTAGGAGGAAATCTCATCCTGTATGCAAAAAACTGGAGTATATTACCCAGGACCAAAGGGTCTTAAACATTGTATCCCAGGGATACAGATTCTACTTCCACTCATTGCCAACCCTAAGCAGATTGTCAGACCTTCCTCCAAACCAGTGGGCAGAAGCCCAAAAGCAAGTACTTTCTCTTCTCAGTATCAGGGCTATTCAACCTGTTTCCTCAGAGCAAAGAGGACAGAGTTTCTATTCCAGACTGTTCCTGGTGCCTAGAAAAGAGAACTCCTGGCACTCTATCCTCAATTTGTCAATTCTCAACACCTTTCTGGTGGTACCAAAATTCAAAATGCTTACACACCAGCAGCTGCTTCCTATGCTAGCCAATGACTCCTGGCTGGTCACCCTTGACTGAAAAGAAGCTTATCTGCACAGCCCCATAAAGGAATCTTGCAGGAAATATCTACATTTCAGGGCAGGCTCTATGCACTATCATTCTCTGCACTTCCCTTTGGGTTATCTACTGCGCCCAGGGTATTCACAAAGTGCCTGGCTCCAGCCATTGCATACTGCAGGCAGAGAAATATTCAAATTTACCCATACTTGGACGATTGCCTGATTCAGGCAAACAGTCAAGAAATGCTACTTCAGCACCTGATGTTTGTAAAGAGACTCCTAACTTCTCTGGGGTATACCATCAATGAAAATAAATCACAGTAGGTATCCAGCTAAAAGATTGTATTCCTGGGAGCAAGCTTGAACACAACTTCCCAGATGGCATTCCTCACTCCAGAAAAGCTGGCTTATTTGACTAATTACTTCAAATTACTGGCCACCCAAACCCAGCTATCTGCAATAAAAATATACTGCAAGCCCTAGGGTTCATGGCCTCATGCATTCTCCTAATTCCATATGTAAGACTGCATATGAGGAAACTTCAATGGTATTAAAAAGTCTCTGGTGTCAACATTCTCAGGACCTGGAAACAGTGATTCCTATGATTCCTTGCCTAAGAACAGAGTTCATTTGGTGGGCAGAGGCTTGCAACCACAACAAGGGACTCCCTTTCACTCAACTCCCCGCTGCCAAACCCTGACAACAGATGCATCAGACTATGCATGGGGGGCTCACATGGTAGGCAAATGCATTCAAGGCAAATGGAGCCAAGGACAAATTCACCTGCATATCAATCAAAAAGAAATCTTAGCTGTACAGAATGCACTGACAGCCTTCAAATACCTTATCCTTCCAGGACAACTCTTGATAAAGGCAAACAGCACCACAGTTATGTGGCACATAAACAAGCAAGGGGAACACTTTCCTACCCACTCTGCAGATTAGCCATGGCTCTGTAGAACACAGCCTTGAGCAATCAAGTGCACCTGCAATCTCAATTCCTGCCAGGCAAACAAAATTCACTGGCAGACGACTTAAGTAGAAATCTTATGGACCCACACGAGTGGAAACTGGAACTCAACTCATTCAGATTTCTAATCCACAGGTGGGGGACACCAGAGGTGGACCTCTTTGCTTCCTCCCAAAACCATCAATTGAGCAAATTTTGCACCACAACTTCCCACAGCTAAGCATGGAAAGTGGATGCCCTATCCTTTACATGGGAAAATCTCTCAATCTATGCCTTTCCCCCTCTGCCCCTCCTCTCAAAAGTGCTACTCAAGATCAAACAGGACAGGCCAAGGACAATCCTTATTGCACCAGACTGGTCACGCCAGCACTGGTACCCACTCCTATGCAGTCTGACAGCAGTGCCACCCTGGCTCCTACATTAGACCCCTTTCTGCTGTCCCAGCAGGAGGGACAGATTTTGTATCCTCAACGGCAAACCCTGTACGTGGCAGCCTGGCTTATTCCCTGAATACATCACCAGCAGCCATCAGCAAAAAGGTGGCCTAATACTAGGAAATCCTATTCAGAAAAGTGGAAAAGATACTGTTCTTGGAGCCAGTCTCAAAGAAAGGACATAGCCGTGCCCACCTTACATCAAATCCTAGATTATCTAGCAGAGCTGCTCCACAAAGGCCTATCCTTCTCATCAATTAAGATTCATGCCTCTGCCATCTCAGCTCATCACAATACTGAGCAACCCCTCTTCTCTCACCCTCTGATCAAACAGTACCTGAGAGGAGCTAACAATTTAAGACCCCCCAAGTAGAGCTCCCACTCCTACCTGGGACCTTAACTTTGTACTAGAGAAGCTCACACTTTCCACTTTTGAGCCTGCTGCTTCAGCAGAGTTAAAATTCCTCTCTTGGAAAACAGCCTTACTTCTAGCCATCACTTCAGCAAGAAGAGTGTCTGTGTTACAGGCTCTTCCTTATGGCTGTGAAACCCTTCATTATCTTCCATGCGGACAGGGTTTCCCTCAGGACTAACCCATCATTTATGCCCAAGGTGGTATCCAGTGTGGCTTTAAACCAATCCATCCATTTACCAACCTTTTTTCCTAATCCTCAGAATAAAGGGGAAAGGATCCTGCACTTCTTGGACATGCACATACAGCTCAGGGTCTACCTTGACAGGACTAAACCTTTCAGAAAATCTGACCAGCTGGTAGTCAGCTTTGCTACAGGGGCAGAGGGCAAGGCCATTTCAAAACAAACCATTTCCAAATGGATAGCATGCTTGCATCCATTTCTGCTACAAAGACTATGGAAAACCTACCCCACAGGGGATCAGAACTCTTTCCACTAGGGCTACCTCAACCTCTACAGCATTTCTCAGGGGAGTCCCTACCAGAGACATCCTGGAAGCTGCAACCTGGAGTTCTGTACACACCTTCATCAAGCATTACCACTTACCTATCTTTTCTAAATCCAGAGCTGGATTTGCCACAGCAGTCTTACAAGGCCTGCTAGCCAGCCCTAATACTTCTTGACTGCCTTCACCTTTCCTCAGCTTTGGGAATCAACCTAAGTGTGATGACTGCAACAGAAAAACACGAAGAACATAGTACAGTTGTGTACACTTACCGTAAATGTAGATGTTCGAGTGTATTCACTGTTGCAGTCCTGGTTACCCTCCCTCCAGCCCCCTGACTTTTCTATACTTTCTACCTATCCTCTTTTTTGGGCCATATCTTATGGCAATGGTATTTACATTTTACTGGAGGTGTTCCACACCATGTAATTGCTTCCTATTTTGGGGGCTCCTGACATCTGGGGCAAGAAAAACTGATGTAATGGCATCAGCTGCATGTTTTATACCCCTGACAACCTGACGTCATGGAAGAGGCGACAGCATCCGACGCAAAAGTCCCAAGACTCTGGTATTTGGGCTGACTGAGGGCTTCCTGTAGGCAGATAAACCAAGTGTGATGACTGCAACAGTGAATACACTCGAACATCTACATTTATGGTAAGTGTACAGAACTGTACTTTCTAGGTCATGTAAGTTAGACTTTCCACAGCTCATGTCCTGTAATTTTCAAATGGTCTCAGTTGGGCAAGAAGCATTTACCCGTGCCACTTCAAAATCATACAATAGCATGCTAAAACAGTATGCTGCTTGTATGTGAAGTTACTAGTCCTGTATTCTGACTATTCAAGACTCAAGTACAGGAGAGGTAAGGTTAATGATTGGGATAGTATGAGCTCATGAAGATGTACCCTGTGACATATATCTTGTAAGCTATCATGTAACGATTCACAGGTATCTTTAGAGTCAATGGTTGATTTACTTCCTGTTATCATTGTAACCAGCAACAAGTATCTGCAACCACAGGTTGCAATTCTGTTTTTTAGCATGGTGATGAGTAATTGAGCAAAAAATCAGACCAATCTGGAAAGTCTTCCCAGACCCCATGGCAGACTCCTTACTTATCAGTTTTCTGCAATATTACAGCCTCAGACTGAGTTAGAATCCAGCATAAAGGTACCTGCTGTCTTGTATTATCACTTGTAAATCAAAGAGACTGCAGTTGTTAGCCAACTCCAGTGGCATATAAGAATAAAGATGAGACTATAGCCCAAGTGACATACGTTTGATTAGTGGTTTGGATTCTTGATGGAGCTGGCAGGGATGGTAAGCATGCTTATCATAGAGGGGAGGTGAGAGGGAGCAGGTCGAAGGCTGTAGCATCCCTTCAGAGAAAGCCAATGAGCTGGGAAGGTGCATGGCCCACCAAGCAGCTGACTGGCAGTAGCCTTCATCATACAAGTGCACAGGAGTACGCACTTGCCGATGGGAAGCCACTGTGGTGTATGCAGTGATGTATGTTGTATGTCCCACAGGAAGGTGTTAGGCCAGTATACGTAAAAAATATCATTACTGGTAAAGTGGCAAGGATACAAGTAGCCATCATTTCTCCTTGTATGACAGCCCCCTGGACAGCTCTGAAAGATGAACTGACATCTAACTGGGGAGGCTTGATGAACATCAAGTACAAAGGCAAAAAGCAAAAAAAAAAAAACCTCTTTTACCTCACTAGGCACACAACAGTCTTGCTGTTAGTATCTGACATCTTCAACAGCTGGGCATACTATATTGGAAAACTCTTGTTCCTTCCACTAGCCTCTCTTTGGTGCTGACTAGACATGTTTTTTTTTTTTTTTGAGGCATGGATTTTTATGTGTCATCTTTGACATGATTTTCATGAAATGGCATTTTGTTCTTATCAACCTCTGAAGAATGTAAGTAGTTTTTTCAGGGCCCGTTGGAATATCTTGCATTTACTTGCTCACCTTTCACTGAGTTATTACTGTGACAATCCAAGACTGGTTAAAGAGAGACATACCTCTTATCAAATCAATTTGTAAAGAAAGTTTAGTGAGTTTTATTAGCTGGTAGAATGTTTTAACAACATCAAACCTCTATTAAGTCAGTTATTTCATATAACTTGTTAGTTCTTGAACAAGGTTTTGGAAATGCTTGATTCCTTAATTAATAATCAGAGTTTCTCAGCACTATGTCCAAAGGAATTGTCATATTTTGTAGGGCACCCGTATTGCCACAGACATTGTCAAATGGTAAGGTGGTAAGGTTTGTGTGATAAACACAACAATGACCTTTTCATAAGAGTAGTATCCAGTGGCCAGTGCATGGAATACAGCTTGAACTTTGAAGAGGGCTCATTACTGTTTTTGGGAGGCCAACTCTGCGAATATTACTTCAATAAATTGGTGTGTCAATAAATCACAGCCCTTAAGGCCAAACACTATGCCTGATACACTAGTGATAGGTGACTCTATAGTCAGACACACTGACGCCCCACTTACCAGGCTGAGCAAGGAGAGGGTAACGGTAAGCTGCCTATCGGGGGCTAGGATCTGCCATATAACACACGCACTCAGGTCACTCAAAAGCACGTACAAATATGACTCCGTCATTGTCCATGCCGGCGTGAAAGACCTGAGACGTACCTCCTTGGACTACATGAAAAGAGACATTGAGGAGCTCTCTGATTATGTAGCCCAGGCTGGTATGACCCTGACCCTGAGCAGCATCCTGCCCTCACCAAGAATGATGCCACAATACAAAGACAAGATGATCAGCTTTAATAATTAGCTCAATTACTGGTGTCATTCTAGGGGGATCCAATGTCTCTCTGCTTGGGATAACATGCTGGACAAGCCACGCTGCTTCACAAGGGACGGCTTGCACCTGTCACCACTGGGCTTCCGGATATTGGCTAAGGCTCTTGCCACCCCCATAGTGCCTTTTTTAGGCAAGGCTCAAAAGATGAACCCACCTCCTTAGAAAACAAAAATGGAAAAAAATTAAGGGTAATGGTGCTCAACGCCAGAAGTCTAAATCTCAAGATGCAGGCTCTCGAAGCACTCCTCAGTATGGAGAACATCGATGTCTGCGCTGTAACCGAGACCTGGTTCAAGGCTCCTGAGAGCACCCCATCACTACCAGGCTTTACCTCGTATCATGCTTTTTGGCCCCAATACCCGGGCCAAACCACAAAGGGAGGGGGAGTGTCCATATTCATCAAGGATACCCACACCTCTAGGTTAGTGGCAACAAATGAAGCATTGGAGACCATCCAGGTGCAGCTAACCATAGGCAAAACTGCTATACAACTGGTTGCATGTTACAGACCACCCTCCCAATCTCAAGAACTCCACTCAGCCTTCCTGAAGACATTGGAAGATATGAATGTCTCACCAAATACCATCATATTGGGAGACTTCAACTACCCTAACATAGACTGGGTGCACTTTTCTAGCCCTAACACCCTAGCCCAAAGGTTCCTGGAATTCATAAACTCAAATGCAATGGAACAGCTAGTCACCTCTCCCACAAGGGGGGATAATATACTAGACCTGATCATCACAAACATGGGGACAAAATGCTCCACACCGGAAGTATTGCCCTCACTGGTGAGATATGACCACAAACTAATCACCCTGGATATACATTTACCACCTCCACCCCCAGCACAAAAGACTACAGTAAGAAACTTCTCAAAAGCCGACTTCACACTTCTCAAGACTGAGATGGTATCATTTAAGCCCTCAGGGCCAATGGAAACCACATCCCACAATGCTGAATCCTACACAAATGCTTTCTACGGACATCTCCAAGAGTGCATGGATCGTGCAATCCCAAATAAAACCAAGACCCTCTCCACCAAAGGAAAGCGTCCTGTCTGGTGGACTCCAGCCATAAACAAACTGTATAACAAAAGAAGGAAGCTACTGCAAGACAGAGCAAAATCCAATAAAGGGAAGGCACTCTGATCAGCACTAGTAGAAAGCTACGTTCTCTCATAAAAATATCCAAGGCCAACTTTGAGAAAAAAATCGCCAAGGACACTAAAGATAACCACAAGGCATTCTTCAGTTATGTTAGAAACCTGGGCGGAAACACTCAGATATGCTCAGAGTTAGTACACAATGACAAAAAATGTACCGAACCCACAGATATTGCCAACATTCTGGCAGACAGGTTCAGTGCAAATTTCTCCCCTCCCTCACCTACAAAAGAAGAAATACTCATCCCAGCTGAATGTAACCTCCCTGACATCTCTGATGTCCAGGTGAGAACCGCCCTCAACAAAGCAAAAAACACAGCATCTATGGGACCTGATGGTATCCCCGGCTGCATGATACGTGAACTCGAAGAGGAGCTAAACCCACATATAAAAATGTTATTTAACCTTAGCCTTACTACAGGATATGTACCTGAACACTGGTGTACAGCAACAGTGGTACCACTCCACAAGGGAGGCTCCACTACAGACCCTGGGAACTACTGCCCCATAAGCTTGACCAGCCTGGTTTGCAAAGCTATGGAAAGAATTATTATGGAACTCATAAACAACGACATTGGGGACCTACAGACACTTGATCCCACCCAGTTCGGCTTTGTAAAAGGCAGATCCTGCCTTTTGAACCTGGTTGACTTTTTCAAAACAGTCACTAGAGCCATTGATGAGGGCAAGGCAGTCCATACAGCCTACCTGGACTTGGCTAAAGCCTTCGACACAATACCCCACTCGGGGATCATAGAAAAGCTAAACAGCTTAAAAGTAAATCCATATGTCACATGATGGGTTGCAAACTGGCTAAAGAACAGAACCCATAAAGTCAAGATTGCGGGAGCCATGTCAGATTCAAAGCCAGTCACAAGTGGTGTCCCACAGGGCTCTGTCCTGGGACCCCTCTTGTTCAGCATTTACTTCTCAGATGTGAAAGCAAACATGGGAGGGTTGTGGCTGACAAAGTTCGCAGATGACTGCAAACTAGGCGCCATAGTCGATGCACCAGCTGACACATACATCCTACAGAAAGGCCTCACCAAAACGGACAACTGGTGCCGGAATCACGGCCTTAAACTGAATGCCAAGAAATGTATAGTCATCCCCTTTGGGAAAAACAAAATACCCATAAATTATCACATAGACAGTAACCCACTGAGTACCGAAAAAGTAATCAGAGACCTGGGGACCCAAGTTGATAGTGACCTCTCATTTGACACCCATGTTGCCAAAGTGGTTAGAAAGACTTTCTACCTTGCCCACCTTATCATGAAGGGGTTCACATCCAGATCAAAGGAGGTCATCGTGCCCCTGTACTCCTCCCTTATCAGGCCCATGATTGAGTATGATGCCACATTTGGTATGTACCTCACCCGGCACTTACAACAGCTGGAGAGACCCCAGAAGTACCTCACCAAGAGGATCAAGGGTTTCCAACATACGTCATATGCTGCCAAGCTAAAGAAACTCCAGCTCTATTCAGTAGCTTACCGCCTGCTCAGAGGTGATTTGTGCCTGACATACAAGGCCATGTCCAACCAGGAATTGATGGACATGCTCCACCTCAAAAAATCAAAATCCATAAGAACCACGAGAGCCAAAGATTTAAACCTCAGTACAAACATGAATAGAACATGCTGGAGGGACAGATTCATAACTCAGAGACTTCCCATACTCTGGAACAAAATCCCAGTCCATGTTAGGCAGAGCCCCTCACTGACTCTCTTCAAGAGAAATCTTGACGAGTGGATGGGAGATCGTAGGTTTACCCCAGGGGTCATCCCTGTATCGCTACTTAACAAAGGCACAGTAAACTAATTTTAATAAGTAAGGGGGTCTTCAATGTGTCACTACTAGACAAAGGCACAGTATTCTAAATTTATTCTATACACCTTAGTACCACTACATGGGGTGGCGAAAGCCACATCTCTAGGGCTAGGCTTGCAAATGCCTCAGGGCAGATAGCCTAGTACTAAACTATGAAACTATGAAACTATAAGTCTTGGCTTTTTAGGATACCATAAGAATGAAGTTAACATTTTTTTTTAAGTTTTTTTGCCAGGTATTAAAGCTGCTGAATGATATATATATATATATATATTCGGTAATATAATCATTTTAATAAGTACTAACCTACCTATTCTTCAAAGTAAAAAACATTCATTCCATTTTTTAATAAGAAGTTACATTATTCCAATTATTTTTTTTTCAAAATTATTATAAATAAACTTACATCACATTAGATTTTTATTCCTAAATATTTT
>NC_056751.1:530467782-530600282 GCF_019279795.1 Protopterus annectens | reverse complement strand
TAACAATTGTTAATATCTGCTATGACTTCCTGGATAGAACAGATGCTAGTTATCTGCTGAATGTACTATGTTCTTCATCTGTAACTATGTTTGTAATATTTTAATTGCTAGGATTTTTAATCTGTAACTATGTCTGTAATATTTTAATTTGTGGAGCTTTTCTCCCCGGGCCTCCGCTAAAAATGGACCTGCGTCCAGTCGGACATTCCCGGTCAACAAATGTAAATAAATAAATATATATATATATATATATATATATATATATATATATATATATATACATATATATATATATATATATATACATATATATATATATGGGTTCACTATATCATTTCAAAATACTAATATCTCGAATATCAGTATTTCAAAATTATAATCACGAACAGCTAAAATGCCAAAACTAAAGAATCCCGAAAACAAGAATCACAAACCCGTTAATTAAATGGAGTTGTGGAGAGCACACTCCGTACCTGAACCAAAAATCAGTGACCTGTTAATGAAAAGCAGCTGTGCAGAACAAGCTCTGTACCTTGTACCACACTGAATATGACGTCAGTAACCTATCCACCTCAGGGGACAATTGGCGGGATTTACAAATGTATTGAGTCACAAAAGGGATGCAGTGTGTTAATAATAGATGGTTACGTTTACCATCTAGAGAAAAAATCAGATGTGAGAAATTATTGGTGTTGTAAATGGAAGACTTCCATACCTTGTAAAGGTAGGATCATCACAAAGTCTGTTAGCAATGGTGAAGAATTGTTCAAGACAGTACCTCACAGTCACACAGGTGACCCATCACAAATACAGAGATATAGCATGTCTGCAGAATTAAAACATAGAGCAATTGTGTCTAGAGGTCCACCTTGTTTATTAGTGGAAGATGCTCTGGGTTCCACATCAGTAGATGTGATTGCTGACATGCCAAACAGAAGAGCATTACTGCAAACTATAGGTAGAGTTAAGTGTGCCAGGTACATGCAGTCTAACATTAGAAACATTGAATGTGTGCAGTTTTCCTCTAAAAGATGGGAACTTCATTTACCGACGTGTAGATGATCCTACTAACCAAAATACATTGCTAGTGTTTACAACTGATCAAAACATACATGATTTAAGCAGTGCTACAATTTGCCTTATGGACGGCACATTCTTTTACAAGGGTGCCATTTGCAGACAGCTATATACAATTCACAGCTTTCTGCAATGTGGACATTACTCAAAGTGTGTACCTTTAATATATTGCCTAATGAGAAAGAAGTCTTTGAAAGCGTACAACTCCATGTGGGGATGTATATTTATGTTCATGGAAGAACAAGAGTGTGATATGCAACTTAAGTTTATTCTCTGCGATTTTGAGATCGCAGCAATGAAGAGTATTGCAAGTAATTTCAGTTCTGTGAAGGCGAAAGGTTGTCTATTTCACTTTGGTAGGAACCGGTGGAGAAAGGTTCAGCAGTTGGGACTAACTCACCTATACAACACTAATATGGGGTTCGAAAACGCAGTGAAATGTCTTGTTGCTTTGGCATTCCTGCCAGAAGAAGACGTTACTGATGCTTACTTTCAGTTAAAAGCTACATTTCCTGCTAAAGGTGAACCATTGGTAAAATACTTTGGTGATTGGCATGCTGTTGGACGTCACTTTAGTACAAGATCTGCATGTATATCACGGTTCCCTCTTCTCTTTCCAATTAGATTTTGGAACGTGTACGAACTTAATGAGATTGGGTTACCTCGTACACAAAACACAGTGGAGGCATGGCACCGTAGACTTAAATGTCTTTTAGGAGCTAAGGCAACCAATCTGGCTGTTTTAATGGAAACTTTAGCTAAGGAGCAAGACAGAGTGAATGAACTGAGAGTACATCTCACTAGTGGAAGCCCACCCAGTCCAAAAAAAAGTCAGCTTGTGATTTGTCAAAGAAAGTTTGACACTGTGTTGTCAAACAGACACGAATATAGCACTCTGAACTTTCTTAAAGCAATTGCGCGGCTGCTGAAGTTTTGAGCATAATGGAGGGGAAGTTTCCAAATGTCTACATCTATATTTATTTTGGCAAAGGTCTACTATGTTAAATAATCCCACTCTGAAGTAATGGTGGAATGTTTTAAATTGCATCTAATAAAGGCAAATGCAACCTTTTCATGATTTCAAGTCTTCAATATTTCATACTTTGTTCATATAAGATTTTGGCATTTTGGCGGTTTGTGATTATAATTTCGAAATACTGATATTCGAGATATCAGTATTTCAAAATTATATAGTGAACCCATATATATATATATATATATATATATATATATATATATATATATAATATATATATATATATATATATATATATATATATATATATATATAATATATATATATATATATATATATATATGGGATTACCTGCATTACACCAAACAGCAAAATGTAAACATGAGGAGAGTTGACTGCAAGACATTGACAAAAAGACAGCATGTGATCCCCATACTAATTTTATGTACTAACTCTGTGACCACACAAAATCAAGGAAAATGTATATTCCTTAGCTATTGTGGTTTTAAAATTATATTATAGAGTAACTAGATTAAGACTAGTTTACCTTATACAGAAAACAAATTATAACCCTCAATGGAAATAAATTATATTTTGCCTTGGGGTGTGCAGAATTATAACTTTGGTCAGAGCTTACACAAGGAAACCATGATAAGATGATATTGAACACTATGGTGGACATAGCTAGAAACCTCCTTGAACTTAATAAATATAAAATTGAAAAGAAAATTTAATTCTAGTAATTCATGTGGGAAAAGAAGAATACTATCCCAGCACTTTGAGAATGTCATATATATAGGGCGATAGTTCCTGGGGTCCGTCGTGGCTCCACCTTTGTGGAGCAGAATAACCACTGCTGTGCGCCACTCTGTGGGCATGTAGCCTGTGGAGAGGCTGAGTTTAAACAGTGTATTTAGGTGAGGGGTTAGATCATCTTTGAGCTAGTGTAGGATGCAGCCTGGGACACCGTCCGGTCCCATTGATGCTATGTTTTTGGCTTTGGAGAGGGCTGTTTTAACCTGAGTGTCTGTGATTTCAGGGGCACTACATTCTTCTGGTATAGCTATGGACCCTTTTGGGGGTGAGAGGGGGGTGAAGGTTGCACTAAACCTGTCTGCCAGGATGTTGGCTATATTGGTCGGTTCAGTGTATTTTGTGCCATTCTGCACTAACTCCGAGCAGGTCTGAGAATTGCCACTTAGATTCTTGACATAGTTAAAGAATGCCTTGTGGTTATCTTTGGAGTCCATAGCAATTTTCTTTCGAAGCTAGCCTTGGATGATTTTATGAGGGAATGTAGTTTCTTGCTGATACTGATTAGGGATGTCTTCCCTTCTTGGGATTTTACTCTTTTCTGTACTAGTTTTATATATATATATATATATATATATATATATATACACATACATATATATATATATATATATATATATATATATATATATATATATAGGTATATAGATATATTCCCTTACACAGATTACATACTTTCTAGAGGTGTCAGGGAGAGAGTATCCACCAGCAGCACTTATTGTTTAAACTACCGTCTGTATCAAGTGATTTCATGTTCCCCATTCATAACTGCTTGTAAGTTTGTTGTCTACAAAATGTTTTTCAAAAAAGTAGCATGTTAACAATTTATAAAATCTTGCAATGCTTTTATAACCCTTTTATAATGAAAGGAAGAAAAAAGACCCAGAAAATTAAAAATTATCACTATGCGTGCATTTTAACCCCCGACATTCATTTTATTGTCTATAACACTCCCTCCCTTAATTTGCAGATCATTACTTCATGCTTGAGCACATGATAACAGTACCTAGGTAACCCTCCTGTGCATTGTTCTCCCAAACATTTGAGTTACATCATGCATAACATCATACAACTTGCATATGATAATGCATTGGATTTTCACAGCTTTTATTCAAACTCCAGTCTTGATGGGCAAAACAGCATTACAGTCGATTGCAGTACATTTCATGGCTGGACTACAATCAACCCCTGCCTTCCTTGCTTCACACAAGAAAGGAGTAGTAAGACACAAGAATGTTAAAAATACTATTTAATCTTCTATCAGTCTATTACTCCCCCCAAACACACACACTGTACTTTTCAAATCATTAACTTGCATTAATTTTGTATCTAAAATCATTTCTGTCAGTAGTTAAATCCACACTCATTTCAAACTAGTGCATGGATTTATTTATAATACTTAAAAGAAGTAATCTCCGTGGTATCCTCGAAGTCTCAAAACAACCCACTAAAGTGTAGTGGGTCCAAAAACAAGACAGTGTAAGAAACTTCTCTATGTGGAAGAATTTCAGTGCATATATTTCTAGTTAATCACTGTACATTAATCAGATCAGACAATAGTAGTAGAAGTAGCGAACTTAAACTCGTCTTAAATCAAAACAAAACAAAACAAAAAATAATAATAGAAAATATATAACTGTACAGCATTACTAAGTATACAAAAGTAATCCTAGCAAGGCTGGCAGTCTGTTTCCAGTCGAAAATCCTTTATTAAGTACACAGACAAGTGATCCAAGTAAAACAAAAATAGAGTAATAATTTCCTCACAAGCTTTTTAAATATATATATATTTTTATCAGGCATGGGAGTGATTTATTGTGCTGTAAAACAAAGTGTTATTGGTACACATGTTAAATTCACATCCCTTCCCCCATCAGTGTGACATTCAAGCTGGTCCTGCCCTACTTAGTAGCTGTCATAATAATCTATAACCCTTATGTACTTTAAATAAAATTTATAATGATGTGGTACCTCTTATTTAACCAGATTATTAAGTAGATTAAGTCTGTGATTTTTTCCAAGACAATATACTACATGGCTGGAAATATATCAACCTTAGTTCATTTGGCAATCAAAAAATATATATAAATATATACATATACATTTTGCATGTAAAAATCAATTTCTATTTTCATACCCTATTGTTAACAAAGATCGCTTTCGTCCTTCTAGACTTCTTCAGGTCTGTGTACAAGAACCCTAAAAAACAATCTATAAAAATATATATATTCTCTTCATAAAAGACACACAGGTTTTAAGTTCCAGATCCTGGATCGCATAGACATGGGTGATCTTGAAGGAGACATCCCGAATATTCTGGAGAAACATGAACTCGTGGCAAATAAAGCTGAACTCTTTTAGGAAGCCTGGACTAAACTACTACTGTTCAATTAAAAGTGCACTGGAACTTAGAAAATTGCCAGATTGTTTACACGAATAATTGTATTTTATTTTATTCTACAAATTGGTTTTAAATACCATTTTAAATCATTTGAAATTTAAGTGTATATTTTTTATCCATCATCATACATACACTTTCTTATTTTTATTTTTTTCTGGTTCTTTTTTCTACTTTATTCAAAATGATGTGTAATAACAATAATAACTAATTATACAATTATATATATTTTTATAGATTGTTTTTTAGGGTTAAAAAGATTTTAAAGTTAAGCTGATATAAGCATAATATATTATAAATGATATACTATCTAGCAGATAATGATTTCAAATAATGTGCCTTATCAGCTTCTAATAAAATTTGCCAGCACAATATTTTTACTTTATGGATATTATGTAAAACTCATATTCTGAAATCTTTACCAACATTACTTAACACAAAGAAAACACATTTTTGAAATCCCTAAAGTTTGGACTAAGATTAAATATCACATTATTGCCATCTTTCATTTTTATTGATTACAAATGTTCTCTAATTCTATCTGAGAGCTTCCTAATCATATTTCCAGTGTAAAACCCCCTGCATGTTAGGCATTTGGTGATGTACATATAACACTGCATAAATATTACAGTTAAAAATGCTCATTAACTTAAAAGTATTTTTAACAGAGGGCTGATATCAGTATACTCACATCATGTACATTGTGCACACTGATAGGTTGCATTAGGTTTATCAGCCAATGGTCTTTGTATAGGGTTCCCTATTAGATCGATGAAAAATCAAAATCTCAAATGGCTTAAAAGTCGAAAATGTCGTTCTTCGTAATCACTATTGTGAGATCACGGTACAGTGAAGATCAGAAAATATGCCCTTACCTCACTGTAGTTCGATCTTAGAGTTGGAATATATATTTATTAGGGGGTGTTGGGGACACAGCCCCCTACAATAGTGATTTTGATTTCCTGCATTTCTGCTCATATGAGTGTTTGAGATTTTGAAGTTTCATTTATATAATATAGACCCTTTGTATAGTATATATTTTCAAAGATGCAACTGAAATCCCTTTGTCATTAGAAATGATTTTGGTTTAGTACCTATGACTTTCATTATTTCTCCATTTCACTTTTAAGATTTTCCAAGTTTTTGTAGATTTTATGCCATTACCATCTATACTCATGAACACAAGAAACATGTTTTTTATATTTAATAGCACCATCAATATTTATATTAAAATTTTGTCTTTGAGAAATCCATTCAGCTATCCACATCCTTTTTTTTTTCCCGTTTTTGCACATGGGGTTGGAGTGTCACTTCAACAGTGGCAATCTAGAGTCAATGTTCACAACTTTGGATAGCTAGCCCTGAAATAAAACATGGAAATTTGATATATCTGTTAGTAACTACTTCTAAAGAAATTGTATTATGTTTATTCCTAGCACATCTAGTATCTATGAATAATTCTATCAGGAAATCAACCTCTTTCATAAAATATCATTAAAACAAATTCTAGCTGATGCTAAATATTGTTCTTTTAGTATTGCATTTCATATTTGTATGATATTGACTACTTAAGTGTACATACATATCAATGAAATTCTGTATTCTGTATGAAGTACTCTCAAACTTCTTCTTAACAATACTTAAAATACTGATATCAAGAAAATTAATACTTGAACTTTGACTACTCAATATAAAATGTTAGAAATTTGTACTAAAATTCAGCTGTTGCATTTTGTTTTTTCTTGTTGTGAAAAGGAGGCCATTCAGTCCAGATGTCTCTGATTGGGCAGTGAGTAAGTGAATATGTGTGTGTGTGTGTGTGTACGCAGGACTATCCTAGTCTGGTTACAATCCAGGACATCAAGCTACAACAAACTTGCAGACTCCTGAAACATCTGGGAAAAGACTGCTGATCAACAATAGCAAGTGGCTTTTTCCCATTTTGGGATTAGTTCTACTCTTTTACTTCTGGTGAGAGAAGAAGCAAAGGGACATTGATTCTCAGCTGTGTGAAGCTGTGGTAAGGCCAGTACTAGTAGTAGCCAGGTAGTAGCCATTATGTGAATCTCTGCTATCCATCATTCCTGACAAACCAAACTCTGTCTTTTCAATATGTACTGCTAGATTAGCTACTATCTGACCTAACTTCAAACTGCTTCCCTAAATAATTCATCAATAAAACATCAGAGTCTATTACAGTAGTTTCCATCCTACACAAGTCCCACTTTTCTTCCCTCTGGCTACATGACTCAATGGTCTGCTCTCATCCCTTCTGTGGCCAGTCTGATTGCATTAGGTATTCTAAGACAATATAGCAACTATCCTATGCTTACTGTCTGTTCATTACTTCTACCAGTTGATGGTACAACCCGTGAGAGATGTAAATATTTAAGAAACATGGAGGCAATACTCCCACTTCAACCCACTATCATTAAGCATCATACCTCCCAAACATCACAAAAAAAAAACAAAAATGACAAAGCTTCCTAGAATATTTCTCAAAATATCCTAGCCTCTAGTACACAAGGGAGGACGTATGTCTCCATACCGCAAATCTCAAAACTCATCTTAACCCTACAAGGCCCACCAAGTCTGCTTTCACACAAGGAATTGTTTTAGTCATAGGTAACTCTATAGTTAAGCATACAGAATCCACACTCACCAGACTGGACAAGGTAATTGTAATCTGCTTGTCCAGTTCCAGGATCTGTGATGTTACAACAGTACTAAGGTCCCATAAATCAAGAAATATGACTACAACCTAGTTGTGGCCCATATGGGAGTGAATGACCTGAGGTGCTCCATCCAGAGAGACATGATGGAACTTACTATGCATGTGATAGAAGCAAGAAAGATGCCTGTCTTGAGTAGTATCATGCCTTCACCAAGAATGATGCCTAGATAAAAAGGCAAGAGAATCGGCTTTAATGACGTGGTAAGTAGCTGTCGTCATTCTAATGACATGTGTCAACCTGGGATGATATGAAAGATAAGGCTTCTTTTTTCATCAAGGATGGCTTGAATCCTTAAACTCAAATTTGGATGACATCAAACTGGCAGTAATCCCTGCTAGGAGTCTAAATAAAAAGATTGCAGAATGTGAGAACCTACCGTAATGTGAACACATTCATATTTGTATAGTTACTGAGACATGGTTCCAATGCAATGGCAGAACATTTTCTTTATCAGGATTATGAGCCTGTAATGCCTACAGACTCTTTGAAAACTGTGGGAGTGTTTCTCTATTTGTTAGAAACACCATTACATCACAACAATTTAAAAACAACCCTAACTTGCAGCTTGTGGAGACTGAAATCACACTTAACAAATCCAACTATTACTTCATTGCTAGCTACAGATTACCATCAGTTTCACTGAAAGATCACAGAAATTACCTCAGCACCACTAAGGCATTGAATATCAAACAAAATGCCTTCTTTCTATTGGGCTTCAATTACCCAGACATTTATTGGCACACTTACATCTCTAAAAACAGTTACGCTCAGTGTTTCTTAGACTTCATTAATATCAACATGCTAGAGCAAATTGTGAACATACCTACTACTGGCTCTAATATCCTTGACCTGGTCCTTATCAGACTATCCCCCACCTGAATCCCACCATGCCTCATTCCAAGTTAATATATATCCACAATGAAACCAGTGATGTAGATAATGAAACAAGAAAAAAACTTCACTTCACGATAGGTTAAAATCCACACAGCAAATTTATTACAATCCAAAATACTCTCATTCCAAGTTACGTCTGACCCCAAATCAGTAATTTTATCTGTCAGGCCTAATGGTACCGCCCACCAACAAATGAGACCATCTTTTGAATTTCTACGAGGAACCCTACTTTAGCTTGTAGAAGATCTATGCAAGGTTCCCAACAATTCCGTGTAAATTGACCCATCTCTGAGGGCTGCTGCATTTACATGTGAATTTTACCCGCACCAGAATAGTTGTGTTGAAAAGTCATTGCCCATTTACCCTAAATATAACTAGAGATTCAGGAGTAAACCTCCGTGGTGGAACTCTTGTATTAATAAATTGTAAAAAAAAGAAGGAAAATAATGAAGGGCTGTAAGAACTCCCGGCCTGCCTACCTCAAGACTGCACTGAAACATGTCAGCAAGGAACTTAAAAACACTTAGAAAATGCAAAGCCGAGTATGAGCCTAAGGTTGGTACAGATTCCAAAGGAAACTGCAAATCGCTCTTCAGCTATGTCAGAAAATGAAGGAATATTGGCCAACACTGCATCCATTCTTATATACTGTGAGCTCCTACAGTGATAATTATGATGTGTATCCTACTGTGAAAGGGCCTACATGTGACACCCAAAGGAACAACAAACATTGTAATAGTGATTTTGTTACAAAATATAGCTGACATACTATTTAAAAATTGGGGTGTTATTTCACATAATAAAGATATAAGACAATGTGTAGGGGAAAGACCAACTATTGTTTACAGGAAAGGAAAATGCCTTAAGAACATTTTAGAAACAACCCCAAAGGGCCGTTATAATGGCTGTATGAAAAAATGTGGCTGTTGCCATTTCTGCCCATTTATTCACGAGGGGTGTATTTTTAATATTAATAATGTGATTGTTAAATTAAATAACAAATGCTCCTGCAACTCTGAAAAAGTTGTATATTGTACTTTTTGCACAAAATGTCCTTGTTTTTATATTGGAAAAACTGAGAGGAAGTTAAAAAATCATATATATGAACACCTAAGGAATATAAAAAATAAGAAGGATACAAATGCTTTGTCTAAGCATTGTATGGAATTTAGTGACCATTCTTTTACATTTTTTGTTGTCGAAGTTCTCGTGCCAGATATAAGAGGTGGTCTGTGGGCATTACTTTTAGAAAAACAAGAAGCACTGTGGCAGCTTAAAACTAATGCCACACAGTGGCCTGGGTTAGATGATTCATTCTCCCTCTCATGTTTTCTAAAATTAAAAGCTAAAGAAAGATGAGAAAAAAAAATATGGAAAAATGAAACAAAAGAGTTTTATTGCTTGTATTTTTATATGTGATATTTATTTATGATTAATGTTGTTTTATATATTACATATTTTATGTGGGTGCATAGGTTTTTTTTAACAGACACTTAACTGATGTTGAATGGCTTTATGTGTTTGTGTAAAAGGAAGCTGGTTGGTCAATTTGTCTAGTTAGGGGGTATGCTTATTACTATCTTTGTATTTAAAACAAAGTTTTATTAGTAAAAAGTTGTTCTGAAGAAGTCTCTGACTCGACAGAGACAAAAGCTCTTAACCAAACCAGATTACCAGTTTTTCAAATCATGCTTTTTTTGTGGATTATAAATAATTAAAATTGTCTTTTGGAATCAACAGCTGTTTTTGCATATGTCGTGGCTCTCCTGCTCTGCTGTGCCTGGTTTAGATACTGCATCCATTCTGACACCAAAGATATAGCAAATATGTTATCATACAAATTTGTGCTAACTTTACCTTCTCCTACCCACATTATTGCCCTCCACACTATCCATGAGAATTTAGTTTCCCCTGAAATCAACTTGGAACAAGACTTAAAATCCCTGCCAAAGGCAAAAAATACTTCCATGACACCAGACAACATAACCGGCTACATTCTAGTCAGTGACAAATATGTACTATCTAAGCCTCTTTTTAAACTGTTCAACCTCAGCCTATCTACAGATTTTTTCCTGATGCCTGAAGAACAGCTGCAGAGACTCACTATGCAAGGGTGGACCCTCTACAGACCCAGGTAATTATATACCCATCAGCCTTTTATATGTAAGTTCACAGAACATATAGCAAAACTCTTTTAGGTAGAGGCATCTAATTGATATAGATCCCAGTCAGTTTGTTTTTGTGAAGGGTTGGTCATGTCTCCTTAACCTAATAATCTTTTTTCAAAAGGTTACAAGGGCTGTGGACAGTGGTCATTCTGTGTACAGTACTCATCTCAACCTGGTCTAAACTTTTGACATAATTACACATGCTGGCATTACTGAAAAATATATGGAAACTTAATGTGACTCCCTACATTGTTCACTTGATTGTGAATTGGCTTTCCAACAGCTCCCAGGCTGTAAACATGTCTTGTTCCCTCTTTGAATGCAAATTTGTAACTAGTGAGGTCCATAGAGATCAGTTCTGGGTCCTCTCTTGTTTGGCATTTATTTTGCAGACATCCAAGACAATATCCCAGAAATGTGGATGACTAAGTTTGCTGATGACTGCAAACTGGGGAGTGTTATCCTCTCATCCACTGATAGGAAACATCTCCAGCAAGGAGTGGAATATAACAAATGCAGCACAGCAGTGTTTGGCAGAAAGGCTCTTTTCACCTCTTCAGACAGAAGCGGTCATAACAGACTTTAGTACTTATGTGAATAAATTTCTTTCATTCAATCATGTTCCCAGCACAGTTAGGAAATCATTCTTTCTGGCCCAGTTCATTTCCAAAGGAATATCCTCAGGATCTAAGAATCTCATCCTACCACTATACTTTTGCCTTATCAGACTCATCAGTGATTACAATACCCCCTTTGGTATGTACAAGTCCAAGTATATTACTCAGCTGGAAAGACACAAAGATTTCTAACCTAGAAAATTAAAGGTCTTAAGATTCAGTAGCCTTCAGGCTGATGTGAGGAGATCTGTGCCTCACTTTTTGAGCCATAAAAGACCCAGTCTTATTTAACCTCCTATTGTTTTGCAAAACCAGTGGCTCTACAAACACTTGCATTAAGGACTTAAATCTTCACCAACAAATAAACAAGGCTCAATGGAGAGATAGGTTCCAATGTATTCCTAACCTATGATAAATGTCTCCACTACAGGTCACACAAAATGCTAGTTTAGCTACCCTAAGGCTATTCTTGATGACTGCATGGATAGAAACAAATTTACACCCAGGTATTCATGCTCAATTTGGGAGGTAAGCACTATTAAGTACTTGAAAAGTGTGGCAAGATTTTTTAAATTTGTCTGCTTAAAGGTATATGCAGCTAGGTTTCTTAGGGTCTCCAAGATTGCTTGCTTAGTATGTTTCTATGATCAACATCAAGTAAGCACGCCCAAATATTAACTTTCCATTCTAAAATACTTTGGAACAAACAGTATGGAGTCCAGCCAAGCATGGCAGTATCTTAGATACACTAACAAATCTAGCATCTTTCTGCTACCCACACATAGTTATACCATTTGTAACTAACAGAAAACATGATGATATTATCATTTTTAACCTGTCATCAAAATCATACTCATTCATGAATAAATCATCCTTTGTAGGGTTTACCAATGGAAAACTGTGATGCACTAAAAGACATAATTAAAAAAACAGATGGAGATACTATCTTCAGTTATCAAAAAGTGTTTGCTAATAACACAGACATGAAAATTGCTGCAACAAGTAAAATTAAAAACTCAAGTTCCAAGGGACAAGAAAATATTCCTGGTAGTTTTTTGCACATAACCAAGGAAAAGCAGGCTAAACTGCTATTGATTTCAAAATAAGCTGGGGACATGCCAGGGTGTGACTATATTACATAAAGTAATAGCACCCAGACATGTCCCCAGCTTATTTCAAAAGGCTGTAGAGGAATCATTTCACATAGGCAACCTAAGTGATCTAGATCCCAATCAGTTTGGCTTTTTGAAAATCTGGTCCTGTCTCCTGAAACTATTAAGCTTCTTTGAAAAGGTCTGAGAGGGCTGTGCACAGTTTAAGACAATTTTAGACTAATGTAGAAAACCATAATGTAGTTCATCCAAAATGACTCAGGGGAATCTACCTCTGTTACAGAACAGCACAATTCTGCTATGGGAGAATTTTGTCTTTTGAAGCCTGTGGTATTCTTTAAGAAGGTAGAGCAGAACTTGTTGAAGGCCTGATAACATACACTGCTTATCCTGACTTTACTAAGATATTCAACATCATTCCACAAAAGGGAATAGTTAATTAATCAATAGCACTAAATCACAATTCATATGTAATTCAACCAGAAAATCACTGAATAAGCAACAGCACACAAAAAGTCAGGATGAGGGACTGCCTATCTTGAAAAGGGTTACCAGTGGTGTCCTACAGAGCTCTCTGCTGGGATCACTTCATTTGGATTATTCTTCTTTACATAAAAATGGGAAGTGGACTAAGAACAACAAAATATACTGATTACTGCAGGTGTGGTAACACAATTACTTATATAAAGGATGCTGGAATTCTCCAACATAACATTCAAAAATACACAACTGGTACAGAAGTAATGACCAAACTGGTGGCATCGAGATGTAAAGCCAGATGACCTGGGTTCAGTTAGCAGCTCAGGTGACTGATGGAGCAGCAAGGATGGATGGGAGTACCTATCCTGGGGAGGGTAACAACATGAGCATCTCCTGCAATGGTCCCTGGTGGACAGAGGAGGACTGGACCAAAGAGGAGATGGGATGGACCTAGATGAGCTTCAGCTGAGGCAGGGCAATATGCCACAATGTTCCCATTTAATTTCTGCCCTCAGATGGAACCATTTTGCCACAGAGTGCATAAGGCATACACAAGAAACCCTCTCAGAGGGATGCAGAGATGGCTTTGTATTTACCAAGATTATGAGTATATTCTATAGCCCATCCAATTCTACAGGGCATGTCCAACATCTCCAGAGGGATCATTCTACTAGTTTATAGCTCATTCTTCTGACCCAGTATTAAACAAAACACTGCATTTTCGTAGCCTTTGAAAAAACATCTGAAATAACATGAAGCAGTACAATGATTGTCTACTAGAAGAATCACAGAGCTGAAACGCTTGAACTATCCAGAAAGGCTTCTGGAAGTATCATGATACAATAGATTTTTTAAAGGTAACCTCTGCATGGTCTGTGAAGCAAGGTCTGATTTGAAAATCTGTGCAGTACATGGAACATTTGGATTATGTTCCAAAATGTGGGAAAAAGACAGGCTTGTTAAGCACCTTTCTGCCATCCCTCACTGCTAAGCAGTTGTCTTATGTTATTGCAGAATAACAACTTCTGTAGAAGAGCAGGAGGAAACTGATGACACTTCATTCAGAATGAAGTGTTTTAACATCTTTTAAAGATGTTCATATTAGGCACTCGTCTTCTGTCATGGCCACTCTGTGCAGCAACAATAAGTGTGTTACAGTTTTCAAAGCCATAACATCCTTTCCATTCATGCTCTTTTCTTTCTCTAACTTTTGCAGTACACAAGAGCAGGTGAAGTTTCATGAACTACAAATTATTATCAGGTCTGACAATCGCAGTCAGATTGTATATTATTACATAGATGTCAGGATTCACCACTTGAGTTTTGTGAACACATGTCCAGAAGAAACGGACACCTTGCAGGTGGAGGATGTTTTTTTAGACCCACCAGTAGCACTTCGGCGTTCGGAAAGGTTACTAAGCAAGGGGCCGCCAGATGGCAGGGCATTCCATCCCAGCCCCAGGAGGAGAGGGAGGAACCAACGGGAAGAGTTTTGAAAAGTGAACTTTGTGTTGATTTTACTTTGTATTATGATATTGAAACTCTGTTCAGTGAAAGTATTGATTATGTACATACAGATGATTTAACATACAATAATGATGTTAACAATGGGCAAGTAACTGAGCAAATTTCATCTGATTTGTTAAGGAATGTGGGGGAAAATTTGATTGTTCAAGAAGTGAATATGTGTTGTGATTCTAGTATAGAAACCAATGCCTTAACTGATATTGAGTGTGTGGCCATTAGTAGGGAACTCCACAATGAGGTTGAAACAGTGGTGAATTTTGATTCTACATATGATTTCACGGAATGTGAGACTGCTATCCTGGGGGGCAGCTGTGTCAGTAATCCACCTGAGATACATTTAGGTATGAAGCACGAGATTTTAAAAGAAAGAGGGTTTATAATATACAATTACACGGACTTAGTAATCAATGATGTTTATTTTGAACTTTTTAGTAAGGGAAATAAATTTGTACCCAGTTATAATATTGATGTGACACAATTAATCATTGAATTGAAGCTCTATATGAGAAAGCTAAATTTGAAATTATATTTCAATGGAAGGGAAGTGGGGGACATAGTTAACTATGAACAAGAGAAAATAAAAAGAAAAAGTACATTCATCCCACCCCCAAATATGGAACTCAATTCTTTTGAGCATTTAGTAGAATACGAGTTTAGGAGAATATGTTCTCAGAATAACAATAGAGAAGATAATTTATCTAATGAGGAGAGAAATTTACTCAATGAATTAATTTCATCACACAAATACAGGTTCATGAGACCTGACAAGGGTGGTGGGATGGTGATTATGAGTAATGTGGACTATTGTTGCCAAATGTTGAAAATTTTGAATGATGAAAGAACTTACAGTAGAGCGACAAGAAACAAAATGAATAGGGCATATTACAAAATGTATCTGTTTTTACATGATGCATTATTTCAGGGGGTTATAAATGAAGTGGAATATGACTACCTCATGGTTAAACACCCTCAGATGGCTAGGTTTTTTGGGATACCTAAAACACATAAAGGAACTGAACAGCTACAATTTCGACCCATAGTTTCAGCCAAAGGGTCCAAGACGGAACCCTTGGCGGCTTTTGTGGACACACTTTGTAAGGAAGCAGTAGTAGATGCAACCCATATTTTAAAAGACTCGTGGCATTGTCTTGAAAAGTTGAAAGAAGTGGAATTTCTAGGGAATGAGTGTGTTAGTTTTCTGACAATAGATGTCATCAATCTTTTCTCAGTAATTCCACATGAACAAGGACTTGAACTTTTTTATGATAGTCTGTTGACCAGTCCAAGCTTTGATGTAGACAGGCTTGAGTTATGCTATGATTTAATGGGACTAATATTAAAAAATAATTACATCATATTTGAAGGAGAAATATATCAGCAACTAACAGGAGTAGCAATGGGGGCACGGTGTGCCCCTGTTTTTGCCAATTTAGTATTATTGGCATGGGAAAAAGAACATGTCCTAGGTTCTAACTTTGTTAACAACATCATCTCCTACAATAGATTTTTGGACGATATTCTAATAATTTGGAAAGGGGGTGAACAAAGTGTAATAGACTTTGTGGCATACCTGAATGGAACATCTAATTTTTTGAGGTTTACCTACAAATGGGACAAGGATATAGCCAATTACTTGGATATCAAGATTTTGAAAAATGGAACTGTAATAGGTAGTACCATATACAGGAAACCAAGTTATGCTAACTCTATGCTACATTATTTAAGTTGTCGTCCTTTACACCAAAGGAAAGGACTTGTCAAGGGCCAAATGATTCGACTATCGAGACTTGTTAGTGATGAGGATACTTTTAGGTCAGAAATGTACACACTCATAGGTATGTTTTTGGAAAGGGGGTATCCCATTGAAATGTTGAAGAAACTCAAAAAAGAAATATATAGGAAGAGAAGGAGTAGATATTTGCCTATTCTGAAAAGTGAGAATGAAATTGGAATTACATCAATGTTGAAACCTAGACGGGCAAAGGGGAATTTGTGTGACGAAAAATCAAGGCTTATACTGAGATATAATAATAAAACACCAGAATTAAGTGACAATTTGAGGAAACTGTGGGAATACTTCCTGAGTAGTGAGGTTAAAGCTGTATTGGGAATAAAACCAGCCATAACATATGGTAGGGGATATAACTTAAAAGAAATATTGGAAAAAAACTAGCCATGACTTTGTAACATCCAGTATGAAGAAATGTGGTAGATGTAAATCATGCAGATATATTTCTGTGGGAACCTATCTAAGTGTGGCTGGTTATAAACGTACTATTGCATGTCCGGGTACATGTAATTGTGTCACAAAAAACTGTGTGTATGTAGCATCGTGCATGTCATGCGAGGCATTCTATGTGGGCATGACAACAAGATGCCTTAAGGAGAGAGTTAGGGAGCATGTTAACTCTATTAGAAGGAAGGATGAACATAACTCCCTTTACATGCATTCTAAAGTTTGTTCTACATACAAAAGCTTTTTATTCTTTATAGTGGATAGAATAAAACCAAACAGTAATGGTGACACTGGGAATTGTGTAGCTTTACGTGAAACAGAGTGGCAGATAAGACTCAATGCCACAAGGTATCCTGGGTTAAATGAATGCATTGCATTAAAACCTGTATTAAAACATCGTGCTTCATTCATTTGAGGGAAAGAAGTATTCAGTATTAAAATGTATTTTAATGTTCAATCTCACCTAGACTAAATGCAATTTAACCTGGGTGACAGTTTTTATATGTGGTAATACAATGGAAAAAATTTTTCATGTAATGTTTATATGAAACACTGTTTAGTATATGTGAGTTTTTTGTATAATTTAGTATATATATTTTTTATATATATTTTTTTGTATTTCTGATTAATATTATTATTTTTTGTAAGGTTACTGATCAATTAGTATTAAGGTTTTGTACAGTGAAGGGCTTAATAGGATGTAATTAACTTAATTTTATTGATTGTTAGATAGGAAATTATTTTTAATTGATTAATTGATGAACTGTAGGTGTATATAAGGTAACCTGGGTGATGTTAGTAAATTGACTCTGATGAAGCCAGTTGACCTGGAGAAAGCGCTCAGTCTATTTGAACAACTGTGGATTAAATGGTGTTTTACTACATTCCTGGTCGGTGCCTCATTGTTGGTATCTGCTAACCTGTGGTTGATGGTCGTGGTTCTTTTGCTAAAATGTGGGAAAAAGACAGGCTTGTTAAGCACCTTTCTGCCATCCCTCACTGCTAAGCAGTTGTCTTATGTTATTGCAGAATAACAACTTCTGTAGAAGAGCAGGAGGAAACTGATGACACTTCATTCAGAATGAAGTGTTTTAACATCTTTTAAAGATGTTCATATTAGGCACTCGTCTTCTGTCATGGCCACTCTGTGCAGCAACAATAAGTGTGTTACAGTTTTCAAAGCTATAACATCCTTTCCATTCATGCTCTTTTCTTTCTCTAACTTTTGCAGTACACAAGAGCAGGTGAAGTTTCATGAACTACAAATTATTATCAGGTCTGACAATCACAGTCAGATTGTATATTATTACATAGATGTCAGGATTCACCACTTGAGCTTTGCTCCTGAGGTGAAATTCTTGACATCCATGTCTTGAACACTTAATAGTTTGGTAACAATGTGAGATCTGATCATAGTCCCACATGGACTGCACTGCTTGCAGAACAGCACTAAATGAAGAAACTAATACCAGAACTAATATTGATAACAAAAAAGTGACGGGTACATTAAACAATGGCTTTTATAGATTGTTACTAGGCTAATGACCACTAGGGCCCTTATAAGTTTAGCCACATACCCCAAACACATTTAGGTCCTGAATATTATGGGACCCTATATGGGGGAGAAGCAATATGTTATTAGGGAGGTAAGTAAGAGATTGGTATGGGGGGTGATGGTTAGGATAGTACTTTTCTTATTAACAGCCTCTGTCTATAAAAGATATGGGGGCCAGACCAGGAGTAAATTTACTATTGCCCATCCATCTGTCAAAGTTTCATTTGAACAGGGTCAGGAATGCATTCATTTTATATGGATGGGAGCCTATTCCATAGTGCAGGGATCCTTTGGGGCACACATCTGTACTTCCAGCATGTTCTGTTTGTTACAAGTGAAGTTCAGATCATAGATCTAGTGTTTCTGGTTCTGTTTATTTTGTGGATGTGCAACAGATCCATCAGGGTTGGGTCTGAGGAAGCCATGTAAGTCAGGCATAGATCTCCTCTTGGCAGTCTGTAGGAGACAAAACACAGAGACAGAGACTTTAGTTGATCACTGTAGGGCAGGGTAATCATGCCTTGAATTCTCCTGGTGTTGTATGTGTATGGTTGGGCACATGCCAAAAAGGACATTGTATTCAATGATAGGTCTGATAGCTGTCAACTACGGTGGTACTATAAATTCCTTGGACCACGATGCCATACCCTTACCTATACGTTGGTTGACATAGAATGATGTTCTTACTATTTTAGCTATGTGTTGGTTAAAGACCAGATTGCTGTCTAAATATTTTCCCATTTCCCTTACTACTGGGTCAACTCTTTGTGGTGTTTTATGGAAATAGTAATTATCGTGTTTTAACAGCTTCCCAAAGGGCATTATAATGCATTTTTTGACATTCAGTTTTAGGTCATGGCTTTGGCACCAGTCATTTGTCTGTGTTAATCCCTCTTTAAAGATGTTGACGGCTTGAGGGGAATCTATAATAGCTCCCAGTTTACAGTCATCTGTGAGCTTGATGAGCCAGAGGCTTTAGATGCCAAACAGGAGCAAGCCCAGCATGGAGCCTTGGGATGCTCCACTAATGACTGGTCTCTTAGTGAAGGTAGTTTCACAAATTCTGATTTCTTGGGTGCTGTCTATGAGACAGCTGGCAATCCAGTGATTTATATAGGGATTTAGCCTAGCTCAGATAGCTTGTCAACAATGCCTAAGTGGAGTATTGTATCAAATGCCTTGGGAAGGTCAATATACCTAGTATGCACTGTCTTACCCTTGTTCACTGCCTTGGTGACCCTCTCAAAGAAGTCTTTCAGGTTATGTAGGCACAACCTTCTTTTAACAAAGCCCAATTGCAATGGGTCCAGTGTCTGTAGGTTGCCAATGTCCTTGTTTATCATTTCAATGATAATTTCTTCCATGGGTTTGAATATCAGGCTTGTTAGAGTGATGGGTTTGTAGTTCCTTGGGTCAGTTAATGGTCTACCATTATGTAGGGGAAAGACTGTTGCAGTCCTGCACTTACTTGGAATGTAGTCTGTTTTAAGGTTGTAATTGTAGTGTGCCTCAAGTGGTCCTGATAGGATGTGTTTTAGACTGCTCAGAAGATAACCAGAAATGTTGTTGAGACCCAAAAAGGTGGTGTTCTTGGCTTTAGCAAGTGCTGCCAGCACCTAGTCTCTGCTAATAGTTGTGGGAAGTATGTTGGAGGGGATTTTACCTGGTGGTGCTGGGGGGTGGAGGGGGTGGGGATGAAGTTTGAGCTGAATTTATCAACCAGTTGATTTGCTATGTCACCCTGACTGAATTTTCCCAGTACCTTAAAGAAGTCAGTCATTAATTTCCTTGAAAACTGCCAGTATCAAGAGGTCAGTCATTAACTTCTTTCAATATTAGTCTGGAGACACAAACACACACACACACACATTATATATATATATATTTATATACATATATATATATATATATATATATATATATATATATATATATATATATATATATATATATATATATACACATATATATATATATATATATATTTATATACATATATATATATATATATATATATATATATATATATATATATATATGGGTCTAGGACACATGCTCGACTAGCATATGACCGAATCACAAAACATTGAACACACATACAGGAAAGCACTTAACATCGAAAAGCGCTTCCGTGTATGTGTAGTTCAAAAAAAAAATCTACGTTTCTGCAGGGGTCTTCACCCCCTCACACCCCCCTACTTTATTATTCTCACTCCGAGATCGCACTACAGTGGGGAAAAGGGAATTTTCCCTTACCCGCATTGTAGTCCGAGCTACGAAACAGGCACACATACACGGAAACGCTTGTCGATGTTAAGCACTTTCGTGTATGTGTGTTCTATGTTTTGTGATTCAGACATATGCTAATCGAGCATGTGTCTGGATCCCATATATATATATATATATATATATATATATATATATATATATATATATATAAAATATATATATAAGTATATATAGATAGATGCACACAAACCCACACAAACACAAGCATATATGCATCCATATATCTATATCTCTGTATTGTTGTTCATTTGAGTGAGTTTTGTGTATACACCTGACCAGGCACATGCAACAACTGGAATGTCCATAGAGGTTCCTCACAATATTCTTTGCACATAAGCATAACGCTTTATCTTTACACTATGTTTATTACAGACATTCTTTGATCCTGCTCTGATGGACCTTTTGCATGTCCATAAAATGAATAGCACAAAAAATCCTAGATCTAAGGATTTAAACTTTGCGTGAGACTTACATAGGGCATGTTGCAGGGACAAGTATGTATCTCAGAGCATCCCATTTCTCTAGAACAGACTTTCTGTCCATATGTGGGAGGTTGGCATAATGTTTAAGGTTTTTACCATAGAGACACAAGGTACAGGGTTTGATTCTGTAATTGGGTAACTGACTAGGCTTAAAACAGTCCATAATGGCAGTTAGCCTAGTACTAATATATAAACCTATGAACCCATGAGAAGCAGAACCCTTCCCTAACCAAATTCAAGTGCAACTGGACAAATAGATAGGAAATTGGAAGTTCACCCCTAGTCTGACATCTAAGTCTCTGATGGACACAGGCAGCCATTAAATCATGTGCTAACAGACATCCCTTAAAATAACTTCTAAGGCACAATAACCCATGGGATACATTTAGGTTGCAATGCTAGGCTTATAAAAGCTCCAGTGGTCATAAGTCTAGTGTACACCTATGAACCTATAAAACCCTTTCCCTAACAGTAGCAATAAACAAGACAAAATGATCCAGAACACACACACCAAACTTGCACAACACCAAATCTACCCCACTTATCTAACCCTTACTATTCCTACCTCACAAATACTTGCACATTCATTTTCCTGTACTCTTCTACTTACCTACACTACATAAAAACTTACTTTAATTCATCATTATAGCTTCTCACAAATGTGCATTCACCCATTTGTTCTGCATGTTGAGTACTCACAAAAGCGTTTCTATATTTTGAGCAGTCAATATTTCTGACCTTAGTTCCCAACCTAAACCGCCATTGTTAGAAACTACCAGCATTTAGCATCTCCCTGTGAAAACACATAAACAAGGACCCTTTTTAAATCTTTGCAGTTGCTGGAAGACATAAAACAATAAAACACTTACAACACAATGCAAAAGGCTGCCTAGTTTTAGACCTCCTGTCTCCTTGCTGCATTGAAACTAACTTCTATGGCGTAGTTATAAAACAATTTCATTTCAACTATTTTCTTGAAGTTTTGCAAGTTAACCTTTTATGTTCCAATTTCCACTGTTAAAAATATATACATTTACACAGGTACAATAGTTTATATACATTTCTGTTCTTTTCCAGTCATGTGCACCATGGATACATCTTTAAGCTCAGTACTGTATAGATACTTTTCACACACACTTCTGTACCAGCAGTTTGATATACACATAACATACAGTTCTAATACATTTGTAACAGAAGCATATGAATCATGTTGACATTTACAACTGACATAAAATCATTTACAAAATTCCAGATATCTGGGCTGGCACTGCCTCTTTCTCTCACACTTCTATATAAATCATATTAATATTCACAAATGCCATATAATTATTTACAAAATTCCAGTGAGGTGGGCTGGAAAAATTTCCTTTTGTGACAAGAATGACGAATGCCACCCCGCAAGAATCCTTTCAAAAACTGTAACAAAGAGATCTAGTCGCTCCTTGCTGGAGTTCCTAAAACGCATACCTCCCCCACACACTCTTCAAGCAGTCTTTGAAATCACTTAATCGGCAGCAGTACTCACAATTGCAACTGTTTAAATTATTGATGTTGCATGCAGTTTCAAGGACCTGTCAGCACTTGTGCCCTGCCATCCAATGACAGTGACTGCATTGATTTGCATTGACTGATTGGCACCTCTTCTGCAGTGTATATCACAGACCTACAGATGGTGCATGAGGCAGCAGCCTGTTCAAAATGCCCTAACGATAACTTAGATAAATACAGCAAATAAAATGCCGAGTGTGAAGTGAACTTCAAGGTGCACCAAATTCACTGGTTTTTTATGCATAATATTTCTCAGGTGGCTTTAGACTGATCACTATATTATGAAAGCATCTTTAATAAAGTCCTTAATATGGAATTTCTTCAGCAACCAAACTTCATATATTGTATAACTGTAGTTGGAGGAACATACAGATTGGATACCACAGACATAGCTCTCAACCTTCCATCTTCAGAATGTGTAATACTACCTCTCAAATATGGGGCAAATGGACAAAATCCATCCATCTATGTATCCATCCACAATACCCTTCTCTTATTTTTTGCACATGAGCTTGCAGTGTCAACTCAGTAGGGACAATCATCTAGAGCTAATGTTCACATCGCCAGGTAGTTAATCCTACCACAATTGTTCTTCCATATCATGCACACAAACTCACACCAATGGCCAGTTTAGAATGTCCAGTCCACCTACTGTAAATCTTCGGACTGTGGGAGGAAACCAGAGCACCTGGAAAAAACCCACATGAACTCAGGGAAGACATGTAGAGTCTGCACAGAAGGCACCCCAGCTGAGAGTCTAGAGAATGTCTTCCTATGAGGTGAACGTTTGCTAACAGCTTACAAACAACTTCAACTAGTAAGCTCATAGGATGGTTAAATGTGTTACCTTATACTTATTAAAAGTTCTTTTTGTGAATTAATATGATTTAGTATTATTAGGTTCATAAATATAAACTAAGTTCATAGATATATACTTGGCTAATGACTATCAGGGCCTTTATGATCCTAGCCATGCAACCTAACACAATCATGTATCTTAGGCATTTATTATGAGGGGGTATGCTGGTTAAGACATTTCTAGAGGTTATGTGAAAGGCTGTTAGCTTGGGCATTGCTGTCCACCTCTGTCTATCAGAGACATACATTCACAGATCTACATACAAATATTTCCAGAAAAGGCATTAATGCCCTTCTACCCTGCCAATATACCAAAACAGTTGTTCCCAAAATAAGAGCACAGTCTGTTGTTAAAATATCTAAACTATTGTTTACTTTAATGTAATTTGGTAGTGTATTCCATGCATCAGCTGCTCTCTCATAGAACCGATTATTCCTACAGAATCTTCTACATGGGTTGTCTGAGGATTCTCTACTACTTTTTTGATAACCCCAAATATTCCCAGAGGTAGTTGTCTCTAAATGCCCTATATACCTGAATAAGGTCTCCTCTTAAAAGGGCACTGTACAAATTCAGATATTTTAGTCTTTTATAATAACTTAAATGTTCACATCCATGGATGATCTTGGTATATTTCCGCTGTACTCTTTCCAGTTTACTCATGCTTGCTTTCTTACAAAGTTTCCATATTGTTGTAACATACTCAAGTTTGGGTCTAATGTAACTAACAAAGAACAACTTCATTTTTTTGATTTCCTATACCTTATAAATCTTTTTAAACAACCTATAGTTCTATAACTATCATTAACCAATTAGTTGATATGAACAGAAAAACTCATAGCTGGCTCCACCCATGTATCCAGGTCCTTAAATGAGTCTACAGTTTCAATCACTGTGTGCTGTATTAAATATTCACCTTTCAATGTATGTCTCCCAAATCTCATATGTTTAGTTTTTGACGTATTTATCAGAACATTATTCCCCTGTGCCCAAATGAACTTTTTTTTCAGACATGCCCTATCTGTAACATATAATCAGCTTATCCTATTTCAAGCCATCTATATACAGACTGTAGAACACCTCGAATGAAAAAGATAGATCTGAATGATACCATCTAAATAAGTATGGGCCTTGGACAGAGCCCCTGTGGAACACCCTGACGTAACCTCAAATTTCACCTGCCCAGTTGCTGTATGACACTTGTCGTGTCTTATTTGTAAGCCATGCAGCTATCTGTCTTATTAAGAGTACATCAATACCTAGTTGCTATAACTTATGGATCCATGTTTTGTCTATGACCTTGTCCAATGGTAAAGTTAAGTCTATATAAATTACGTCACATAACAATTTTTCATTTATAGCTGCTATTATGTTATAGAACATCATATAACATGTGTCAATAGATCTGTTTTCAACATATACATGCTGATATATGGTTTCAAACCTCAATCTTTCCAATTCTGACAATAGCATATCCAATTTTACTTTCTCCATTGTTTTTCCACAACACAAAAGTAAACTTATGGGTCTGTATAACTCTGGGTTTCTCTTTCTCACCTTTTCCTTAAAGACAGCTTTTACAAGTCCATGTGTCCAATCTTGATGAATCTCCCCATATTTATATGACCTAGTCAATAATAGATATAATGATACTGTATGTTTTGCTGATGTTTTCTTGGGTCATTATTACTAATTCCATCTCATCCCTTTGCTTTGTTTGGATCCACCTGGATGTCAACAGGACAATTTATCACTCCCTTTGTGGAGCCAAACTGTTTGCATAAAAGTTTGTAAATATATCTATAATATGTTGTGCCTGAAAATAAATTTTTCAGTTTTCAAAGTTGTAGTTCTACCTCTTTTCCATTTCTTATATTTTTTAACTCTCAGCTTAATCAAGTATCTTGTTCTTATGGAAGTATATCCTCCTGATGTTATGTGCCTAGATCGTGATATTAAACATTTTTATATTTTTTTGCACACAATTTCTCTTTCAAAACATTACACATTCCTTCTTCAATTTTTCCACTGACCATGTCACTCCAATTAGTTTTATATAATGTCTGTTTTACTTCCATATAATCTGTTATTAATCTTATGTGCAATGGTTTAGATTTCAGTTTAGCAAAATTATCTAGCAACAGATTAACTGTTATAAAAACCCAGTGATCACTGCACATCAATGGTGGTGAAACTTTACATAAAGTAACAGTAATTTGTTTAGGAACACAAACAATGTTTAGGACAGTCCATTCCCTGGTATGTTTTTTTACAATTTGAAGCAACCATTGTTCCTGAACATATGTTGTGAATAACTTCCTTACTAATGTTGTTGAATCAATTTTATTCCAGTTTGTTTCTGGTAAATTTAAGTCCCCAGCTACTATTATTATACCCTCCTGTGTTTCATGCAGGAAAGGTATGAATTCCTTTATGTCATTAGCAGGGAGCCCACAGGATTTTTTTTCAGGGGGGTGCAACCCCAGAGCCTCCCCACGCAGCCCCCCCCCCCACACACACACACAGCCATTCCAGTGTCCCATTACTTGGTTATTTATCCCCAGTTTCCATAAACACTGTTCAAAACAATCAATGTGCATACTGTTTTATGGTTTAGTTCTACAATGATTACAGATATTTGGATTTAATTTACAACTTTTATTTCAAATTTTAAAGCACAAATGCTGATAAACATTTGCTAAACAAAGCAATGGTCTTACAATGAAAGCAGACATAGCATTAAAGCTTCTCTATATTTGAAACTCACATGCACTGAAACAGCATTGAAACTCACATTCAAAGAAAATGCATCTGACCAGTGGTGGGCCAGATGAGGCTTGGATGCTCTACACATTTAATTTTTTTAAAACAGGAAATTTTTTTCATGTAGGTGCTTACCCAAAACAATCTTCCCATTCAAAGTGACCTCTCATATTTATATGTGATTTATGAAAAATATGTCTAAACACCTTTACAAGCTATGCTATCTAAGAGGACTATAAATTTCATATTAACAGTGTATGAGATCATTTGTACTGACATGAATGAAAACAGATCCCGTACGTCCTTACATTAAGGCATTCAAAGGACTGTCTCACATTCTCTATTTTTGCTCGTGACAATCATAACACTATTCAATGTTCATTATCTTCTCTCCAAATATAAGCATCAGTTCTTCTAATAATTGAATCTCCAAGTACAAGAATATATTTGCTGACCAGATGTGAAGAATTTTCAACTTCTAATTCAGTAATATCTGCCCTATCAATTGCTGCAAATGAATGTTATTTATCATCATTTATTGTTTAGTACATTTGCAAGCATACAGTTCTCATCCAGCTGGCTTTGTACATCCACGGCCTGATCCATGTTGTCAATGCCTGCCATTTTTCTATTTTTTCTTACAGTAAATTTCTTCAGTCCTTCCATTTTCAGTTTTGACTTCTTCCTTATCACCTGTCCCTTGCCTATTTTTTCTACCTTCTATTTTGGAAAAAGGATGCCTTTTTGTGGACTGAAGGTACAATCAAAGTTCTACCTATTGTCATTAATATAACAACACTTTTCTAAGCTGTGCCAATTGCACAACTGGAGTTGTCATCAGCATGTACAAATTAGTACTGTTTACAGCTAATAATGTCAAGCAAATCATCCACTATTGCTCATAGTCACACCTCTTTTTAACAGTAAAGATCAATAAATCACAAACCAAGACTAGATTGTTTAGATAAGCTCTAGATTTTCCCCTCTGTAGTCTGTGTGAATTTATAGATGAATAGGCCCCTTGGGGTGGCTGGAGTCTGCCTATCTAAAATCTATCCCTTTCTAACAACAAACAGTGAAAATTTAAGGTAAAACAACAAAATATAAATCAAAGTAAATTTTATTGTCCACAAGCTATCCCTTTCTTCCTAAAAACAGTGAAAAACAGTGGCAAAAAACAAAATATAAATTCAGAGAAAAGCTTCTCTTAACAGGCAACTCCACAGTCAATCATAAACCAAGACATGGATGTTTAGATAAGTACTGGATTGTCCTCTCTGCAGACTGTGTGAATTTGTGCTGACTAGTCCCCCAGAGATGGCTAGAGTTAGCCTGTTTAAAACATATCCCTTTCTAACAACAGTGAAAATTAAAGGTAAAACAACACAATATAAATCAAAGTAAATCTTCTTATCTACAAGCTATATCTTCCTTCCTTTCTACAAATATTGAAAAGCAGTGGTAAAATACAATATAAATGGAAATAGAAGCTTCTCTTACCAGGCTACTGTACAGTCACAAATCAAGAAAGGATTGCTTAGAAAGGCTCTGGATTGTCTTCTCTGTAATTTGTGCGAATTTATAGCAGACTAGGGCCCCTGGGATGGCTAGAGTTTGCCTGTCTAATGCCTAACCCTTTCTAACAACAAACAGTGAAAATTAAAGATAAAACAACAAAATATAAATCAAAGTACATATTCTTGTCTACAAGTTATCCCTTTCTTCTTGCAAACAGTGAAAAACATTGGTAAAATATAAATACATATTAAACTTCTTGTACCAGGCAACTGCACAGTCAATCTCAAACCAACTACTGAAGAAACAAAGACCAACTGAAGAAAAACAAGTGAACAGTGACAATACCTCACCAAACCTAATGGCAAGAAAGCACAAAAAAGTTGTAAGATAAAAGAACTTGATCATTTATTTGTAAAAATAATAAAATAAACATGAACACTTTCATTTAACAAATGTAAACTTCATCAGACAAATGGATAAAATCAAAACATTTAAATAGTACACTCTACTTTCTGATTGGATGAAACTACAGACATCATCTCAAGAAAATTAACCTCTCATGTCCCATAACAAATTGAAGTTCTGTAACATATATATATATATATATATATATATATATATATATATATATATATGTGTGTGTGTGTGTGTGTATAAAAACATTTGTGATCATGCCAAACAGTTATACATAAATCATAAACCTTAAATAATGTGTAAATGAATAAATAAATGGATACATGCTGTTCTTAATGCATCTAAGATATACAGAATACACATCTTACAAATGTTGCAAACATGAATGTGTATACATGTCCCTACAATAGGAAATGATTTTATACTATTTATTCATGCTAAAGATCATACTGCCCCTTCAACTATTTTGTTTCTTTTTTGGGCTTTGAGTTTTAAAACAGGCGTGATGGAGGTTATTTCATTAATGCCTGGCCACTTGTCTGCTCTCAATAAAACCTGCCATTTTAGTTCTTTTACTTCCAAATGGACACCCCATGGTCTCTTTTCATCTATGTCCACATGGTCAATGGCCATGAATCTAAACTTGTGGTCAGTGTTGGCATGAATGTGTCTCACCAATGCATTATTTAAGTTGTTCTTTTTGATGGCATATACATGTTCATAGATTCTGTGGCTACATTTCCTCTCTGTTTTACCTATGTAAAATACTGGGCATAGGTCACATATAGCCACATATACTATTGCTCTAGAAGAGCAGTTGTATCTACCATTGATACTGTATTCCAGATTATTAATGATGAATGAATCACCCACTTTAATTTTATGACACCAATTGCATGTTCCACACTTTAATGTGCCCAAACAATTATACCCATGCAGTCGGTGTCGACTCTTGAGGAGATCTTTTACATTTCTACCCTTCCTGTATGTTATTGTTGGCCATCACCTAACTGGGTCCTAAAGTCTACATCATCCATAAGGATGTCCCAGTTCTTCTGAAAAATATTCCTTAAACTGTCGGGATCTGCACTATAGGTGATGGTTAAAGATTTCAGAAATACATTGCTGTTCCTTCTGTTTGTATTCTGATCTAAAAAAGCATTATGTGTATGGTTGGGTGCAGTAGCTTCCAAACTGAAAGAATCAATGTCCCCTTTGTGAGAACAATTTTCTATCAAGGAAATCTGTGTCACATGACACAAATTGGTTTCGCAAATCAGATGGTCACTTTCTAAAATATTGTTATTAACTATCGGTCTAAAGTGACCTGATTCCCTCTTTTCTGTGACCTCTTTTACTATTCTAGTGATTAACTCTAAAGGGTGTGCCCTTTTCAGAAACATTTGTTTCAAATTAATACACTCCAACTCAAAATCTTCATCCCTTGACACCATCCGAGCAGCTCTTACCAACTAACCTTTAACAACTAATCTCTTTTGCTGCTCGGGGTGTGAGCTACTATAATGAAGGAAAGAGTTGGAATAAGTCTTTTTTCTGTAAATAGTTGTGGCATACATCCCATTAGTTTCATCCTTAAAGAGGTGAACATCTAAATAGTCCATATGGTCAACGTTAACAACCCAAGTGAAATGTAAAAAACAGGTAGTAATATTTTTTATTGTAAAAATTGTTCAAATAATTCTGGGGGGCCTCCCCAAATTAAACTGATGTCATCTTGAAATCTGTGGTACATTTTCATATTTGATATGTACATGCTAGAGAACTTCAATTTATTATGGGACATGGGTTAATTTTCTTGAGATGATGTCTGTAGTTTCATCCAATCAGAAAGTAGAGTGCGCTATATAAATTTCAGATTGATTTTATTAATTTGTCTGATGAAGTTTACATTTGTTAAACAAAAGCACTCACGTGCTTATTTTATTATTTTTACAAATAAATTATCAAGTTCTTTTATCTTACAACTTTTTTGTGCCTTCTTGCCATTAAGTTTTTTGAGGTATTGTCACTGTTCACTTATTTTTCTTCAATGTCAAACCAAGACAGGTGTGTTTAGATAAGTTCCGGACACGTGGGTCAGACCTGGGGTAAATTTCAGATTTACCATCCATTGGTCAAGATCACGCTTAAATAGTGGTAGGGATGGACTCTGTTTCATATGGACAGGGAGCCTGTTCTAGAGCACGGGGATCCTCTGAGACACATATTTGTCTCACCAACATGTCTTATGTATGCCACAAGCAAAATAGAAATCTTTGGCTCTAGTGGTTCAAATACCGTACATTTTAAAGATATGCAAAAGGTCTGTCAGAGTTGGATCCAAGTAGCCCTTGTATGCCAGGTATAAACTGCTTCTCAGTAACTGTAGGAGATCGAGTAGAGAGATGGAGCTTTAAGGTGATCCATACAGGACAAAATGTTTATATTCTGGATTCTCCTGGTAAGGAACTTTTTTTGGGCATTCCAACTGTGGCACATGTCTGGTCAGGTACATGCCAAAGGGAGTATTATACTCAATGATGGGTCTTGTAAGGGCTGAATAAAGTGGCAGTATGTCTTTCTTGGACCTGAAAGCCATTGCCCTTACTTATAAGTTGGGCAGTATAGAATGATTTTCTTACTACTTTGGCCACATGTCAAAGTCCAGGTTACTGTTAACATATGTTCTCAGATCCCTGACTACCAGATCAGCTCTTGTTGATGCAGTAATTAGCCCAAGTAGCAGCTTTCTCAAAAGGCACTATAATGCATTTCTTGGCATTGAGTTTTAATCCATGACTTTGGCACCAGTCCTTTGTGTTAGACATTCCTGTAAAATGTTTGTGTCAAGGGGGGGGAATCCATAACAACTCTCAGTTTGTGAACTTGGTAGCCAAAGGCGCTTGATATTAGCTTTTAGCTCTGAGAAATATATTCCAAACAGGAGCAGTTCAACACAGAGCAATAAGGTACTCAGCTGATGACTGGTCTCATAGTGGAGATGGTCTCACCAATTCTGACTTCCCGAGCCAGCCAGCCAGAAATCCAGAGAGTTATGTAGAGGTTGATGGCCAGTTTGGTGATTTTGTCAACTATTCCTGAGAGAGGTATTGTACTGAATGCTTTAGCCAGGTCAATGTAGGTGGTAGGCATGGTTTTGCCCTCACCTATTACCTTGGCGACCTTTTCAAAGAAGCTCTCCTGGTTTAGTAGGCATGAATTTCCCTTGACAAAGCCAAACTGGGTTAGGTCCAGTGTCTGTAGGTTGCCCATGTCTTTGTTGATCATTTGCATGATAATTCATTCCACTACTTTGCATATTAAACTAGTCAGACTAATAGGTCTGTAGTTTCCTGGGCCGGTTGATGATCCACAATTGTGAAATGGGAGAACTGTTTCAGTCCTCAATTCTCTGGGAACAAAGCCTGTTTTTAGGTTATAGTTGAAAAGTGACTGAAGTGGTTCTGACAGGTCATGTTTGAAGATATTTAGAAGGCATCCCAGGGAACTGTTGGGGCCCATTGAGGCTGTGTTTTTGGCCTTAGGGAGTACAGCCAGAACATTCCCCCTGTTAATATAGTTGGTGGGAGGGTTATACCATTAGGTATTTCATGAGGGGGAAGCAGGGAGGAGTAGTGGTGAAGTTTAAGCTGCCAGCCAGTAAATTCTCTATACTGATCTGCTCAGTGAAGGTGGCACTACTGACCACTAGATCAGCACACTGATGTGTTCTGCCTTTGAGGTTTTGGACATAGCTGTAGAAGGCCTGTATTTCTTGACACCCAGCAGTGTTCTAAATGACCAAAGAAGAGGCATTCAGATATGTTTAATGTCAGAAATACTGCAGAGGATAGAACAACAGCCCTCTCTTACCTGCTCCAAATCTACTACATCTACATCTTTGAAATCCATGACATTTGCACACAAGGTTTGCAAAGGTCCGCTGGACAGCAACAAGGAACACCCTAAATCTTCATGCTTTTCAGTTGAGAAGGTAGTGAACCTTCAGAGGCTAATGGAGTAGAAGTCACTTATAAAAACAACATCTGTACAAGGGCTATGACTGAGCCACCTGTACAAATTAGAGAGGCTCCTTGAGTAACCACAGAGAACACATTTTCTCTTGACTAAATCTATCTTCTGGAACCTTTTTGGCCTCACATCCTACATTCTGGTATACCTCATTCCTGCTGGAAATTGACTATTGCAAACTGGTAGCTGCCATTAAAAATTTGGTGACCTTGTCCTTCAATGGATATTAGGCTCCTCTTTCTTCAGTATCCCATGACTATACACAAATTTAATTCCACTTGGCATTAGTCCAATTGGTGTGGTGGCTGGTGACTTCAAATTAAAGGGGGGCTGCAGGAGACAGCTGAATGGGTGAGGCCAATGGGAAGGGGGTGTAGCCAACTGGAAAGGGGTGGAGCTATGCTTAAAGCCACAACAAATGGAACTTTAATTAAATACGCTGCCCTTGGTGCCAAATCATCATTATGAGAGCCCAATCAAGACAAAATAAAGTATAGAAGAAAAACATATTTCAATGCATTGGCTACATGACAGCTTACTTAATATCTAGATGGAAACAAAAAGGTTGCAAGGCATGAAAAATGAATTACTTTTTAAATACATTACTGGAATGCCAGTCAAAATCAAGTATAAAAAAACAGGCAACACTCAACTTAAACCACTTCTCCTTGCACTGCAGTTCTAATTATAATTTATATTCAGCTTTATAAATGTATCAAGTAACATGCTGAAAGTAGCAATCTCTGTGATACCCCCACTTGTAAAAATGTTCTTATCCAAAAAAGACCTGCTGCCTGACAACAACTATCTACTTGTTTCATGGGGAAAACATGATAAAAGTAAAAAATGAACAGCAGACAAGAAAGAAGCTCAAGATAAATTGCTTAAAGGATTACTGCACAGGTTATGGACCACACATGATAGATTGGAGTTCTGTTTAGTTTACGGGTAAAGCCTGCAAAGATTATTGTAAGTCTCCAACAAATGTAATGAGCTTCTGAAAATAATGTAATCCTGTCCTTTATTACAAATACTGTCATATGCATTTCAATACCTAAGGCTTATACATTATCTAGTTATGTAAATATTCTCTGCATGGCAACAACAAAAAGGCTTTCAATGTTGGTAATTCTTTAACAGTATGCTTATTAAAGCTTACTTGCATCTTACAATCTCAGCCAAGCTTACCTGATGATCATTAAAGCATTGTACTTAAATACAGAGCAACAGGGCACTGCGACAGCATGCATTTTCTGAATAATAAGAAGCATAAATCAACAGTACAAAAATATGGCAGAAAACCAGAACATTCTGTAAAATCAAGGACAGATGAAAAGCCACTGTAGTACTTGTGTCTACCTTGGATGGGGGAACACTCTGCCCACTTACAATGCATAACTGCTCCTTGCCTTGCTTGGACACATCCAGAGTCACTACATGAGTGGGGTGCAACAAGTATGTCACAATTTGAAATATCTCTGGCTGATGGTGACGGCTCTGACACTCATACCTCTCAACCTCAGAGCAAGAAATCTGGACAAAGTCATAAAATAGAACCATCTATGTCTCTAATACATAATAAATGGGTTATGATCAACGGCCCAGTCATAATCCTCTCTGCTATATATATAATATTATCTTTGCATGGACAAACACTGCAGCCCTCACAGATAGTCCTGGGGAATGAGAGGTATTGTTAACAGAAGGGAATGCAGAGAGGATTAATAAGAAACACTTGGACCATCAGTCAGAGTATTAGCAAGTACTGTATCTTTTAATAAGATAGAACAGCAATGTCTTAAAATTCAAGTAAAAGTTTCCACAGAGATCATATCTTACATAATATATCTTCTTTGAGGAATCTGTTTTAGACACAAAGTTAACAAAGCCCTTTCCATGAGTGCACTTATAAGTTGAAACAGTTCTTCATAAAGACGCAGTTAATACTTCTAATGAATATCTCCTGTCATGCAATCTATTGTATAAATCAAGAGCATTTGTGTGTTTAACATAGGATTTTGAGTACAATTCCTATCTAGTCTATGCATGAGAGACAAGTCAGATAATTTTGAATGTTGTTTATTGTATTTTAAAAAATACTTTTTCATTCTGCACACTGGTATCCGATAGTGATAGCAGTGTTTCTCTTTGTTGTTAAACTTTCTGTAGACAAGACCTGTAAATGTTTTGTTTCCTAGTAAATTTTGCCTAAAAGCTTGGATTTTCTCCTAAACTGGCTTCAAAGGCATCTTTACTTTCTTATTCTCTGGAATGTCTTATTCCATCTTTGATTTACTTTTCTCAACATTTTATTTTGCAGTGTTAAGCTGGGGATGCCAGTGCATATCCTAACTTGAAATTAAGATTTTCTTTACACTGTGCCATGCTCTGCCTGTGTTGTACACGAGTATCACTGAGTCCTTAAATGTCTTCTTTTAAACTTGCTGAACCTGAAGTAGTAGTAGGCAGCCATACAATCACATGAAAGTGTTATTATAAATTAATAAATTATGTATAAAAGAATTAGAATTAAATCAGTAGCACCAATGTTTGGAGAGACAGAGTTACACTAGCTATTTAGCGGACACCAAAACAGATGGTAAAACTTTTTTTTATCAAGTTATACAAAGAAGAAAGACTACTGATGTTTATTATTATTATTATTTTAACTAGATTAACAATATGGGTACAAATACTCTTTAGATAATGACTTCTTAGTCTTGTAAGACATTCACTATTGAGTAAAATTATTAATCTGTTGTCAGGTTCAACAATGCATACACCGCTGCAGGTTTTAGGGCTGTTAGAGAAAGACCATTTGCTGTTCACTCTGGCAGACACAAAACATAGCTAGTGTAAAATTTCAAATGGCATGACTGAGTGGGCAACTTAAACTATGCATTTAAGAATTCAGTTGTAAACTACATTAAAGAATACAGAACCGAGTCTGGCACCTACCTCAGTTTATCTCTTCAGTTCATGAAGTAAGTAACTAACTCGTTCTTTTCCTCTCTCTGACTGGTGTGATGGTGACTGATCACTGATGACTGCAGCAAGCCAAAAAAAATAAGAGAACCAGTCAGTAGCAATCCAGCCATCCACGTCACATACATGCCTGCGGACGTGGCAGTCCGAACCCCCTTCTAATTTACTGTGTGGTTAAACCGCATAGACTTCTGGGCATCACACCGATGCCTTTTCTTTGATCTGGACTTCCTTACAGCAGTCAGATAGATATTTTCTTCTAAAAACATAAAAAAAAAAACCACAGAACTCAATGAGCATGCACAGTTCGAGTTCCGGGACTTTGTGGACTCACTCAGAAGCACAACATTATTATAGTGTTACCAACATAACACAAACAAAATATTAATAGATTTTTTTATTTCATGTCAAATGTCTACACTTCCATCTTTTTCCTGGGAGGGCTGCAGTCCGATGGCACGAGCCGCCCCTTCAAGCCCAAATGGTATCTGCCCCAATGTTTGCCTATCCAGCATTGGCCTTATAATAACTGTCTACCATCCTTCACTTTATCCATATGGATGTTAAACAATCTCACAAAATGCTGTACTCTTACTGCTTCAGTGTTACATTCTAAATGAGGTATAACACTCTATAGAGTAGATGCCTGACAGCAACTTTAAGGAGTGACTTAAAGGTTCAGGTCATTGTTGCTTCCATTGTTACAAACATAAAGGTCCATTTGGCATATGAATACATCTGCTAGGGCACTCTTGGCTCTACCCATCTCTTTTACTGTGGATATCAGGCCATACTTCATAGACTTGCCTTTCAAAGGACCCTTACTATATGGACCTGAAATCAATAGGTCTTTCAGATTATACTGGATTCCATCATTGATTCTAACCTAAAGACCAAAGTTCTTGATATTTTCATGGAGGCTGCAGGCAACCCCATATCTCACTCTGACACTACTGCATTGAGGTGGTCAGAAGTAGATGTTCTGTCCATGCACTGACTTTATTCAGCATCACTGATAATGCAAGGATATGGGACATGATAGCCAAAAGCTATCTTTCAAATTTGTCTTTCCTTCTCTGACCCTAGCATTATCCTCATAGGATCCTACTTGTCAGAAAGGTGTAACAAAATAGTGTAGATGTTCTTCAAAAAAACAAAAGATCTATGAAAGAGGTCCCACAAAACCAGTGATTAATCAGATGCCATTCCAGATTATGTTTAGTTCCAAATAAAACAATGGGGACTAAGGCCATTACTAGAATTAAGTGGCTTGAATGTCATCTCCAAAGATTACTTTTGTTTGGTTACCCTTCATTCTCTCATCTCGCTGCTGGGACTTGATTTAATTTTAGGAAGTTCATTGCACTTATCTGCAAATGATGATTAGAAAGCAATCCTGATTACTTTGCTTTCAAATAGGAGCCAGCCATGGCTATTTCAAGGATCTTCACTTTGGGTTCATCTCAAAATTAATAGCATTCACAAAATCTATGTGAGAAATTGATATCCAACTGCATCTGAAAGAAAAAAAAAAGTATTTCCCTATTTGGGTAACTAGGTCATAACAACTGAGAATTTAGACAGTCTCATTTAGCACAATGAGGCTGAATCATATCTTTCAGTCTTTTAGGATCACTATAAACTTCACAAAATCCCACCCACTCCAGTCCAATACTTGATTTTAATAGGTTGTGTAAATCAAAGCATGTGCATGTACCTTTAAGAAGCTATCCAAGAGCGTGCACAAGTGTATAAATACTGAGTACGTGCAAGTCTGACTGCCATTTTGTAATAAGCTGTTGAGATGTAAGCATGTACGTATGTATGTAAGGTCTGTGTGTTAATTAGTTCATTTATGTTTTATGATGCTGCTATCCATCCGGATGTGTTTCTATATATTAAAGCATGTAAACAAAATAACCTGCCTGCTTGTCATCTGTGTTAGAGCGGGACGAATGACATGGTGTCAGAAATGTCATGTCTAAAAGGACATGGTGTCAGAAGCGGCATGTCTGAAGGACTTGAGGCCAGGATGGAATCCAAATTCTTCAGTTCGAGACTGAGAGGCACTTAGTTGAAACTGGAGGAATATGAAGGAGTGAATTGCCCCTACTGCACACATACTTCGCAAAACAGGTCAGAAATGAATTTCATATATTCAAACTTGCTCAGCACTATTTTTATTCACAAAATATGAAACAATGCATACAGAATGTTCTAAATAATATTCACATAAACCAATATGTCTGACATTGATAAAAATGTTCAAATTACTACTGAAAATTTTGAAATAATGTAAACAAACAAAATAAAATAAGAGGAAACAACTGCATTTTCGCTAAGCACATAATTTTTGTATTAATCAAAGATATCTGAGTTACCAGAAGTGTATAAAGTATTCACATGTTTGTACAGTGTTATAGTAAAGTTATTTCACAGAATACAGCCATTACAGAGCATATTTCGCAAAGTACAGTATTTAGAAGAGTTTATTGTGCATCTGAATTTTATTACAAGCTCACAGAACAGTTTGTTTGTACATAATTACAAGGGCCATATATTTTCAATGTGTTTGTACATACTTTGTGGGCATGGCAGATGGATTTTGAAAACCTAGTGCACTTGTGTTTGACAATAATATTGCAGAAAACTGGAGAGTGTTTGAGCTAGTACATTTTCATACAGGCTGCATTTTCTGATAAAGATGACCATGCAAAGGCATTTCTTCTGCTTAATTTAGCTGGGTCAGAAGCCATAGAAAGGGAATGTTCATTTGTGTATGCACCTCCTATCTATACAGGAGAGGGGGGAAACTGTCATATTGTTGTACAAGCTGAATCAAGTGAGGACCCTGAGTGTTTAAAATGTAAATCTAGAGAAATGTGTAACCCCCAGACAAATGTCATAATGGAAAGGCACTTATTTTATACAAGGGATCAAAAGCCTGGTGAGGTTTTTGCAGTACATATAGCCAACTTTAGAAATAAGGCTAAAATGTGCAGATTTGGTGATTTAAGGGATGAGATGATAAAAGACAGACTTATATGTCGTATTAAAGATGATGCTGTGAGAAAGATTTTGCTTTGTGACAGTGATTTAACTTTGAATAAGGCCATTGAGATTTGTCAGATATACGAGCTCACAGAAAAGCACACATATATGCTTACAAATGAGAACAGCTCTAGAATTCACAGTGACAAAGCTCATGTTGATAGTGTGTAGCACATGGTTAAAAGAAACAGGCCAAAGCACATGGGAGCAACTATAGCCCCTGCAGCACCCCTGGTAAACCCCAGAGCTTTCCAGTAAATTCCAGAGTTCGCATAGTCTCAGTGAAGCATAACAGTGAGTCAGCAAACTGAAAACATGGGCCCCAACCTAGTTTTATTGCCAACTGTCATAATTGTGGTGGATGTCATCAATCTAAAAGGGAAAATATTTAGCTTTTGGTCAGCAATGCCACAAATACAATACATGGAATCATTTCAAAAGGTTTTGTAAATCAAAAGGCCCAAATTCTTTTATTAAAAGGTAATGTTTTAAGAAATAAGTTGATCAATTAGAGAGCTATAACCCTAATCTTTATGTGGATGGTATGTCAGTGTTTCATGAAACAGTCAATGCGTAGGTTTAAGGGCAAAGAATGACGTATTTTGTACTTTTTGGATAAATGGCAAACCCACAGAGCCCAAAGCTGACACAGGTTCCAAGTGCAATGTTATGTCAGCAGAAACATTTGCTAGAGTGTGTCATGGTGAAAGGCTTGATTTGGCAAAGTGTGTGAAGCTTGTTGCTTATGGAGGTGAAGAAATTCAAACTGAAGGCTCAGTAGTGCTTTCATGTTACTCTGCTGGAAGAAGCTACAGCTTATTATTTTATGTGGTCAAGAAGCACGTTCAGTCATTATTAGGGCTCAGAGACAGTTTGAAAATGAGACTGCTTTCATTTAATAAGGAAGTCCACCAAGTTAGCTTGAAAGACCACTACTCTAATTTCACCCAGTACATTGTTTCTACCTATGCTGATCTCTTCAAAGACAAATTACAGAAGCTTCCAGTTGTGTACTCCATGAAGTTAGATCCAGATGTCAGTCCAGCTATCAGACTAGCACAAAACGTTCCAATAGCCATGCAGGACAGAGTTAAAGCCAACTTAGATAAAATGGTGAGACAAGGTGTGATTTGTCCAGTTGATGAACCAACTGAATGGGTATCTTCCATGGTGGTAGCTCATAAGAAAAGCTCAGATGATATCCGAATATGTACTGACCCATGAAATTTGAACAAAGCACTAAAAAAACCTCATCATCCAATGTGCACAGGTGAAGAAGTCACAGCCTTGATGCAAATGCCACTGTTTTTCTGTCTTAGATGCAAAGAGTTAATTTTGTCAAATTCAGCTTGACAAGAAATCCTCATTGCTCACTACGTTCAGTACTCTGTGTGGCAGGTACAGATTTTTGAGAGTGCCATTTGGGATAAATTCTGCAAGTGAAGTCTTTCAACATGTAATAGAGCAACATTTTTCTGGATATCCTTGTGCAATTATAGTTGACGACATACTAGTAAGAGGTCATGGTGAAGCAGAGCATGACAGAAACCTCAGAAAAGTTCTGCAAAGGGCATGTCAAGTGAATCTTAAGCTCAATCCATAGAAATGCAAATTCAGGCAACAAGAAGTTATTTACGTTGGCCACTTATTCACTAATTCAGGCTTACAACCAGACTCTTCCAAGGAAACAGCCATTCTTAAGTAGCCAGCTCCAGACAATGTTCAAGCCCTGCAATATTTTCTAGCCAAGTTCATTCCAGACTTGAGCCAACTATCAGCACCACTCAGACAGCAGATGCATAAAGATGTATCCTGGTCTTGGATAAAGCAACCTCAAGGAGCATTTGATGTCCTGAAACAGAGAACTGCTAGTCCACCAACTCTCAGACTATGATGTTCACAAGCCAGTTACTCTTTCATGTGATGGTTCAAAATTTGGTCTAGGTGCAGTCATTTTACAAGAGGATCAAACTGTTGCTTGTGCATCAAGAACTCTTACCTAAACTGAAATGCAGTATGCACAGATCGAGAAAGAGCTTTTGGCCATTGTGTTTGCGTATTCAAAGTTCCATGATTATGTTTATGGTAGACCTATCCAGATTGAAACAGACCACCAACCTCTAGTCACTGTCTTGGGAAAGCCTATGCATTTAGCTCCAGCCTGACTGCAATGTATGATGCTGAGATTTCAAAAAATATTATTTCACTCTTGTCTACAAGAAAGGCAAACTTCTTTATCTTACTGATACATTTTCCAGATTGGCCAGAAATACCACAGAACAGCATCAGAATGAGAACCTTGATTTTGATGTCATGGAAGTGAGAAATTTCTCTTCCACATGTCTTGATGAGCTGAGAGATCACACAGCCACAGATCCAGTTTTACAAAGGCTCAGCCACTTTATCAATCAAGGATGGCCGTCAGAGTAATCTAGTTAACCTCAAGAAGTGCAACCTTATTTTGTCTGACAAAGGTATCATTATGAAAGGTCCAAAAGTAATTGTTCCAAAGTACTTGCAACAAGAATATATTACTATCTTGCATTGGGGTCATCCTGAAACCAACTCTACCAAAAGATGGGCGAGAGGTCTAGTATTTTGGCCTTCTATGTCACAAGACATTGAAAGAGCACTTTCATCTTTTACCATGTGTAATAGTACTAAACCACATCAGTAGAAGCAACTACTTCAGATAAACCAAATTCCTGAATTACCTAGGTCGACAGTAGCCACTGACATCTTCGAATGGAATGGTCAACATTATTTGGTGTTAGTAGACTCTTACTCTAATTGGTTCTAGATTGACCAACTTCCCAATCTAGCATCCAGTACTGTCATTACTAAGATGAAGCATCATTTTGCAGTGCATGGTAGTCCACACAAAGTTATTTTTGATAATGGCATGCAGTTTACAAGCCAACAGTTCAAACGATTTGTCAGAGAATGGGACTTTACTCATGTCACGAGTAACCCAGAGTACCCGCAGTGAAATGTTTTGGCAGAACGTGCAGTTCAAAGTACAAAACAGTTACTAGAGAAGTCAAAATGAGATAATAGTGATGTTTTTTCTGAATCTGTTGATTCTCAGAAATGTTCCTCATGATAAACATCTTGGTTCACCTGCTCAGAGACTTTTGTCGAGACAAACCAGAACCACATTACCAATCAGTAGACAATTGTTGGTTCCATGTGTCAAGAACAACAGGTCAGTGAAAGCCAATCTGTTGAAGAAGCGTATAACCAAGAAGTCCTACTATGATAAAAGCAACAAACCGTTCAATCCATTACAAGGAGGAGAAGTGGTAAGGATGCAAACGTCCAGAGGTTATGATCAGATTGTTGTCATGAATATTTGCCCAGAGCCAAGATCATACATTGTGGAATCACAAGGAGCAGAGTTTAGGTGGAAACAGAAACATTTGAGGCCATTGTCCAAGTCTATACCACAGCACATAGCCTGTGAGAAAGACTATCTCAGAGTGAGCTGTCCGGTGTTCCAATTTCTGAAGAAGTTCCAGAGAATATTCCCGTTCCTGTGATGAATCCAGAAGTTTCTGATACGAGTTGTTCACCGAAGACTGCCCCTGTTGCTAAATTCAGTTTGGATTGCTATGTTATGAGATTTAGTCGTATCTCCAAACCATGTAACAGTTACATGGCAACTTGAACATTGTGTTTTGTTTCTAATGTTTGTAGTAATGCATGTCTAACTCTAATATTGTAACAAAGGGCAATCTTTTAATAGGGCGGATATAGATCAATGTGTGTGCATGTACTTTTAAGAAGCTATCCAAGGGCTTGCACAAGTGTATAAATACTGAGCATGTGCAAGTCTGACTGCTATTCTGAAGGGTCTATATTATATTGTCAACAGCTGAAAATTTCGACTCTGACTTGTTCGACACCAAAATGTCGAACTACAAAATTAGCGAATGGCCAAATCACCGATTTCTTTCCAACAGAAAGAAATTGGTTGTCCAAACACCAACGGCACACATAAACAAATATATTTAAGTGGGGGGCTTCGCCGTCCCCCCCAACGTGGGTGGCTGTGCCCCCCCAACTAAATATTCTAACTCCGAGACTGCACTACGTTCAGGGAAAGCTGTCGATAATATGATATAGACCCATGTATGTATGTAAGGTCCGTCTGTTAACCAGTTCATGTATATTTTATGATGCTGCTATCCATCCTGATGTGTTTCTATTTATTTAAGCATCTAGATGAAATACCTCGCCTGCGTGTCATCTATGTTACAGAGGGATGAGCGATAGGCCAAGATACCAAAACACTACATGCATTTTATCCTTAAAAAGAATAATCAGCATTCTTTCTGTGGTTCTTCTTTCTTCAGGAAATCCACCTTCAACTGGCTCATGCTTTAGGGATCTGGGACCAATGGCGGTTTTGGTACTGATTGCGTTATATGACAGATATTGCATGAGGGTTCTCCTGTAAACCTTTAATATTCAGCAGTCCCAGATGAAGACCACCTGAATATATTAAGCAAGAGGTCCACATCATATAACAGCCATCTGATTTTCTAGATTTTGTCTTTAACAAACACCTAACAAAAAAACTATATTTCCTTCTTGTAAAAGTGCATTCATTACAGTGGTTATTTTTAGCAACAAAGCAATTGCTTTGTGTTAGCAGTGTATTTAGTAGTTATGCTGTTTCAAGCATCTAAGTACCTTGATCAGGCTGCACTAGGCACCTTTAAATATCTGTACATGGGATATGCTTGTGTATACATTGAACAAAGTAAGTAACAGAACCATGCAAAAGGTAATAACCTAGTTATAATGTATATTATGTCTAGGACTTTTGGGTTAAAATTAGTCTTACATTTAGAGCACAGGTTAGTGTTTTAGGTTTATGGTTAGGATTAGAGTTTTAGGGTTAGGATTCTAGACTTATGAGTTTTAAGTTTAGCATTACAATTACCATAGGGAAAACAGCAAGAGATGAAAACATATATCAGACCAAGAGCTGCTAATGTTTTTTTTTTGTTTGTTTGTTTGTTGTTTGTTTTTTTTTTCCTTTTGGTGTCTCATATTAGTTAGCAGCAGCAGAGATACTGTTTATTTACATTAGGTTTCCGATAAACATTATAGTGAGATGTAGTATTTCCTCAATCATGTGCACATCCTCATCCACATATGTAAAAAAAGTATGCAGACAAGGCAACTTGTTCACTACAACTAACCTACACCCAACTCACAACACACGCTTCCTCCCTGGGGTGAGGAGGTCATTGTTCATAGGTAGGTACTAGGCTATCAGCCCAAGGGCCTAAGTAAGCCTAGCCAACAAGGTTCCCTGGCTTACGCCACCCAAGAAAGTTAATTTCCTGTGCCCCTGTCGAGCAGAGCCACAGAAGTGATCCCCGGGGTGTATTTCCTATTTCCCATCCACTCATCAAGATTTTTCTTGAAGAGTGCTAATGAGGAACTTTGCTTGACATAGATGGGTAGCTTGTTCCAGAGTATAGGAAGTCTTTGGGATATGAATCTATCCCTCCAGCACGTATAGGTTCATAGGTAGGTACTAGGGGCACACAGCACAAAGACATTATCCAAAGTATCCTAGAGATGAATAAGTCCTTTGTCTACATCCTTTGCAGAGGTGGTTTTCACAATATTACCGCTGCAGTAAGATATCATGGAGGTATAATTATACATCATCAATCAGGGAGAAAGTCGTACCTCTTCTGCAAAGAGTTTACAAGGGTTTGGCACTGAATTTAATGACCTGCAGATTATTATATGTAGTTCAAATTCCAGAAGAATCCCATACCTGCAGACAAGCTGAACAGGTAGGCACATCTTGATGACCTGCAATTGGCCACTAAGTCTCTCAGCAACAAAAATGATTTTCAGGAAGTGTGTCACACTGTCGATGATCTTTTTTGCCTCCTTCACCAGGATCAGATAATAGAAGTATTTCTCACAATTTACTCCCTTCCCAATGGCAAGACCAAGGATATGACAACATAGACTTGTTCCAAAGACTTGCTTTTGCTTTCACAGATTAATACATATTCCAAGACTTCTAAACTATATGACCATTTAATCCACAATAGAACCTTTCCTTAGGTTGTATCTCCTTTCTCTTTGAGAACTGTAGCAGTCAATCCTGGAATAAATCTGTGGATACCCATCCAGTAATCTATGTTATATTTAAAAGAAAATAGTGAGTCACTCTGTTTATCATGTAGGTTCAGTTTATTCCAGAGATTTGGAAGGGACTGGATTATAAACCTTTTCCTACAGTATGTTCTGTTTATCTACTGGTAAAGATTTAGGTCCCTGCTTCTAGTTTTGATGAAGATATTGGACTTGTGGAGATATAGGAGGTCTAGAACAATTGGGTATGTAATGACAGAGTAAGTGAGACAGAGATCTCCTCTTAAAAGTCTATAAGATACTGAATGAAATTATAGTGCTTCAAGCCTTTTTTTAATAACTCAGGTACTTTAGGCCTATGGATTTTTTTTTGGTTTGGAACCTTTTAGCTCTTTCCAATTGTTCGATATGCTTAGTGAATGCATTCCACAGGGGACATTTTACTCAATAAATGGCCTGATCAATGCTATATATAAGGGAGTGATTACCTTTCAACCTCGATGATATCCCTTTGGTAATTAGATGAGCTAAATAAAATGACTTCCTGATAGCCGCTGTCATATGATGGCCAAAAGAGAGACGCTATCAACCCAACAGCCTAGGTAACTTTCATGACTACATTTTTGTTTTGTAGTGGTGTGTTAACTATGCAATATAATGAAGGGAGGGGTTGTCACCATAAATGAAGATACTACATTTTTTTAACATTTATTTGAGCCTATTTTAGTGCAGCAAGAGTTCACTAGGGAGAGTTCATTCTTGTGAGTTTGGGTTTCATAGCATGAATTAACAACTACTCCAAATTCACAGTCACTTACAATCTTTGTTAGTAGATGTCTTGGCTCTCTGCTTTGAGGAAAAAAAGGTAAATATCAAGAAAGAGAGTTCCCAGCACTGAGCTTTGAGGGACATTAATGGTAAATATCAAGAAGGAGAGGTCCCAGCACTGAGCTTTGAGGGACATCACTGGGAAATATCAAGAAGGAGAGGTCATAGCACTGAGCTTTGATGGACATCACTGGTAAATATCAAAAAGGAGAGGTCCCAGCACAGAGCTTTGAGGGACATCACTGGTAAATGTCAAGAAGGAGAGGACCCAGCACAGGCTTTGATGGACATCACTGGTAAATATCAAGAAGGAGAGATACCAGCACAGGCTTTGAGGGACATGGCTGATAAATATCAAGAAGGAGAGGTCCCAGCACTGAGCTTTGAGGGACATCACTGGGAAATATCAAGAAGGAGAGGTCATAGCACTGAGCTTTGATGGACATCACTGGTAAATATCAAAAAGGAGAGGTCCCAGCACAGAGCTTTGAGGGACATCACTGGTAAATATCAAGAAGGAGAGGACCCAGCACAGGCTTTGAGGGACATCACTGGTAAATATCAAGAAGGAGAGATACCAGCACAGGCTTTGAGGAACATGACTGGTAAATATCAAGAAGGAGAGGTCCCAGCACTAAGCTTTGAGGGACATCACTGGTAAATATCAAGAATGAGAGGTCCCAGCACTAAGCTTTGGGGGACATCACTGGTAAATATCAAGAAGAAGAGGTCCCAGCACTAAGCTTTGAGGGGACATCACTGGTAAATATCAAGAAGGAGAGGTCCCAGCACTAAGCTTTGAGGGACATCACTGGTAAATATCAAGAAGTAGAGGTCCCAGCACTAAGCTTGGAGGGGATATCACTGGTAAATATCAAGAAGGAGAGGTCCCAGCACTAAGCTTTGTGGGTCATCATTGGTAAATATCAAGAAGGAGAGGTCCCAGCACAAGCATTGAGGGACATCACTGGTAAATATCAAGAAGAAGAGGTCTCAGCACTGAGCTTTGAGGGATATCACTGGTAAATATCAAGAAGTAGAGATCCCAGCACTGAGCTTTGAGGGATATCACTGGTAAATATCAAGAAGGAGAGGTCCCAGCACAGGCTTTGAGGGCCATCACTGGTAAATATCAAGAAGGAGAGGTCTCAGCACTGAGCTTCGAGGGACATCACTGGTAAATATCAAGAAGATGAGATCCCAGCACAGGCTTTGAGGGACATCACTGGTAAATATCAAGATGGAGAGGTCCCAGCACTGACCTTTGAGGGACATCACTGGTAAATATCAAGAAGGAGAGGTCTCGGCACTGACCTTTGAGAGACATCACTTGTAAATATCAAGAAGGGGAGATCCCAGCACAGGCTTTGAGGGACATCACTGGTAAAGATCAAGAAGGAGAGGTCCCAGCACAAGCTTTGAGGGACATCACTGGTAAATAACAAGAAGGAGAGGTCACAGCACAGGCTTTGAGGGACATCAGTGGTAAATATCAAGAAGTGGAGGTCCCAGCACTGAGCTTTGAGGGACATCACTGGTAAATATCAATAAGGAGAGGTCCCAGCACTGAGCTTTGAGGGACATCACTGGTAAATATCAAGAAGAAGAGATCCCAGCACAGGCTTTCAGGGACAACACCGGTAAATATCAAGAAGGAGAGGTCCCAGCACTAAGCTTTGAGGGACATCAGTGGTAAATATAAAGAAGGAGAGGTCATAGCACTGAGCTTTGATGGACATCACTGGTAAATATCAAAAAGGAGAGGACCCAGCACAGGCTTTGAGGGACATCACTGGTAAATATCAAGAAGGAGAGATACCAGCACAGGCTTTGAGGGACATGACTGATAAATATCAAGAAGGAGAGGTCCCAGCACTAAGCATTGAGGGACATCACTGGTAAATATCAAGAATGAGAGGTCCCAGCACTAAGCTTTGGGGGACATCACTGGTAAATATCAAGAAGAAGAGGTCCCAGCACTAAGCTTTGAGGGGACATCACTGGTAAATATCAAGAAGGAGAGGTCCCAGCACTAAGCTTTGAGGGACATCACTGGTAAATATCAAGAAGGAGAGGTCCCAGCACTAAGCTTGGAGGGGATATCACTGGTAAATATCAAGAAGGAGAGGTCCCAGCACTAAGCTTTGTGGGTCATCATTGGTAAATATCAAGAAGGAAAGGTCCCAGCACAAGCATTGAGGGACATCACTGGTAAATATCAAGAAGAAGAGGTCTCAGCACTGAGCTTTGAGGGATATCACTGGTAAATATCAAGAAGTAGAGATCCCAGCACTGAGCTTTGAGGGATATCACTGGTAAATATCAAGAAGGAGAGGTCCCAGCACAGGCTTTGAGGGCCATCACTGGTAAATATCAAGAAGGAGAGGTCTCAGCACTGAGCTTCGAGGGACATCACTGGTAAATATCAAGAAGATGAGATCCCAGCACAGGCTTTGAGGGACATCACTGGTAAATATCAAGATGGAGAGGTCCCAGCACTGACCTTTGAGGGACATCACTGGTAAATATCAAGAAGGAGAGGTCTCGGCACTGACCTTTGAGAGACATCACTTGTAAATATCAAGAAGGGGAGATCCCAGCACAGGCTTTGAGGGACATCACTGGTAAAGATCAAGAAGGAGAGGTCCCAGCACAAGCTTTGAGGGACATCACTGGTAAATAACAAGAAGGAGAGGTCACAGCACAGGCTTTGAGGGACATCAGTGGTAAATATCAAGAAGTGGAGGTCCCAGCACTGAGCTTTGAGGGACATCACTGGTAAATATCAATAAGGAGAGGTCCCAGCACTGAGCTTTGAGGGACATCACTGGTAAATATCAAGAAGAAGAGATCCCAGCACAGGCTTTCAGGGACAACACCGGTAAATATCAAGAAGGAGAGGTCCCAGCACTAAGCTTTGAGGGACATCAGTGGTAAATATAAAGAAGGAGAGGTCCCAGCACTAAGCTTTGAGGGTCATCACTGGTAAATATCAAGAAGGAGAGGTCTTAGCACTGAGCTTTGAGGGACATCACTGGTAAATATCAAGAAGGAGAGATCCCAGCACTGAGCTTTGAGGGACATCACTGGTAAATATCAAGAAGGAGAGGTCCCAGCACAGGCTTTGAGGGACATCACTGGTAAATATCAAGAAGGAGAGGTGTCAGCACTGAGCTTTCAGGGACATCACTGGTAAATATCAAGAAGGAGAGATCCCAGCACAGGCTTTGAGGGACATCACTGGTAAATAACAAGAAGTAGAGGCCCCAGCACTGAGCTTTGAGGGACATCACTGGTAAATATCAAAAAGGAGAGGTCCCGGCACTGAACTTTGAGGGACATCACTGGTAAATATCAAGAAGGAGAGGTCCTAGCACTGAGGTTTGAGGGACATCACTGGTAAATATCAAAAAGGAGAGGTTCCAGCACTGAGCTTTGAGGGACATTGCTGGTAAATATCAAGAAGGAGAGATCCCAGCACATACTTTGAGGGACATCATTGGCAAATATCAAGAAGGAGAGGTCCCAGCACAGGCTTTGAGAGACATCACTGGTAAATATCAAGAAGTAGAGGTCCCAGCACGGAGCTTTGAGGGACATCACTGGTAAATATCAAGAAGGAGAGGTCTCAGCACTGAGCTTTGAAGGACATCACTGGTAAATATCAAGAAGGAGAGATCCCAGCACTGAGCTTTGAGGGACATCACTGGTAAATATCAAGAAGGAGAGGTCCCAGCACTGAGCTTTGAAGGATATTGCTGGTAAATATCAAGAAGGAGAGGTCCCAGCACTGAGCTTTGAGGGACATCACTGGTAAATATCAAGAATGAGAGGTCTCAGCACTGAGCTTTAAAGGTCATCATTGGTAAATATCAAGAAGGAGAGGTCCCAGCATGGGCTTTGAGAGACATCACTGGTAAATGTCAAGAAGGAGAGGTACCAGCTTTGAGGGACATCACTGGTAAATTTCAAGAAGGAGATGTACCAGCACAGGCTTTGAGGGACATCACTGGTAAATATCAAGAAGTAGAGGTCCCAGCACTGAGCTTTGAGGGACATCATTGGTAAATATCAAGAAGGAGAGGTCTCAGCATTGAGCTTTGAGGGTCCTGACTGGAAAATATGAAGATAGAGAGGTCCCAGCACAGGCTTTGAGGGACATCACTGGTTAATATCAAGAAGGAGAGGTCACAGGACTGAGCTTTGAGGGACATCACTAGTAAATATCATGAAGGTGAGCTCCCTGCAATGAGATTTGAGGGACATCACTGGTAAATATCAAGAATGAGAGGTCCCAGCACTAAGCTTTGAGGGACATCACTGGTAAATATAAAGAAGAAGAGGTTCCAGCACTAAGCTTTGAGGGGACATCACTGGTAAATATCAAAAAGGAGAGGTCCCAGCACTAAGCTTTGAGGGACATCACTGGTAAATATCAAGAAGGAGAGGTCCCAGCACTAAGCATTGTGGGTCATCATTGGTAAATATCAAGAAGAAGAGGTCTCAGCACTGAGCTTTGAGGGATATTACTGGTAAATATCAAGAAGTAGAGATCCCAGTACTGAGCTTTGAGGGACATCACTGGTAAATATCAAGAAGGAGAGGTCCCAGCACAGGCTTTAATGGCCATCACTGTTAAATATCAAGAAGGAGAGGTCTCAGCACTGAGCGTTGAGGGACATCACTGGTAAATATCAAGAAGATGAGATCCCAGCACAGGCTTTGAGGGACACCACTGGTAAATATCAAGAAGGAGAGGTCCCAGCACTGACCTTTGAGGGACATCACTGGTAAATATCAAGAAGGAGAGGTCTCAGCACTGACATTTGAGGGACATCACTTGTAAATATCAAGAAGGGGAGGTCCCAGCACAGGCTTTGAGGGACATCACTGGTAAATATCAAGAAGGAGAGGTCCCAGCACAGGCTTTGAGGGACATCACTGGTAAATATCAAGAATTAGAGGTCCCATCACTGAGCTTTGAGGGACATCACTGGTAAATATCAATAAAGAGAGGTCCCAGCACTGAGCTTTGAGGGACATCACTAGTAGATATGACGAAGGAGAGGTCCCAGCACAGGGTTTGGGGGACATCACTGGTAAATATCAAGAAGAAGATGTCCCAGCACTGAGCTCTGAGGGACATCACTGGTAAATATCAAAAAGGAGAGGTCCCAGCACTTAGTTTTGAGGGACATCACTGGTAAATATCAAGAAGGAGAGATCCCAGCACAGGCTTTCAGGGACAACACTGGTAAATATCAAGAAGGAGAGGTCCCAGCACTAAGCTTTGAGGGACATCACTGGTAAATATCAAGAAGGAGAGGTCCCAGCACTAAGCTTTGAGGGTCATCACTGGTAAATGTCAAGAAGGAGAGGTCTTAGCACTGAGCTTTGAGGGACATCACTGGTAAATATCAAAAGTAGAGATCCCAGCACTGAGCTTTGAGGGACATCACTGGTAAATATCAAGAAGGAGAGGTCCCAGCTCAGGCTTTGAGGGACATCACTGGTAAATATCAAGAAGGAGAGGTGTCAGCACTGAGCTTTGAGGGACATCACTGGTAAATATCAAGGAGGATAGATCCCAGCACAGGCTTTGAAGGACATCACTGGTAAATATCAAGAAGGAGAGCTCACAGCACAGGCTCTGAGGGACATCACTGGTAAATATCAAGAAGTAGAGGTCCCAGCACTGAGCTTTGATGGAAATCACTGGTAAATATCAAGAAGAAGAGATCTCAACACTGAGCTTTGAGGGACATCACTGGTAAATATCAAGAAGGAGAGATCCCAGCACTGAGCTTTGAGGGACATCACTGGTAAATATTAAGAAGGAGAGGTCCCAGCTCAGGCTTTGAGGGACATCACTGGTAAATATCAAAAAGGAGAAGTTCCAGCAATGAGCTTTGAGGGACATCACTGGTAAATATCAAGAAGGAGAGGTCCCAGCACTGAGTTTTGAGTGACATCACTGGTAAATATCAAGAAGGAGAGATCCCAGCACAGACTTTGAGGGACATCATTGGTAAATATCAAGAAGGAGAGGTCCCAGAACAGGCTTTGAGAAACATCACTGGTAAATATCAAGAAGTAGCGGTCCCAGCACTGAGCTTTGATGGACATCCAAATATCAAGAAGGAGAGGTCTCAGCACTGAGCTTTGAGGGACATCACTGGTAAATATCAAGAAGGAGAGATCCCAGCACTGAGCTTTGAGGGACATCACTGGTAAATATCAAGAAGGAGAGATCCCAGCACTGAGCTTTGAGGGACATCACTGGTAAATATCAAGAAGGAGAGGTCCCAGCACTGAGCTTTGAAGGATATTGCTGGTAAATATCAAGAAGGAGAGGTCCCAGCACTGAGCATTGAGGGACACCACTGGTAAATATCAAGAATGAGAGGTCTCAGCACTGAGCTTTGAGGTTCATCACTGGTAAATATCAAGAAGGAGAGATCCCAGCACTGAGCTTTGAGGGACATCACTGGTAAATATCAAGAAGGAGAGGTCCCAGCACTGAGCTTTGAAGGATATTGCTGGTAAATATCAAGAAGGAGAGGTCCCAGCACTGAGCATTGAGAGACATCACTGGTAAATATCAAGAAGGAGAGGTACCAGCACAGGCACTGAGGGACATCACTGGTAAATATCAAGAAGTAGAGGTCCCAGCACTTAGCTTTGAGGGACATCATTGGTAAATATCAGGAAGGAGAGGTCTCAGCACTGAGCTTTGTGGGTCCTGACTGGTAAATATGAAGAAGGAGAGGTCCCAGCACAGGCTTTGAGGGACATCACTGGTTAATATCAAGAAGGAGAGGTCACAGGACTGAGCTTTGAGGGACATCACTATTAAATATCATGAAGGAGACGTCCCAGCACTGAGATTTGAGGGACATCACTGTTAAATATCAAGAATGAGAGGTCCCAGCACTAAGCTTTGAGGGACATCACTGGTAAATATCAAGAAGAAGAGGTCCCAGCACTAAGCTTTGAGGGGACATCACTGGTAAATATCAAGAAGGAGTGGTCCCAGCACTAAGCTTTGAGGGACATCACTGGTAAATATCAAGAAGGAGAAATCTCAGCACTGAGCATTGAGGGACATCACTGGTAAATATCAAGAAGTAGAGGCCCCAGCACTAAGCTTTGAGGGACATCACTGGTAAATATCAAGAAGGAGAGGTCCCAGCACTGAACTTTGAGGGACATCACTGGTAAACATCAAGAAGGAGAGGTCCTAGCACTGAGTTTTGAGGGACATCACTGGTAAATATCAAAAAGGAGAGATCCCAGCACTGAGCTTTGAGGGACATCACTGGTAAATATCAAGAAGGAGAGGTCCCAGCACAGGCATTGAGAGACATCACTGGTAAATATCAAGAAGTAGAGGTCCCAGCACTGAGCTTTGAGGGACATCACTGGTAAATATCAAGAAGGAGAGGTCTCAGCACTGAGCTTTGAGGGGCATCACTGGTAAATATCAAGAAGGAGAGATCCCAGCACTGAGCTTTGAGGGACATCACTGGTAAATATCAAGAAGGAGAGGTCCCGGCACTGAGCTTTGAAGGATATTGCTGGTGAATATCAAGAAGGAGAGGTCCCAGCACTGAGCTTTGAGGGACATCACTGGTAAATATCAAGAATGAGAGGTCTCAGCACTGAGCTTTGAGGGTCATCACTGGTAAATATCAAAAAAGAGAGGTCCCAGCACGGGCTTTGAGAGACATCAATGGTAAATATCAAGAAGGAGAGGTACCAGCTTTGAGGGACATCACTGGTAAATATCAAGAAGAAGAGGTACCAGCACAGGCTTTGAGGGACATCACTGGTACATATCAAGAAGTAGAGGTCCCAGCACTGAGCTTTGAGGGACATCATTGGTAAATGTCAAGAAGGAGAGGTCTCAGCACTGAACTTTGAGGGTCCTGACTGGTAAATATGAAGAAGGAGAGGTCCCAGCACAGGCTTTGAGGGACATCACTGGTTAATATCAAGAAGGAGATGTCACAGGATTGAGCTTTGAGGGACATCACTAGTAAATATCATGAAGGAGAGGTACCAGCACTGAGATTTAAGGGACATCCCTAGTAAATATCAAGAAGGAGAGGTCCCAGCACTGAGCTTTGAGGGACATCACTAGTAAATATCAAGAAGGAGAGGTCCCAGCACTGAGCTTTGAGGGACATCACTGGTAAATATCAAAAAGGAGAGGTCCCAGCACTGAGCTTTGAGGGACATCACTAGTAAATATCAAGAAGGAAATGTCCCAGCACTGAGCTTTGAGGGACATCACTGGTAAATATCAAGATGAGAGGTCCCAGGACAGGCTTTGAGGGACATCACTGGTAAATATCAAGAAGGAGATGTCCCAGGATGGGCTTTGAGGGACATCACTGGTAAATATCAAGAAGGAGAAGTCCCAGCACTGAGCTTTGAGGGACATCACTGGTAAATATCAAGAAGGAGAGGTCCCAGGACAGGCTTTGAGGGACATCATTGGTAAATATCATGAAGTAGAGGTCCCAGCACTGAGCTTTGAGGGAGATCACTGGTAAATATCAAGAAGGAGAGGTCCCAGCACTGAGCTTTGAGGGACATCACTGGTAAATATCAAGAAGGAGAGGTCCCAGCACTGAGCTTTGAGGGACATCACTGGTAAATTTCAAGAAGGAGAGGTCCCAGGTCAGGCTTTGAGGGACATCACTGGTAAATATCAAGAAGTAGAGATCCCAGCATTGAGCTTTGATGGACATCACTGGTAAATATCAAGAAGGAGAGGTCTCAGCACTGAGCTTTGAAGGTCATCACTGGTAAATATCAAGACGAAGCGGTCCCAGCACAGGCTTTGAGGGACATCACTGGTAAATATCAAAAAGGAGATGTCCCAGCACTGAGCTTTGAGGGGCATCACTGTTTTCTTTTATACTTTCTGATGAGGTATTTGCAACACACATGTTGTGGGTTCTGTCTTGCAGCCAGTTTTCTAGCCATCTTACCATACACGTTTCTACTTTTAAAGCATTTAAGTTTTGTATCATGTCAGCATGATGACTGGTACTGAAGGCCTTTGCCAGGTAACAATACACTGAGTCACCATCTACAGCTTCCATAATCCTTTTGAAGATTTTTACCAGATTCAGTAGACAGGATATACGCTTCACAAAGACAGACTGTTGGAGGTCAAGTCTAATAAGATTCTTGATATTGCAGTCAGACCTCCCAAATGTCCCTATTTTTGTGGAACACTCCTATTTTCAGGCCTGATTTACCTATTTAGACAATTTTCTGTTAACTTTTCAGCACGTGATTTTTGAAGCTGTCTTGTACACAGAAAAACATACTACATGACAAACAAACTAGTACCATTGATAATTTAAAGAAATTATTATTCTGTCTCTTTGATAACATGATTATATTTTTCCATTATTTTTGTCACCCTCTGTTTTTAAACATGCTTTTGAGTAGTATCCCACATTTTTACTAAAAGAGGGAGGAATTGCGTGCTATTTGGTATTCAAATTTTATGTCAATTAGATGTGATGTAATTAGATTTTATGCCAATTAGGTGCTGATCATAGAAATACAGATAGAACTTAGCTAGGCTTGTAAGGAGCCTAGGGCCATTAGCTTAGTAACTTCCTATGATCCTGTGGTCCTATGTCCGGATTTTTAGCTGAATAGTCGTACTTTACAAAGGCCTTTGTTCCTATTTTCAATGTCTGCAGGTTGAGAAGTGTGATTGCAGTTAATGAGGTCAGTTATACTATTTTCCAGGGCTTAGTAGATGAGATTTGTAAGACTGATAGGTCTTAAAATACTCGGGTCAATGTAAGACTACTATAGCGCATCACTCGTCTGGGAGAAATCCAGCGGCTAAACTTACATTAAACAGTTTTAAGGAGTGTGTTTGCAAGGCCATATTTGTCACTATTAATTTGCAACCAGGTATATTGTCAAGTGACATGGAGGAAGTATTTTTGGTCTTGGTTATCACTTTCAGTAAACAGTCTTCCCAGATAATTTTGGGAATAATGGATTCACACATTCTGGAATTCTATTTTTACCACCATCAGACAGCAAATCAACCTATCCAGATTCAAAATAACTTGTTAAAACACTTTATAATCACTTGGCTCTGCTTTTGCACCTCCCCAGGCTAGACAGCCTTTGCCCTTATATACCTACATTATCTCTATATACCACAACAAAGCAAATTCTCAGTGCAAATTTCCTGCTGTCTTCTATTTTGTTGCCCTTATTGCCTCTTCTACTGTCTCTACTTAGCTCCTGACAAGCTTTTTTCCCCTTGAGTAAAATTCCATCTCATACTCACTGCCTTCTGTATTTACCATCACTTCACTGCAGCTTACATCATCTAACAAATATACACTCTGCTCGCATTTCTCACCTACTTTCTGTGTTTTCACTCTTATTACCTCCTCTCTGCTTTCAATTAGTTCCGGCACTCCCTCTCTCTTATTTCTTCTTCCTGTAAATGTAAAAGTTGTAATTTCACATAATAAACCGCACTGTGTATGCCAATTTGTCATTTACTAATATGCAATGACTCTATATTTCATACTTATTGTTTTTTCTGTCTAGTATAGTTGCCTTTCAGATACTGTATATCTATACTGTAATTTTAAGCCTTACGTTTTTTACATCAAATAAAACCAGCTGTTTTTGTAATTGGAGCTTATCTGTATGGGTCTCCTCTGAAATGGGCTACCACAGCCTGGTTGGACTACTCAGGTCAACAAAAATAAATAAATATTTTGGGGCTTTGAATAGCCCTAAATTTGTTTGCAAGGATATTGGCAATGTCTGTTGGGTCAGAATCAGAGACATCATCATGAATATGTTCAGAACAATATATATATATATAGAGTATTGTGGTTTAGTTTTCTAACATACTTAACCAATGATTTATAATTATCTTTGGATTTTTTTTGCAATTAAATATTATCTTTCAGAAGAGTTTTGGATAAACTAAATACTTTAAGGATTTTCTTTTGTTGTATAGTTTATTTATGGCAGTGGCTGCCTAGGTGGCTTGCTTTTGAATTTCCCACAATAACTGGTACTGGTAGGAAGTGCTAACTATATGTATCTATAATGCGTATATAATTCTACTGAGAAACTTGTTGCTACATTAAGGTCAGGGAAGGTACAGTCATAAGTGAATGTTGATATTTTTGTAACAGAGTAGGTGTTTTTTTTGTGTAGGAGTTCTTGAGAATTTATATGGGAAGATTGTAAGTATATGGTCAGACTTCACTGGTGAAGGCAATACCGGCAGAGTAGTGCAAGAGGCAACCATATTTGTAAGAATTAGGTCAAGAATATTGTGTTTATTTTGCAGTTGCTCAAGAGAATTTGTGTTTGTTAAGTGTAGGAATTATGGGGCATATCCTAAATTGTAGATACATGTATCAAAATTTATTGAAGGATAGTGAAATTCACCCAAAATAATGGAGTTTTTGCTAACAGAGGGATCATTTAGAACACTGAATAAACTTACATGGTCACCAGGAAACAAATAATGCATTTTGTAAGAAGCTATAGTTGGTAATTAATCCTGTCTTGCATAGAGTGATATGTACTTTAGTGAGTTCAGTTTAAGTCCCTGAGCATCCGCCTGGAGGTAATCTTTTCCATGACAAATGTGGAAATTCCACCACAGTTGTCATTGGATTTGAAGACATGAAAAGGGCAAAATTTTGGCAAAGGTAGAGTGTTCTGTCTGTCTCTATAGTCAGTTATAATGCTTATATAGTGTTAATTTCTGTTTCTGTATCGAAAGTTGTATTTTTTTATATAGTGTCAAATTTTGTTTTTTGTATCAAAAGTTGTATTTTTATCTATTGCCAGTTTTTTGCTTCTGTATAGATGATCATATTGTTATCATATTGTTCAACTATTTGTTTTTCTGTACTGAATGTGGAGCTCTTCTCCGTGGGCCTCCGCTGAAAATGGACATGTGTCCAGTCGGACTATCCTGGTAAACAAATGTAAAATAAAAATAAATAAAATATGTAAACCAAGTTTCAGTAGTTATGCAGACTTGGATGTTTCCAAGTAGTGCAGTTGTGCCTCATATCAGGCAGTTTACTGCTTAGACTTCTGCATTGAGGAGAGCCATCTTAATGTGATCCAATTTTAGGACTGATATGTTGGTTACTCTGGAATTACAGTCAACTGGACTCTGACTAAAAAAGGTACTGGAGATAGCAAAGGTTTTAGGTAGTATGCAGAAACTTTGAAATGAAAGGTGCAGGCCCTCCTTAGCAAAGCAAGCTGGACTGTTGGGCATCTTGTTTCAAGTTGACACATACTGGATTCCCTGAGAATGATACCACCTATTTAAGGAATTATTGAAATCAATAATCTTTTCCATTCCTCTTCTTATGCTCATAGTAACATTTATTTTTAAAGCCAAATAATGAAATGCAATGTTGTTGTTTGTCTTTCGGCTTTTCCCGGTTAGGGGTCACCACAGCGGAACTCCGGTCTGCTAATGATTGGCAGTTGGTTTTTAAGGTGTCAAGTTGCCAGCCTGACGCCCAACCTTCAATGAAGACATGCCCATTCAATGCATGTCTTTTGAACGCCCACTCGACCATGGGGAGGACATGCAGACTCCACACAGAAGGTACTCCCAACCCAAGCCGAGAATCGAACGGGAGAACCTCTTGCTGTGAGGCAACAACACTACCGCTGCACCACCATGGAAGTCAAATAATGAAATGCAATAATGATCCTAATAATTATTTACCAGCCTAGACATTTTTTCCTCATACTTTAGCAGTTTCATCTAACCCTCTGCTTCCACTTCTGTATTACAGATGCCTGTTGACTCACCTTTTGTAGGTAGCACATCCAGACTTTCATTAAATTAAGGAAGGAGCTTGGCTGAATTAGTTCCACTAGTTACTGCATCTGAAGAATTCTCAGTTAAACGTGGTTTCTGCCAATTTCCTCTCCTCAATGCCTTTCTACACAAAAGACTTAGAGGGACAAAGGGAAATTATTTTTAATGTGGTCTTCCAACAGAGACAGAAATCCTTTTTCTTTGGCAATATCTCTTACCCTTTAAACCTTTAGCACCTTTCTCAGCTTTTTGTTGTTTATCTTAACCATTTCAAATTTCTATATAGGCCAAGACCCTTACAACTTTAGCTATAATTAAAGGTACTTTACTTTTTAATCCTTTCCTTCTGCAGCCTTAGTTCACTTCTGCCTTAGGACAGTTATATTATACTGGAGAAGGTCACTCTCTGTGACTTAGAACACATTTGTTCAGCAGCATTAAATCTTTTGTCTAGGAAGATATTTTTTTTAGTGACAGTTGTCTTAACTAGGTAAATTTCTTAGTTGAAAATGTTGTCCATGATACCACTTTACTTAAGTTTTAATAAGTAAAGAGGCTCACTAAGTATCACGTCTTCCTTGTTGACTAAGGTTGCTATGGAGACTAATTTAAATCCGTTATTTGTCAGCTTTCTACTTATAGTCTTCAAAACAAGGAAAGTATCTTTATTGTGTAGATGTACACAGGTAAATAAGATACAAAGCAAACAGAATGAAGCTTGTTAGAAAAGGCATTTAGCTCTTTCTTTCCTTCTCAAAGGGATGCAGTGGCAAAAGGATAATTAAATAGTGTCTCTTTACATGTTTTTTTCATGTGCTGTCTGTTCCTCTGATAAATGCAGTGAAACTCTGTAAATCTATTTAAAGCACATTCTGTCAGAGTTGCCTCTACATCCATGGCCTTCTTATGTAGCATCTACTCGAACAGTGTTTAGTCAGCTAGTGTTTGGTCATCCCTGAATCTTTTACAAAGAATTACAATTTGGAAGTAACCGTTATTATTCAGGCCTTCCTCTGGAGTCACTATTAAAATATAATTTTTCCCTTAGGAATGTGACTTATACCTGCAGTCATATCTCTAAGATATCACATACAAAAGTTAAGGATCTCCCTATCAGAACTGTGAAAACTGGTAGTATGAGTACAATGCTTAAAAAATAAACTGAATTCATGCAGAATAAAAGGGAATTCCAAAGCTAAAGTGTTTCATAAGCAGGTTTTGGCCTTTTCCCACACCCTGATGTGGAGAAGGGGTTACATCTCCTCGCCTTGCTATTTATATATACTAAAAATATACTGCTGTATCTCCAAGTATTCTGACATATCATAACCTCCAACTTGGTATGTATTTTCCTGCAATTCTATGTATCACAGTCATTGGAATTTCAACAGGTACCAATGTTATGGCTACTCCCCCTATTTCTGGATCAGTGAGTAGCATTATTACAGTAGGATGCTTTCTGCACTTCTTTTCCCTGTGTTCTGTCTCCATTAAATTTTGCTTAATCAAAAACGAAGCATCAGTCTATAGCAGAGAATTATAGAGGTTATGGACAGGCTTTTAGATTCTGGCAGAATCTGGTGTCCTGAGTGGTTGAAATGTTGCAGCATCAGTACTGTGTGGTCAAGTTGATAAAACTGTACTCATAGATCCAGTGTTACTGTAGGTAACCAAAGATTGTTTTATTTTCTGTATCTAATTCTAGAGTATATTCCATCCTGATGCAATTAGTACTTGTAATTTTGCCTCCTGCACTAAAACCTCCCTGTCACCTAAAGATACAAGTTTCTTTCTTCTAGCACCTGAGGCAATTCCACTTGGCCATAAAAGTTAATCAATCTGCAGGTTTGAAAGTAAATGTTTTTTCTTCAGCAGCTCAAGTTCCAGCTGCTCAAATTGCGGTAACTTGCAGCCAGGGACATGTCTGTAACCCCTAATGATCAGCTGATCTTACAGAACTTGAATGTGAGTTCAGTGACACACTTGCCTCATCCTCCATCTGCTCTCATCCTAGGAGACAATTGCCAGCAAGTGCTCAAGATGGACCAAGTAAGGGATTTTATGTTTAAGAGCAATTGTAAAAGTGTGTGTGTGTGTGTAGGGGGGGGTAGGTTTAGAGAGTGGTAGGGACTTTTAGGGTTAGGGAAGGGGATGGGGAGTTTAGGGTTAGGGAGGGATGGTGGACTTTAGGTTTAGACACTAGGTGGGAGTTTTTAGGGTTAGGCCAATCAGTAAACAACACTGGAAATGATTTGTTAATCACAGGTGAAATGGTAAGAGATGTTTTGGATAATATAACATCTAATAATGCAGCAGTATAAGATAGCATTCTGGTATTTATTTATATATATATATATATATATATATATATATATATATATATATATATATATATATATATATATATATATATATAGGTGCTACCCTGTCATATGTCTTGGCCATATCATTTTAAAATACTCCATAATGTCTATCAGTTAGCACAGAGGTTTAAGGCTCTGAGCTGTTAATGAGCTGCTTCTTGTAGGTACAGGTACATGGTTTGATTCCTCCCCCCTCCATTTGCTAACTGTATGACTCTAAGCAAGTCACATAGCCAGGTAGTATCCCTTTGTCACCCCTGAAAAAAGACACTTGTGAATAGCGGGCTTAACCTGGTTAACAAATGTATAAAAAAAGCTGGCTATATGGTAGATGTTTAAAAACATAGCATTTCTTAATAGCTTAAGCACACTTGATATATGATAACTTTTTAGGGGTGTCCCAGGAGTGATGTCATGTTAATTGACTTGCTCATAGTCACAAGCAGGCAAACAATTGCTGTGTGAATAAATGCCAAGACTGCTAATTGTATGGGCTAGGTCTACCACACATAGCCTTAAACCTCTGTGTTAAACTGTCCAAACAGATTTTTAAGGCAGGAATTCATAATTCCAGTTTAGCCTCATAAGTGCAAGAAATAGTTTTGTAAAGAATTATTCTGAGACTAACATCTGTCAATTTTACTTAAAAAGGCAACATACTAACATGGATTAATGGATGTTTTTGTAAAACTATCCTGCTTTGGTACTATGTTCTTATAACAGACAACATATGTAGTGGACATGGCCCTTCTTTTGATGTTATATTTCTGGTCTTAGGAAAAGCTTTTGATAGTGCTAAACAAAAGTACTTGAATGAACAAATAAGCTTTTTAATGAGCACTTTCATCTAATGCAATAAAGACTTCATCAGATAAAATATATTTCATCACTTTCCTTTTTTATATTAAAATTCAGATTGATCATGTGAAAATCAAAACCAATGCATTTTTTAAATTCAAAGCACCTGATTCAAAAATGAGTGAATATATAGCTACACAAAAATGTGAGCTAGCATTCAATATAGTTAACATTATGCTGCCATCTAGTGACAGAAATCAAAACCGCACCCCAGCTATGCTAGCAATGAGTTAAATTAAAAATTACTGAAAAGTAAACACAATAAACACTTTGCTAAGATTTGTTTGTTAAATCCCATGAAGAAAACATATGTATAAATAATTCAAATTTAGCAAATACAGATAAAACTTTAAAGTTACATGCTCATCTGCTGGGTTTTACTACACAGGAAAAAAAGAAAGAATGCACAGCAAGAATATGTATTGTTAGGCTATTAAAATATAAATAATGCTTTATTTAAACACAGCATTGCTTGTAACAGCTTTACAATATTTGTATTTGATGTGGTATACCAGATTTTAGTGAATAACAGAAAAGGAAATGTTAAGAGTTTACTTGAAAAGAAAGAAGTGTGCTGTAGAGGCATTGTTACAATTATACATTGCCTTAATACACCAAGGGCCGGATTCACGAAGGCTTGCATGGAGTCTAAGAGTAGTGTAAGACTCCATGCAGCCTTTGCGATCCAGGAACAGCCCAAAGTCCGTGTAAGAATCAAGCTAAAATGGCTCTTACACGGAGTGGGCGTGGATAAGCTAATCAACCCACTTGCAGCCGAATAGCATGCAAATGAGGCTGATTAGCGATCCAGGAAGCCCAAAACAGCTCGTGTAAGAGCTGTTTTAGCTGCAGAAATGTACTCAGTTGACAACTGAGTACGTTTCTGCAACACGCAATGGAGCCATGTCAGCTCCAAATAAAGGGTGCATATGTGATAGGCAGCATGCCAATGGCCAAATATGTGGCCATTGGCAAGGTGACCCCATGCAAATATATTAAAAATATAATTTTTTTTTCGGCGATTGCCGATGTTTAACCCAGCGCAGCCCCACAAGAAACGGGCTGCGCTGCATAGAACATAAAAACAAAGGTTTTAAACCCACAAATGTAGGTTTTATGCAATACATGGAATGTCAATGGAGGGACCAGCAGAGCAAAACCAACATGGCCACCGTGTAGTGGTTGCTAAGGGGGGAAGCTGAGTCTAAGAGATGTAACTAAGCATTAGTAGGCAATCTGATGCAAATGAGTGTAAGGATACTGAATTCCACTGTCACATAGCAAATGAGCACATTCTGAGTAGTGTAAGAGTTACATACGGGGAGGAACAGAGTAGGAGATAGGTGACATCACAGGGGGGAATGGTAGAAAGAGATACAGTTCATTGGAGGTTAGAGTTACATGACAGATGTCAGACAGATATCAAGGAAAGAGGTGTGCCACTAAGTAAACATGAGAAAGTCAAGAAATGGAAGGTGTACACTGTTGCCTACACCAAAGTTTCTTGCTGGACGTGTATGCGCATGTGTGCACGCCACGAAGCGCGAGTAAGGCAGTGTGCGCGCGTGTAAGGCAGTGTGCGCGCGTGTAAGGCAGACTCAGCATGTGGGAGCGTGTTGGGAGATGTTTAACACCGTGTGCGGCGCACGTGTTTAAAACCAAATAAGCAGATTCTGAACTGTGTAAGTATGTGTGTGCGCGTGTAAGCCACTGTGAGCGTGTTTCTGCTGGTTTGCACACGGCTCCACCCTGAGGAAACAGAAAGGAAAAAGGAAGCAACAGATGTAGTAGGAAGTTAGCAGGGAATACTGCTGGAGCTAGCAGGTGAAAACAATTAGATGCAGGCAATTACACAGGCAGAATACTAGGCCAGCCCAGCACTTAAAACTCTGCAAACAGCAGTGCAGAATGTTTCTCTCAAGAGACACTGCAAGACAGGAGTTAAGTTATCAGAAGTGAAAACTGAAAAAGCTGAACTCAGAGCAGAAATGTTAGGGGCTGCCATAGCTGTCATAATGAGACATAGGCGATTTGCTGAGGGTGGTGACAATGCAGATGGTGCCAGACAACCCACAGTGAGGAGACGGAGAAGAGTGTACAGGCCCAGGGTCACCTACCACGGGTTACATGAGCTGGAGATAGAGCGCTATAGAGTGGACAGAGACCTCCTGCAGCAAATAGTGGAGCTGTGCAGGCCACGCCTCACACACAGAACCAACAGAGGGGAACCCATCCCAGTGGAAACCAAGGTATGTGTTGGCCTAAGAATACTAGCAACAGGTACCTTCCAGAGACCAACTGGCGATATGATGGGGATATCACAGGCATCAGCTTCCAGGGTACTGCACCAGTTCCTGGATGCCATGTCAGCACATGTCGGTGATCATGTATACTTCCCCAATGCCTGTGAGGTATTGGCCAGCAACATGCGTCTCTTCCAGCAAATAGCGGAATACCCTGAGGTAGTGGGTGCAATAGACTGCACACATACGCATCAAAGCACCAGCCGGTGAGTGGGGTAGGGCATACATCAACCGCAAGGGCTTCCCCTCCATCAACTGCCAGGTCATGTGTGATGCCCAGGGCATAATAATGAATGTGTGTGCTGGCTGTCCTGGGAGCTACCACGATTCCCACATCTGGCATTTGACGCAGCTGTACCAGACATTTGCCAATGGGGACATCCCACGGACACCTAGTGGGGATGCAGGGTATGCACTGGAGCCGTGGCTGATGACACCCATCAGAAACGCACACACACCTGAACAGGAACGCCATAATGAGGCACACGCACAAACACATAATGTAATAGAGCGTGTGTTTGGGCTGCTCAAGTCACGGTTCTGGTGTCTGGACACATCTGGTGGAGCCTTGCAGTACACACCAACTACATGTACCCAAATTGTCATGGTATGTGCTATGCTACATAATATGATCTTGCGAAAACAGCTGCAGCAGGACCAGCATAGGGCTGGGCCAAACAGCCCCCCACCATTGCCAAGGCCACCACAGGCACAGCGTGACTCGGAGGAGGAACAACCTGAGCCTGCCCCAGTAGGCAGAAGGAGGCATGCCCAGTATGCCCTGGCCTTGGCAAAGAGGCAACGCATAGCACATACATTGGCTCAGTAGGAACCTTGGGAATGATACATCTCTCTGACTCACTCATATAGCAACAGGGATGCCTAACGTGACACAACCTGCTCTCAAACATGTACAGGGAAGTGTAATATGCGCATCCGACAGAGGCAGCCCTGCAGCACCACCTGAGGCATGAATGCTATGTGTTAAGTAATGTAACACCAAGTACCATATGCACACCTGAAGACCCTGACTAACATCCTACCCTCAACAAGCAGCATGCCACAACATGACAACGAGATGATCAAGTGCAACAATTGACTGAAGTATCGCAGTTACTCAAAGGGGACCCAATGTGTGCCAGTCTGGGATGACATGCTGAGCATGACATGATGCACCACCTGCTAGGACTGGCGTGCACCTATCAGTGCAGGCCGTATGGATACTGGCAAAGGCTGTTGTCACGCACAGTGTGCCCTGAATAGGTAAGGCTCAAAACACAAACCCATCTCCATAGGTACCAGAAGGGATAAGAATAAGATAAGGGATAAGTTGAAACAGCAAGATGCATGCAGTCTAAGCTCACTCAGTATGGAGAATGTTGACAACTGTGCTGTAACAGAAAACTGAGGCAAGGCTCACAACAGCACCCTAACACTACCAGGTTACACCTCATACTGTGCTGTACATCCTCAAAACTTGGAACAAGCTACAAAAGGAGGGTGACTAGCAAGAATTGTCAAGGATAACCACACCCCATGTTGGTACCACCACAAAAGCAGCATGGAGTAGCCATGCTCAAGTAACAGTGGCTAAAACTGCCCCCCAGTTTATAGCCTGCTACAGACTACTGGCCCAACACCAGGAACTGCATCCGGCCTATGCTGGAATACATGAATATATCAAGTCCTCCAAACCACATTATATTGGGCGACTGCAAATACCCAGACATATAGACTGGGAGCATTATACCAGCTGCAACAGTGTAGGACAAAAGTTCATCGAATCCACAAACCAAAAGGCCCAGGAACAACGTACCACCCCCACAAGAGGGGTAAGCATACTGGATGTGATAATCAGCAACATGGGTACGGGATGTCAAGATGAGAAGTGTATTGCTCACTGGTAAAACCAGACCATATAGTAATCACACTGGATATACAAATCCTGACCACAGTCCCTGGCCAGAAAACCACAGTGGAAAACATGTGCTAAGCAATATTTGCACACCTCCAAACTGATGTGGAATCCATTAAAGGTCCTGCAGGTGCAAAATATGGGCCACACCTCAGAACCTGTAATACAGCCATTCCATGAACACTGCCAGGAATGCTTGGATTATGCAGTCCTAAATTAAAACAAGACACAGTGCCTAAATCTGGCATGGTGGACACCAGCCATAACCAAAACATGCAAGAGAATGAGGAAGCTACTACATGATAGAGCAAACATGAACAATGAAGTAATTACTGATCAGTAGTATGGCAATAAAATCTGTCCACACATGCAATCCACTAAGGCCAGCCACAACAAGTGGAATCTGTGAATCCTGAGGCAATGTTACACCTGCCCCAAGTACACAGACAACCCCCAACTCCACCCAAGAAATACAAATATATGTGAGAGATGCAACCATCCATCCAAACTGGAGGCTGAGCTCCCTCAACTCAGTACTCCCAAAACAAGTCAGTAGGAGAAGGTAACCACAAACACACCACAAACACATACCCACATAGACCTATCACAACTGCAAACCAAACACATAAACACAGAAATACATTCCCGGAGGCAGAAATCACAAACACAGCACACCAACAGAGGCCTCTAAAGCAGACACCCAATGAAACAGCCTCCAAACATAGCACATGCAACACATATCACACAAAGCTGGTGTGCCAAACAGTCACAGGCCAGAAGGAAAAACAACATGCCTGATACAGTTGTAATAGGTGACTCCATAGTCAGACACACTGCTGTCCCGCACAACAGACTGAACAAGGGAAAGGGTACAGTAAGCTGCCTGTAGGCTGCCACAATATGCCACATAACAGAAATATGTAGGTCACTCCAAAGCAAGTAGAAATATGATGCAGTCATAGTCCATGCTGGTGTGAATGACCTGAGATGTACTGCCCTAGACTACATGTAAAGAGACACAGATGAGCTATCCGATTATGTAGTCCAGGCCGGTATGACACTCACTGTTCGCAGCATCCTACCCTTACCAAGAATAATGCCACAGTACAAACACGGAATGATCAGTCATAGCAAGTACCACACTTACTGATGTCATTCCAAGGGGATCCAATGTCTGTCTGCTCGGGATGTCATGCTTGACAAGCCACGCAGCTGTCCTTGGGATGGCCTGCACCGTTACCCCTGGGCGTCTGAATATTGGATAAGGCCTTTGCCACCTCCATAGAGCCTTTTGTAGGCAAGGCTGAAAAGACTGACCCACCACCCTAGAAAACATAAGTGGGAAGAAACATAAGGGAAATGCTGACCAATGCCAGATGTGTACACCCCAATATGCATGCTCCCGAGGCCATCCCCAGAATAGAGAACATTGATGTCTGTGCAGTGACAGAAACCTGCTGCAAGGCTCCTGACAGCACACCAGCACTACCAGGTTATACCACGGTACCATGTGTCATGGCCCCAAAACCTGGAACAAAACATAAAAGGAGGGTGAGTATCCATAGGCAGCACAGACACCCATACGTCCAGGTAACTGACAATGCACAAGGCAGTGGAGTTCACCCATGTGCAACTAACTGTAGGCAAGACTGCTGTGCAGTCTGTAGCATGCTACAGACCACACTCTCACACACAATAACCCCCCCCAACCATCCTGAAGACACTGGACAGTATGAATGTCCCACCAATTACCAAACAAGGTACCACGAATTACCACATAGGTGGTAAACCATTATGTATGGAAGGAGTAACCAGGGACCTAGGGACACAAGTGGACAGTAACCTGTTATGTGACACCCACATTGCCAATGTGGCTAGGAAGACTGTCTACATTTGACACCGTATCAGGAAAGGAGTCACATCTACGGCAACAGAGGTCACTGTGCCCCTATACTTTTCTCTAATCACACCCATAATCTAGTACAATGCCTCATATGGGATCTACCTTACCTGACACCTACAGCAGTTAGAAAGACCTCAAAGGTACCTCACCAAGAGGATAAAGTGTCTCAAATATATGTCATATGCTGCCTGGCTGTAGACACCCCAGCTGAATCCAGTCACATACTGCCCACACAGAGGCATTGCATGCCTGTTGTAGGAGGCCATGCCCAACACAGGAGTAATGGACATACTCCACCCCAGAAAACACATATCCATTGGAGCTGCGAGAGTGAGAGATGTCAACCTCAACAAATAATGAAATAGGATGTGCCGGTGGGACAGATACATAATCCAGAGGCTCCCCACACCCTGGACCAGAATCCCACTCCATGTTAGGCAGAGCCCCTCACTGACGCTGTTCAACAGGAATCTTGCCAAGTGGATGGATGATTGTAGAGTTACAGTGGGGGTCTTCACTGTGTCATGTCCAGACAGAGGCACAGCAAAGCAAATCATAAATGGCCATAATATCCACATAGCAAGGGGTCTCAAAAGCCACACACACTCTGGCTAGGCTAACAAATGCCCAGGGTGGATAGCCTAGTATGAACCTATGAACCTATGTAGATACAAATTGTACAGGACACTAAGGATAATCCCAAGGCTTACACAACTGATGGTAGGAGCCATGTTGGGAATTCACAGATATGACCTGAATCACACAAATACCACAAACACACACACATATTGCCAACATACATCCTGACAGGTGCAGTGCAAACCCCCACCCCACGAATGGAGAATATCTATCCCAGCAGACTGCTGGCGCCCTGACATTGCAGATGCTGAGGTAACAGACAACATCTCCAAAGCAAAACACACAGCAGCAATGGTATGAGATGGTGTCCTGGGCTTAGTGCAACATGGACTCTAAGAAGAATGGAATGCCAAACCACACTACTGCTCAATGTCAGCCTTACCACAGAATATGTACCCAAAGAGCAGTGTACAACAACAGTGGTCCTTCTCAACAAAGGTGTTGCCTGAATGGATACTGAACAGTACTACCCCAGAATCCTGAGAAGCTCAGTTTGCACAGCTATGGAAAGGATCAGCATGTACCACAGACATAAGGATGTTGGGGACCTACTGACACCGGACCCAACCCAGTGTGGCCTTCTCAAGTGCAGATCCTGCCCCTAACCATGTTTGACTCAATTGAAGCAGTCATTAAGGTCATTGATGAGGGCAATGTGCTCCACACAGTGTATCTGGACCTTGCAAAGGCTTCTATACAATACCCTACATGTTCAGTATAGATAGGCTCACCAGCTTAAATATAAACCCACATGTCAGTAGAGGGTTGCAAACCAGACCAAGGACAGAACAGACATGGTCAGACATGCTTCAGCCATGTCAGACTACAAACCAGATATAACTGGCATCCCACAAGGCTTTGTCCTGGTATCTCCCTCGCCTGGTATATATGTCCCATAGGTACAGGCAAACATGGAAGGACTGTGTCCTAACATTTTGCAGAGGACTACAAACTGCTCACCACATATGATCCACCAGCTGACACATGCATCCCACAAAAGGGCCACATAGAAACAGACAACTGGTGCCATAGCCATGTCAGCAAGCTAAGTGCATAAACGTATAGTCAACCCCGTGGATATACAGTAAGTGCCCACCAATTACCACATAGGTGTTAACCCATTATGTAGTTAACATGTAATGAGAGACCTGGGGACACAGGGTGATAGATATCCTGCATTGGACAAACATGTGCTGTAGTGTTTCCAGAAACATACCATATACCCACCTAATCATGAAGGCTGTCAGATCTACATAAGGGAGGTCATTGTGGCTCTGCAGTCATCCTGCATCAGTGGTACAATCGACTACAATAGCCCCTGTGGGATGTACCTCAGCAGACACCTCCATCAACTGTAAAGTCCCCAACAGTACCTCATCAGGAGTATCAAACAGCCTGCACAGATGCCATGTGTTGCCTGTGTTGCTGGCATCAATAAACATGCTGCACCTTGTACAATCTGAATGGCAGTGAGCTATGCACATGAGAGACCTGAACCCCAGCACTGACTTACATAGGACAAGCTGTACTGTGTGATCCATAACACAGAAGCCACTCCCACCCATGAGTGAACCCTCAGCACAGGCTACCCATAGAGTCACTTATCAATCTTCCTCAATAGGAATCCTGATGGGTGGACGGGAGATGGTAGGTTTATCCTGGGTATCACTGTCATGTCACAGGTAGACAGAGGCACAGTATACTAACCATGACATATGTCATGGCAAACTCCTCTTACAATGTGTGTTGAAGGACAAACACACTCTCCAACTTGCATTAGACATGGACTAGGGCACATCGCTAGTGTTTGCAATTGTACACCTATGTTGTGGAATACACTAACAATGTTGGACAAGCCTGGTGTAAGTAGTTCATATCTGAACAGAATGCAACATGGTCAGATGTACACAACTGGCCCCAACCAGGCTGTTGTGCCCACTATCGAAATGTAAAGCAGTGATAGCAGTAAAGCCCAGGATAATGTCCACCACAGTCAAAGTACTACCAGTACACTATACAGTACTACAGTGTTAGGTCAGTGTGAAAGGATGTTGACAACTGTATGCAAAGTATCCCATGCAAACACTGCAGGCACAGTATAATCCTGTTGTGTTCACACACAAAGCAGTTGTACAGTAACTACACAACATGACACACAACCCACAACCATAAACGGGTGATAGTTGTTGAAGTTCACACACATCCACAAATGTGGTGGGCTGCAGAGTCCAACATATGGAATGCTCACACTGGGCATGCTCACACACTTTGACAACATGCCATGGGAAGGCTGAACTGGGCATGCTCACACACTTAGGCCAAATCTCGGTTTAGCAGTTGGACACACATATCTGGTATTGTTATGTGTTATGCCAGGAACCAACCACATTACAGCAGTCTGCCCAGTGCACACAGTTAAATGACTACAGAGACATACGTGATATAGTGGATGCCTCCCATATGCAAACATCTTACACAGATGCAGAAGTTGTTCATACAAACAGGGAATGCTATGGCAATAAAGATATGCAAACAGTCTATCAGCAACAACTAATGTGCATTTGACAATTAAACATAATGGTGTAGAGGTCAACACTAGGCTGTTTGCCCTAGGGAATGACAGCTTAGCCATAGTGTGCTTGGTGTCTGCCTCCCCACAGGATGCACATTCCCCTTTCTAAACACAGATGATGTCAGCACCCTATAAGTACAGCAGGAGAAAAGAAACTTCCCAGTAATCCGAATAGCGCACTCTGCTAATGCGTCCGTCTCAAGTGTCATAACATAGTTAGGTAGGGGTTTCAAATGCTCAGTGTGTGTGTGTGTGTGTGTGTGTGTGTGTGTGAGTGGGGTTGGTGTGTGTGTGTAAGTCTGTGTGAGGGAAATGTCCCTTTTGGCAAATAGGAAAAGACACTACAGGATGCACATTCCCTTTCTAAACACCGATGATGTCAGCACCCTATAAGTACAGCAGGAGAAAAGAAACCTCCCAGTAATGCGAATAGCGCGCTCTGCTAATGTGTCCGTCTCAAGTGTCATAACATAGTTAGGTAGGGGTTTGAATCCTGCAAATGGCAAGTGTGTGTGTTTGTCTGAGGGGGGTTTGTGTGTGTGAGGGAAATGTCCCTTTTGGCAAATAGGAAAAGACACTACAGGATGCACATTCCCTTTCTAAACACCGATGATGTCAGCACCCTATAAGTACAGCAGGAGAAAAGAAACCTCCCAATAATGCGAATAGCGCACTCTGCTAATGCGTCTGTCTCAAGTGTCATAACATAGTTAGGTAGGGGTTTGAATCCTGAATGGCAAGTGTGTGTTTGTCTGAGGGGTTGTGTGTGTGAGGAAATGTCCTTTGGCAACTAAGAAAAGACACTACAGGATGCACATTCCCTTTCTAAACACTGATGATGTCAGCACCCTATAAGTACAGCAGGAGAAAAGAAACCTCCCAGTAATGCAAATAGCGTGCTCCGCTAATGAGTCCATTTCAAATGTCATAACATTGTTAGGTAGGGGGTTTGAATCCTGCAACTAGCAAGTGTGTGTGTTTGTCTGAGGGGGTTAGTGTGTGAGGGAAATGTCCTTTGGCAAATAGGAAAAGACACTACAGGATGCACATTCCTTTCTAAACACCGGCGATGTCAGCACCCTATAAGTACAGCAGGAGAAAAGAAACCTCCCAGTAATGCGAATAGCGCGCTCCGCTAATGCGTCTGTCTCAAGTGTCATAACATAGTTAGGTAGGGGTTTGAATCCTGCGAATGGCAAGTGTGTGTGTTTGTCTGAGGGGGGTGTGTGTGAGGAAAATGTCCCTTTTGGCAAATAGGAAAAGACACTACAGGATGCACATTCCCTTTCTAAACACCGATGATGTCAGCACCCTATAAGTACAGCAGGAGAAAAGAAACGTCCCAGTAATGCGAATAGCGCGCTCTGCTAATGCGTCTGTCTCAAGTGTCATAACAGTCAGATAGGGGTTTGAATCCTGCAAGTGTGTGTGTTGGGCTGAGGGGGGTTAGTGTGTGCAAGGACAATGTCCCTTTTGGCAACTAGGTGAACAGACTACAGGATGCACATTCCCCTTCTAAACACTGTTCAGCAGACGGCCATGGCTCTGGCACAAGTTGTCTGTTGCTATGATGCCCCTTTGGAAGATGCTTGTGTCAGCTGGAGAGTCGATTATGGTGGCCAGTTTGCAGTCATCTGCATATTTGGACAGCCACAGTCCATCCGTGTTGGCCTGTACCTCCAATAAATATATACCAAACAAGAGGGTCCCAGGACTGAGCCTTGTGGGACACAACCCGTAACTGTTATGGGGTCTGGCATGGCTCCAGCAATGCTAACCATGTGGGTTCTGTTCTTGAGCCACTGTGCAATCCATCTAGTGACATAGGGGCTTATATTTAAGCTGGTGAGCTTCCCTAGAATGCCCAAGTGGGGTATTGTTGCGCGTTTGCAAGGTCCAGGTAGGCTGTGTGAACTACCTTCCTCGGCAATGGCCTTGGTGACTGTATCAAAGAAATCAACCGGGTTACACCCGGTAGTGCTGGTGTGCTCTCAGTAGCCCTGAACCAGGCATCTGTTACTGCACAGATATCGATGCTTTCCATGCCAAGGAGTGGTTTGGGTGCATGCATCTGGAGGTTTAGACATCTGGCGTTGGGTAGCATTGCTCTTAGTGTCTTATCCCTTGTGATACCTATGAAGGTGGGTTTGTCATTTGAGCCCTGCCTAACATAGGCACTATGGGGGTAGCAAGAGCCTTTGCCAATATCTGAAAGGCCAGGGGTGACAGGTGCAGGCTGTCCCTAGCAAAGCAGGTTGTTTAACAGAAGATGAATGTGTGAAGGTGTAGTGCCTGTGATTAGTTAGCAATAGCATATATGACTGCTCACGTGGACACATGCCAGGCAGGTCATATGCACTGTGTGGGGGGAGGAAAAAAAAAAAAAAAAAACCCAAGGGGGGGGGGGGGGGCCCAAAAAAAAATTTTGGGGGGTTTTTTTTGGGAATTAAAAAAAAAAAAAAAAAAAAGGGGGGCCCCCCCAAAAAAAAACCCTTCCGGGAAAAAAAAGGGGGGGAAAAAAGGGGGGGGCCCCCCCGGGCCCCCCCCCCCCCCGGGGGGGGGGGGGAAAAAAACCCCCACAACGCCTGTCTATGACATTATGAACACACGGATGGCACGCCGCACGTCACGCATACCGTCGTCATATGGCTGCGCGATATGCCGCCGCCAGCTCCCTCAGACCCCGTCTGGTGTACCGCTCCATACGCGATCGTGCGCATGACAGTCCAAAACATAGCCGAGGTTAGCATCTCTGTGGCACGCCTGACAGGGGCAGTATCGCCTACGGATGCTCCTTAACAGAACCCTGACATCTGTCTGTGTGGCTCATCTCTGGCCATGCCCAGGGCTGCTGTGGGGGGAGGCAGGTGCCACAGATACCACATTACCCTGGTCAATGCTCACTGTATGCCGGTTCATCACCAGGGGACAGTGGTGACAAGGGCGTATTGGCAGGATAACTGCACATTGATGGGGTCGGCGCTGTGTACTGTCAACGGCTGACCAATGGCGACCCTGGCATACTCTTCCTGCGCCATTACAATCGGCGTCATTGCCATCAGTACCCACGGCACTCCGACCTGTGTTCCCCGTTGCTACGACACCAGAGCAGCAACAGAACCTGTGGAAGCGAAAACAGGAAACACAAAGCTTGCTACTACCTACACATTACTAGCGCATAATACATGCACACGCGCACACGCGTAATACCTGCACAGGTGCAATACACATGCACACATGCACACGCAGTAATACATGCACAGGTGCAATATGCACATGCACAGGCGCACACATGCACACGGCACACGCGGCACACGCACATTACGCACAGGCACACCTGCACACTCTGCACAGGTGCACACATGCACACAGCCACACACTGTACAGTACTAGTATGTATGGATATCAACACACAGACACAGACACACACCTACATGCATACAAAGAGCAATTACTATGAGCCAAATAGTACTATTACTATCAACACTATTACAGTGAATTGTTAATACACACTCACCAGCATGGATAGGCTGCATTGCAGTTATACCTAGAGGTCCTGCAGACATGAAGAAAATAATGTCAGTAAGGCCAACTGTGCTATTGTTACTGAGTATGATACAGTCAGAGTACAACAGCCTTTCACAGGTCAGCAGCTAATATTGAGATAATACACTTGCACAAAAAATACTGTGGTGACAGCTACAAACCAAGTGACACACCTCACACATGCATTAATTCAATACCAGTGTACACAACAGTCAACTATACATGACATACTACCGCATCGCTCACTGTCTTGCTGTTGCGTGGTTCAGCCTCCATCATGATGCATGTTCAGCTGCTGTTGTTAAAGGTTGGTGACTGGTTTCACTACACTCAGGAGCACCTCCAGTCTGGTGAGTGGGGGATGTAGCCACCCACCACCTGTGGCTTACCTGCTGCCCGTGGATATCTGACTTCGACGACACGTCTCGATCAAATCACCGCAGTGATGTCGGCACTGCTCATGCTGTCCCATTATGCGCTCATATCATTTACCGATGGAACAGGTCTGCTACAAAGTGCAGCCCTCTGCTGATCTCCTGGCTGGTGCGAAAGAGTATTGCATGTCCTCACTGCTCTGGTGTATCTCCTCATCCCAGCTGTGAGTGGTGGGTTCCCAAGAGGTGGGCCATGTACCTGAGAAAAGCAGGCCAACCTGGTATCAGCACAATATATGTCAGCAGATTCTTTGGCACATACACATGCTACTGATCAGCTATGATACAACATATCTCACATATGTAGCATCTGTCTGTTCATTGGTGATAAGCACATGTAGATGGCCAGGTATCAGTGCTCGCCAGCAACTGTGCAACAGTACCTGGCAGACTCCATAATGACATACTACCAAACACCAGCAGTCAGAACAATCGGTATTCAGGTCGTATACCTCACTCTGGGGTTTGTATTTAGGGTACCGTGGCGTATTCCACATCGGGCAACTACCGTGACTCTGACCACACCGATTGCCCTGGATATACATCACCTGCACCAGCACAGATGACTATAGTGCATACCATTACAGATACAAATCCTTACACTTTGCAACAGTGATATGGTATCCTTACAGCCCACTGGCCAGTGGTAACAATAAACTCCACAATGCTTACCCCTACACAATTGCTTTTCATGATTCAAGAATGCATGGATCATGCAATCCTTACATGACCAAGACATCTCCACAAAGGACAAAGCATCCTGTCTGGTATTCCCAGCCATAGACAGATTGTATTACAGAAGATGGAAGCTACCGTACATGCATCATTCACCGAAGGAGGCACACCGAGCAGCACCTGGTAAGGATCTATTTCATCATACTGACTACATGGGCAACATTGAGAGGGAAATCAAGAGTGACACCAGATGACCAGAGGCCTTCAGTTATGTTAGCACCTGGTTTCAGGAGCCATCTCTATGCCCATAGGCACACAACACATTACTTACACTGACACCACAGATATCTAATATTAAACATTGTGGTGGACAGGTTCAGTGCAGGTGTCACCCCACCCCCCCTGTAATAAGGCATAGTTATCCCAGCTGACTGTAACCTCCCCGGGTCATCACAGATGCCAAATCCAGGTGAGTATATCAACTACAGGACAGCAGAATACACAACATGGATATGGGGACCTGATGGTATCCCCAGCTGCATGCTACATAACCTCCGACAGGAGTTAAACACACATATAGAAGTGCTATAACACTAGCCTGACTACAGATATGTACCACACTGGCACACAGCAGCAGTGGTTCCACTTCCATGAAGGAGGCACCTCCTCACCATACCAATACAATACAACACAATACATTACATTGCCACTAAAGGGTTAATATGTTATTGCCCCCAGTGTTCACAGCAGCTTAGGCAGCCCAAGCCATCTGACCATTGTGACATGTGGTGTGATGGTACTCTGCTGTCAAGCATAAAGTTACACAGGGTGATCATATGGCATATTACCTATCTGACTAACATTCAGCAGGGGTATGTGATTATGTACTCATGGGAGTCTCGCCTAACACTGTGGTTTATTGCAGGTGTGTCTTTATCTGTGAGTAGAACTCTTACTCCACATGTGCACACTATTGCAGTGGCATGGACGCACACACAGCAGACATTAGGTTGTGGATGGTGGGAGGTGTTACTATGGTTGTTGGACATCTGTCATGGGTGACCTCCATATGTAAATCTGGGAGCAGTAACCCTGCGTGGGGTAGCATATGTACTCAGGTGTTGTCAGTCACTGTGCATTGGTAATGTGCTTGAGTGCTGTCACAGTGTTGTGCCATGTCACCGCGTCCTTCTCCTTACATCTGTTGCCGTCATGTGAGGTCCATACTACGGCATCCATTATGGTGTGGGGGTACAATCGCACTACATGTTCATACCTGACTACCATGTTCGCGTGACACATACTGCGTGCAGGCATTCCAGGATAGTGTGCCACTGTGACTATCATTGGGGCCACTATTGTAATAATATTTTCTGACTTCTGCTCACCCTGACATATGCAGGGCGGCCAATCGCCATACTGGTGCAGGTTACTGGTGCTGGTGATCTGGAATGCGGTATGATACTCCGGATTTGACACTGGTAAACACCCATGCCTTTTGCCTGTCACCAGGCACCTGTTGCACACATCTGTACACATGTGCCCACTCAGACTTTATATACATCTCTCTCTCTCTGTATATATATATATATAGAGTATATATATATATGTCCATATACATATACACAATATATATATTGATGCACATATATTGCTGGCAGATGTGAGGGGGCACAGAGGGGTGAGTGACAGAGGGTTTATGCCGTGCTGTGGTCATCATACAATCATACTCTGGTAGTCGATCAGTCATGTCTATGTATATGGTCACATATATCTAGTATCGCCTGCATGTGTGCACACATAGATAAGTTAAATATTCTCTATCGGCTATCTGTCTATGTATTCTATTATCTCTATGTATGTATACATATATGTATATTTCATATATATATATATATAGTATATATATATATATATATATATATATATATATCTATATATACACATATATAAGAATATACATATATATTCACGTATATAAGGGAGGTATATCAACATATTTGTTCACTATACTGTATACAATACCTAACATACCCAAACATACATAGCTGTGTAACCTATTCGGTATGCACTAGAACCTACAACCAAACGTTCGATGAAGCAAAATATTAGGATGCTTCCTCATGACATTAAATGTACAGCCTTCACTGATAGTTGAAGGTCTCCGTCTTTCATGCTACATGGATACAGTACAAATGGCACATATGGAGGTTCTGTGCATGTACAATTTTATAGTATTACTTTACATTATCTGGGTTTAACAGCGTTTCTACAGCGCATTCGTTCTTCGTCCCGCCGCCCACTTCCCAGCTGTCAGCTTCGCGTTTGAACACCTGCTTCTAGTTCTGCTTAATTGCAGTTTCTTGCCCTCTCTGTTCTGCCCGTCTCTCACCAGTGCAATGAGTACAAAATGCGGGACATGGTTACAGCATAGCATACTTTTGTAGGTATCTGCATACCAGCGTGATGGCCTCTGCACTACTCAAAGTTACTAATGTATGCAGCCAGTTAAACATCGCAGCTCCTCACTGATTTCAGAAACAGTGCTATGGAAAAGCAGTGTGAGATAGGCTTAGCCCCAGATGTTAAGCAGGACCCATGCTGCTGTGGACAATGTTCTGTGAGTGCAAGGTTGGTATCTCTCTCATATTTCCTGTGTTAGATTAACATTCTCCATTCTCCTAGTTTCCTACTAACTGTGCCACTGAGACACCATAAATCTACTACTATTGTTAATGTGCTTTCTACTTTTGCTTGCACCTGTTGCTGGGGCGCTTCAATAGTTGCCCATAGCCTACTACTTGCATGCCTTGCTAGGTGTCTTTGACTGTAGGTGCTGAATTGGCTTTTCCAGGTACATTCACATTCTTGGAATGCTTACATATCTGGGGTGCGCGACAGCATGGTGTGGTCTGGCCATGGTGTAAATGGACATCTGAATATTTGAGTATGTTGAGCAGGCCTAGAGACTTTCAGGTCTACTTCGTTATGCCCATAATGGTACATATCAGTGGGTACAATTCCCATTAAATGTCTATGCTGTACAGACTGGGGTTGGGTACTGAGCATGTATTACTACCTGCCATGTGCTAGGGTGAATACCTTCTCGACTCCACAGTTTCATTACAGGTGTGTTTAACTTTCGCTCACTGGTTTACATTTCACATAACACAGCATCCTAAGATATCTACTGTTATGTTCTTAGGTTCTTAAATTATTCAAATATATGTAGGCAATCTGGCCATGTACAGATATTTGTATGGCTGTCCACATTTCTCACTTATAATTTGAAGTCAATATCTCTCATGCACACCTTTATCTACAAGTCAGCTTGGGCCCAAATTGAATATGGTGACAAACATCGTTCCAGACTGTATACCTTTCCCAACATCGCATAAGGTGTAGACCTCTGCTACTTTCTTGAACTGTCTGTATTTATAAATCTTACAGTAATAAAATCCCTGGTCTTGGCCTTTTGCCCAAAATTTATTACTTGGTCCGGATGCAGTTCCTGTGAGGTTAAAGGGTATTTATCCTGCTGTGGAGTAAGGTATGTCTTGCTATGCCAAGACATTATTACCTACTAGGCCCAACTAGTACAGGCTGTTTGCTCACACACTACTATTATGAAATCCACCAGCTTTGTTTGTGATCTCTAAATGTCAGTTTGTGTACCAAGTACATCTATATTCCTATTATCTATTCCTACTGCTACATGACATATTTACTTGAAAAGTAATAATGTTTTTATATGTCAGGCTTTCTAGTGGTAAGTCATGCAGACCTCATAGCTGCTCAAGGTCCTGTCTGGACCTCAGTGGGATTTTATTTTCAAAATGAGTATTATGAAGTCAATCAAAGTGCCTAAGGCATCTCACAGTTAAACCGGTTAGCCGCTATTTTGGATGCTGACTACAGTTAGCTCATGCGACACAAGCATTACCCGATTGCTGTAACCACTTAAACGTTTACTCTGAGCACACACCCGCTTATTCTCCCTCGGAAAAGAAAAAGAAAAGCTGGGGAGACAGGAAAGGTGAAAAGTGTCACAAAGAGGAAAAGAAGTGAAACAAGCTTGGATGCAGGAGGGATGTAAGGCATCCATAGCTGCCCATTTCTTTAGCAACAGCTGCATGGTGTGCTGTACTTGGTGTGACATTTCCAGTTCCCACACCCTGAGAGGGGTGCCAGGACAAACAATACACTGCATAGGCCAAAGCCAATTGAATTTGCTGATAGGTTCCTGTATGTCCATAGACATGTAAAAGTGTAATGGGCAGCTAGCAGTGTATGGGGCGAATTTTTGTACAGAGTGCCCCTTTTTTTTTTTTTTTCAGGTGAAAGTGAAAGGCAAGAATGGCACAGCCGGGGAGGTAGGTTGGGTGGTGGTTAACAGACAAAGACAACAAGACTTTATACAGGGGAAGTGTATGACACGTGTAAGCGCAATCGATTTGTGATGGAGGTTTGGATTCAGGAGTCATGAGTCAATAGGGATGTGCAACCAGGAACCATATCTCACCATAGGCAGTTGCCACTGTTCTTCCACCGCCCAGACGGGCTGGTGGGGGCTGTGTAGGGCGGCACCCGGCATGCCTATTAGCTATGCGCCACCAGGCTCTCGAAGCAGGAGGGGCTCGGTGGACAGAGTCCAATCTCCACGTACTCAGTCCGACGCGCTGGAGGTGAGGTGGGATCTCCCGCCACACTTGCAGAGGTGGGGGCGAGCCCTAATCCTGCAGCGCCTACCCAGAGGCAATAGGCCAGGAGTGAGGGTCCCACCGGCCCAGTGCGCACCTCCCAGCTGAGTGGGAGAGTGTGGTCCGCTGAACTCCTGTCACTTATGTTTTGGCATTATGTCATGACAGTTAATAGTGATATATAATACCATTCGCTACCAGTTGTACAGCATGCATGAATTCTACTAACCAAACACCCAGATATTTTCGTTGCCAATTCATTGAAATGGTATACATGCACACTTGAACAGTAATACACAATCCAACAACAACATGTAGGGTTGATTGATGGCAACAGGCCATCAGGTGTGGATGTATGAACAGGCGGATGCATCAACAGACATGCAAATATATATGACCCAACAGGACAGGCGTCCAGGGTGGTAATTGTGATTGCACATACCATTTTCATGGAATGGGTTATAGATGGTTAGGGTGGGGTAAATAAAGTAATATTAACACCTTGAATACAAATACATATGCTGTACATTTCTAATAGCTACAGTTATATACACACTACTGTTCTAACTACAGTGTCCTATATGTTAACTACTTAACCTTGCAGATGGGACTGTTACTGCAACATCAATCTACATTTATTGCTGTTCATACACATTCATATCGAGCTTTGTTCAGATACATCATCCTGTTACCTTTGCTTTATATACTTGTAGACAAGTGTGGATGTTTGGTATATCAGACAATCATCCTATCTGCGTATTTCAGACTGGGAGCAACATATCCAGATTTTGGTGTACACATTCCACATGCAGCAACACTTTGAACAGATTTTGCTGTTTGGTTCTGAGTCTCACATGCATTTAATTCTGTCCTAAATGCAGTATAGTTTATTCAGGGGTTATTACTACTGTATTGCTGTATTCCTGACACTTTCTCACACTTTCTTACTTGCTTTCATGTTACTATTCAGACTGGTACTTCTAGGCTTTATTGACATGTTTTAACAGTAGTTATTACAGTTCTTTCCAACAGTCTCACTTCTGTCATGTTTCAGTATTTCCACAGGGATATATTTCACACATGTGATTTCATCCTCTTCTGCAGCTGTACTTTACATGCTGCTGCAGGTTGTGTACTATTTTCTTACAGGCAGGGCAGTTTTATTTCGAAATATATGTTGGACAGTGTCATGTTTAGTTTACACTTACAGGCTGGGAACTGTTGTAATCAGGCAATACTTGCATACACTTTCACACTGTTACTTGCAGATTTAATTCCTTCCTGGCTACACTGCACTCTTTTGCTGACTGTCATACATTTATATATCTTTACAGTTACTAGTAGTGGATTAGTGACCTGCCTGGTGGCACAACCGCACCAGCCTATCGGCATAGGCTCTGCAGTTCGCAGAACGGACACCTGCAGCTGTAATATAAATGAAGTAATATTGGAATACACATCTCCATAATTTCAGGTAGTTTAACTTTCTACATGCATAATTAATTGTTACTTACTCAGTGGTGGGGCGTTGGGTGATTGCCGGGCCTCCTGGATCCAAAGGTTCAGTTGGTCCTGCTTGCATCTCTTCAGGTCCGCATGGTGGTGACGGACCTGCTCACCTGTCCTTGGAATTCCTGTGGCACTGGTGAGTTCATGAGCCAACTGGTCCCACGCCTCAGCCCTGTACGTTCCCCAGAGGACCTGGCCCTGCATGAGTTGGGCCTCATGGTTGTGGACTAGGAGCCAGGCCATGTATCTGGACTCCTCAACACCCCACCTCTGTGCTCGAAAGTGACTACCCTCTCCTACACCTGACATTCTGCCTGCAGGTCTGTTCTACAATCGTTTATGCTGTGTATTCCCGCCTATGGGGCTTATATAGTCCGTTTTTCCCGCACATATCTGTGATTGGCCATTTTGGAATTTTATCAACTTCAGTAAACCTGCATTGTCATGCTGTAGTGTGTATTCATTCCTATATATGAGCTATTATTGCATTTCTAGGTACTGCTGTCATGGCTTAGTGGTTCTGTACCTTGACTATGGTGTATAGTATCCTGGGTTCAAACCTGGCCACTGCTTTTTATTTTTCATGACTGTCTAGACATGTTGAGGGGTGTGTCTGTGTAAAGGCAGTTTTGATATGGCTTGCTCAACGTTGCCCGTCGGTTAGCTTGTTTGCGCGGTGCGCAGCTCCGCGCAAACGGGGTACGCTGGTTTAAGCCTCATTTGGCTATTGGCACGCATATTCCGCTCAGCTCAGTTATGGGCACATATATTTAGCATGGTAAACCACTGCTCAGCTACGGGCACTCATTTTGCACCAGTTAAACCAATGCTTATCTACGGGCACATACACTCACTCTGTTGTACTGTAGCTCAGCTATGGGCACATATTGCAGTTTATATTCATTTCTTAGCTCACATTTATTCAATATAAATGGGATATTTCATTGCATTTTACATATATTCTGGTCTGTATGTGTCAGGGACTTGTTTCCTGCTTATTTTGCAAAAAAAAAAAAATTTGTGTTGTGGGGGCTCGAACCATGAATGCCTGCTCTGCACCCGGCATCTCTACCGCTACGCTATTGCTTCCTGGCTTATTTTGCATATTTAGTTCTTATATGCTTTCCCATTAACTGCTAACTGTAGCTGCGCTTACGGCACGCCACAAGAAGCGCACTCACGGTTAAACATCTTTACAATTTAAAAAAAATATGACGTTCATTTAGATTGTTTTATGTTTAATAGTCTGTAGGGGCATGTGTTGTGTTGTGTTTATTCACATTTCCGTGGACTCTGCTGTCGGTGTCTACTTTGGGCACTTTTACACTTCTGGGGGCGTGTCCGCTTGCAGGGCTCAGCCTACGGACACGCCCCTACTGTCTTACACGGACCGTGTTCGACTTAGGTGTGATTCAGCATGCTCTCATGAATATGCAGAGCATGCTGACATCACTCCGTTTAACTGCAGCCTCCATGTAAGAGTTATAACTCTTACATGGAGGCTTCGTGAATCCTGGGGCTAGTTATTGAATATAGCTCTAGCTTTTGCATGTATTCGGTACAGGATATAAAAAAGTTAAGAAAGGATTCTGTGCACATTTACTGGGAAGGTAAGGCCAATGAAGTTGCTGTCATATATAAAAGATTAGAATTATTGAACTGGTATTTCATTTATGTTAGGGTGATGAGGGTTCGCTTGCCCACTCTAGTAGCTGGCAACACACTTGCTCTAAAAAGCAAGTGCCCAAACTCCCAGTAGGCCAGTTTCCTGTTTCTACATAGCCTTTTCAACGCCCAAATCTATAAAACTGTATAAACTTAACAGAACAGAGCAGAAATTCTAACCCTAAAACTCGTATCCAGTTCCCACCTGAGTTCTTGCTTCCTTACCCTAAACCTCCACTGCCCCTTCCTAACTGTAAAATCCTACATCACTCTCTAAACCGAAAATCTAACCTTCTTCCTAAAACTGAATTCCTTGATCACTACCTAACCCTAAAACTCTGCTCATCTAAACCTAAAACTCCCTTACTGCTCCCTATCCCTAAAATTCCCACTGCTGCTTGCCTAAACTCATATTCAAGTTTGAGCATGAACCGTAGCCTACAAAACTAGAAGATGCTTAATTCCCTGGCTTTGAAACAGTGGATATGAGCACTTGGGATATGAGAACTTGAGGTCTGTGTATACTGATCCCATAAAATGTCATTTTAATATTAACATCAAAACACATGAAGTCAACACTAGAAATAAAGGCTTATTATTACATGTTTCATGTGAGGACAGCCAAAGTTTGGAACAGGATACACTGACGTGTAAGAGAAGCTCCAGCTTTAGCACTATTTAAAATAAAACTTGATACTTTCACTGGTAAATTCAAATTTCAGCCTATGTGTGCAGGAAAAACATTTCTAGAAAGCCAATTTTAGGACTGAGTTTAGAATTTAACCCTTGACATTTGGAAACCTTTCTGTTGGCATGTATATGAATAAACATAGACTGCACACACATAATTAGGGAATACTGAAAGATTTATCTGTTATTAGTCTCCGGTCAATAGTTAAGTTCTGTTTTATTATTTCTTGCTCTGTCTTAATGCTATAGTTTTCAAATGGTGCTCTTTTATCTGACCTGTTTAGTATATTTTGCTTGCATGAATTTAACAATTTGTAAATGCTACATATGCCTTATTTCAATATTACTTATGAATAAGTCAACAATTCAGATTCATTTGCACATTTTACCCATGCTTACTTCTGCTTTTTGTTTAATTGAAATTTTATTTGCTTCTTGGGTAAGTAAACAGGAACCGGAAAGATGATTTCAGACATGACCAAGGCCACAAGGACTGGGTTTAAAGTAATATACATAGACATTTTAGTGCCAGCAGCATGTTTGGTGGTGATAGGAAGACAAAAGATTAGTGCCCAAACAAAACTCACATAGATATGGGAAAACCATGCAAACTCCACATGGTCAGTGGATTAGGGGTCAGGAACGAACTCCAGAACCCCAAGGTTATAAAGCAAAAACCTTAAGCCCTTTGTTACTATGCTACCCATGCAAACTATATACAGACAATGAACACAGGTGAGAAGTGAACCCCAGAACTGCAAGTCATAGGTTCATAGGTTCATAGGTTCATACTAGGCTATCTGCCCTAGGGCATTTATAAGCCTAGCCAGAATGCGTTTGGCTTTCGCCACCCATTTTAAATTAATTTTGCTATGCCCTTTTTTGAGGTTAGTATACTGTGCCTCTGTCTAACAGTGACACAGAAGTCATACTCGGGGTAAACCTACGATCTCCCATCCACTCATCATGATTCCTCTTGAAGAGAGTCAATGAGGGACTCTGCCTAACCTGGACTGGGATTTTATTCCAGAGTGAAGGGAGCCTCTGGGTTATGAATCTGTCCCTCCAGCATGTCCTATTTATTTCAGTGCTGAGGTTCAAGTCTCGAGTGTAGCTCGATAGGATTTGGATTTTCTGAGGTGCAGCATGTCCATTAATTCCGGGTTGGACATGGCTTTATACGTCAGGCACAGATCGCCTCTGAACAGGCGGTATGCCACTGAGTAGAGCTGGAGTTTCTTTAACCAGGCAGCATATGGCATCTGTTTGAGCCCTTTGATCCTCTTGGTGAGGTACTTTTGGGGTCTTTCCAGTTGCTGCAGGTGTCTGGTAAGGTACATCCCAAAAGGGGCATTGTACTCAATTATGGGCCTGATGAGGGATGAGTAAAGAGGCACGATGACCTCTCCTGATCTAGATGTGAATCCCTTCATGATTAGGTGGGCTATATAAAATGTTTTTCTAAACACTTTGGCCACGTGGTTGTCAAATGAGAGATTGCTATCAACTTGGGTCCCCAGGTCCCTAATTACTTCTTCTGTACTTAATGGATTACCACCTATGTGGTAATTTGTGGGCACTTTGTTTTTGCCAAAGGGGATGACTATACACTTTTTGGCATTTAGCTTGAGGCCATGGCTCTGGCACCAGTTGTCTGTTTCTATGAGGCTTGTGTCGGCTGGAGAGTCGATTATGGCGCCCAGTTTGCAGTCATCTGCGAACTTGGTCAGCCACAGTCCTTCCGTGTTGGCCTGTACCTCCGAGAAATATATACTGAACAAGAGAGGTCCCAGGACTGAGCCTTGTGGGACGCCACTTGTAACTGGTTTGGAGTCTGACATGGCTCCAGCAATTCTAACCATGTGGGTTCTGTCCTTGAGCCAGTTTGCAACCCATCTAGTGACATAGGGTTTTATATTTAAGCTGGTAAGCTTATCTATAATGCCCGAGTGGGGTATTGTATCGAAGGCTTTTGTGAGGTCCAGGTAGGCTGTGTGGACCACCTTCCCCTCGTCAATGGCCTTGGTGACTGTTTCAAAGAAATCAACCAGGTTTAAGAGGCAGGATCTGCCCTTAACAAAGCCGAACTGGGTAGGATCCAGTGTCTGTAGATCCCCAATATCTTTATTTATGAGGTCCATGATTATCCTTTCCATAGCTTTGCAGACCAAGCTAGTCAGGCTTATGGGGCGATAGTTTCCAGGGTCCGTTGAGGCACCACCTTTGTGGAGAGGAACCACAGTTGCTGTACGCCACTCTTTGGGTACATATCTTGTAGTAAGGTTGAGATTGAACAGTAGTTTTATGTTTGGGTTTAGCTCTTCTTGGAGTTCATGTAGGACACAGCCCGGGACACCGTCTGGTCCCATTGATGCTGTTTTTTTGCTTTGGAGAGGGCGGCTCTTACCTGAGCATCCGAGATGTCAGGGGGGCAGCACTCTGCTGGAATAGATATTTGCCCTTTTGGTGGGGAGGTGGGGGAGAAGTTTGCGCTGAACCTGTCAGCTAGGATGTTGGCAATGTCTGTGGGTTCGGTGTATTTTTTGTCATTTTGGACTAATTCTGAGCATATCTGGGAATTACCACCCAGGTTCCTAACATAACTAAAGAAAGCCTTGTGATTATCCTTAGTGTCTTGTGCAATTTTTCTCTCGAAGCTGGCCTTAGACGATTTTATGAGTGCCCGTAGTTTTTTGCTAATACTGATCAGAGATGCCTTCCCTTTTTGGAATTTTGCTCTATCATTTAGTAGCTTCCTCCTTCTATTGTATAGCTTGTTTATGGCTGGGGTCCACCAGACAGGACGTCTGCCTTTGGAGGATTGGGTCTTGGTTTTATTTGGGATCGCATGATCCATGCATTCCTGAAGGTGTTCATAGAATGCGTTTATAAAAGATTTTGCGATCTGGGCTGTATTTTCCACAGGCCCGGGGGCTTTGAAGGATTCCACCTCAGTTTTGAGGAGTGTGAAATTTGCTTTAGAGAAGTTTTTCACTGTGGTTTTCTGGGCAGGGGGTGGTGTCGGGATGTGAACATCCAGTGAGATTAGTTTATGGTCTGATCTTACCAGTGAGGGATACACTTCTGGTCTGGAGCATAGAGTCCCCATGTTGGTGATGATCAGGTCCAGTATGTTTTCCCCTCTTGTGGGAGTGGTAACAAGTTGTTCCATAGCATTTGAGTTTATAAATTCTAGGAACCTTTGGGCTATGGTGTTGGAGCTAGAGTAATGCTCCCAGTCTATGTTTGGGTAGTTGAAGTCGCCCAATATAATGGTGTTTGGAGAGACCTTCATATTTTCCAGTGTTCTCATGAAGGCCGAGTGGGGTTCCTGGGTTAGGGAGGGTGGTCTGTAGCAGGCTATAAACTGGAAAGCAGTTTTACCCACTGTTAGTTGCACATGGATAGTCTCTGATGCTTCGTGCTGTGCCACCAACCTGGAGGTGTGGGTATCTTTGATGAATATTGATACTCCCCCTCCTTTTGTGGGTCGGTCCAAGTTTTGGGGCCGAAAAGCATGGTATGAAGTATAACCTGGTAGTGCTGGGGTGCTCTCGGGAGCCTTGAACCAGGTTTCTGTTACTGCACAGATATCGATGTTCTCCATGCTAAGGAGAGTTTCGAGTGCGTGCATCTTGAGGTTTAGACTTCTGGCGTTGAGTAGCATTACTCTTAGTTTCTTATCCCTTGTGATACCTATGGAGGTGGGTTTGTCTTTTGAGCCTTGCCTAAAAAAGGCACTATGGGGGTAGCAAGAGCCTTTGCCAATATCCGAAAGCCCAGGGGTGACAGGTGCAGGCCGTCCCTAGCGAAGCATCGTGGCTTGTCGAGCATGTCATCCCAGGCTGACAGGCATTGGATCCCCTTTGAATGACACCAATAATTAAGCCAATTGTTGAAATTGATCATCTTATCTTCATATTGTGGCATCATTCTTGGTGAGGGTAAGATACTACTCAAGGTCAGGGTCATACCGGCCTGGGCCACATGCTCAGAGAGCTCCCCTATGTCTCTTTTCATGTAGTCCAGGGAGGTACGCCTCAGGTCATTCACACCAGCATGGACAATGACTGAGTCATATTTGTACTTGCCTTGGAGTGACCTGAGTGCTTGTGTTATGTGGCGGATCCTAGCGCCCGACAGGCAGCTCACCATGACCTTCTCCTTGTTCAGCCTGGTGAGCGGGACGTCAGTGTGCCTGATGATAGAGTCACCTATTACAAGTGTATCAGGTGTGTTGTTTAGCCTTAAGGGCTGTGACTGTTTGGCACACTGGCTTTGTGAGCTATGTGTTGCACATGTTTTGTTTTGGGGTAGCGGTTGCTTGGGTGTCTGCTTTGGAGGTCTCTGCTGCTTAGGCAGATTTTTATTTAGAGCCTCCGAGTATGTTTTTGTGTGTTTATGTGCTTGGTCTGCTGTCATGGTAGGTCTATGTGAGACTGGAATTGTACTGAGTGTGGTTTCCTTCTCCTCCTGACTGGTTTCGCCAGTACTGAGTTGAGAGAGCTTAGCCTCCAGTTTGGCTATATGGATGCATCTCTCACATGTGTTGGAATTTATTGGGAGGAGGAGAGGGTTGTCTGTGTATATGAGGCAGTTGTAACATTGCCTCAAGATTCCCAGATTCACCAGCTGGACCGGAGAGAAGATTGACAACTGACCTTTGGACATGCTAGAATAGTATTGGGAATTCCTTTATAATTGAAAAAAAAAGGGCCAATGGGGAACAAGGTACTCGAGAGGACTTTGTGAGAGTGTAGTGCTTTTAATTTTTTAGTGCTGACTTATATAATTGCTTTAGTGAGCAAGTGCCAGGTAACTTAAATGCAATGTGTTACAGGTAACTTAAATGCAAAAACGACAAACAGTAACTTTCTTTTAAGTGAAACAAGGAAATGAGTACAGTAAGCAATGCAGATATCACTAGGGATCCACAGAAGTGCTGAAAAGCCGCGTTTTAGGTGGTATTAGCGTTTCAGGGAAATAACAAGCAAACAAACAACACACATACAAACAGAGCTAGATTCAGCAGGCCTGGATCTAGTCTATGCTACAGCAAACAAGGTGTACCAATTTCAGTAAGAAGCAGTTGAAATATGCAGGCACTATAAGCCTTTAACCAGAAATTCGCAGCTCAGAGGGGCAGAGTCCAGCCTCTCCTCCCACAAGAGTGCAGACCACGAACCTTCTTAATGTAAAATAACTGGCCTGAAGCCAAAGTGCTTAAAACAGAACTAATACACTTTTAGAATAACAGACACTGAGCCCTCAATCAGCAGTTCCCAACTTAGAAGGATGTAAGCCACCTGTCCTGCCACCACAGTGCAGGCCACAAACCTTCCTAATGTAAAGCAACTGGTCTGAAGCCCAAGTGCTTAATCCAAAAGACTTAGAATGATAGCTACACTTTAATCAAGTTACTATCAAGCAGTAATAAATACAATTGAATACTTTGAAGAATGCCTGGATTAGTGCTCAAGTTATACAAACAAAGCTAGATTCAGCAGGCCTGGATCTAGTCTACGCTACAGCAAACAAGGTGTACCAATTTCAGTAAGAAGCAGTTCAAATATGCAGGCACTATAAGCCTTTAACCAGAAATTCCCAGCTCAGAAGGGCAGAGTCCAGCCTCTCCTCCCACAAGAGTGCAGACCACGAACCCTTTTAATGTAAAATAACTGGCCTGAAGCCCAAGTGCTTAAACCAGAATTAATATACTTTTAGAATAACTGACACTGAGCCCTCAATCAGCAGTTCCCAACTTAGAAGGATGTAAGCTACCTGTCCTGCCACTACAGTGCAAACCACAAACCTTCTTAATGTAAAACAACTGGTCTGAAGCCCAAGTGCTTAAACTAAAAGGCTTAGAATGAGTTGCACCAAGAAGTAATAAATACAACTGAGTACTTTTAAGATGACGCAAAAGCAAAATAAATTAGGAAGAAACACAAATACAGTAAAAGCAGATCATTTTTTTTTCCCAGAAAAGTAGCAAAAACAGTAGTAAAAACAATTCACATGCAGTGCAAGCTGGCACACTTGAGTATGTAGCAATATCAGTCCACACACAGTTTGAAAAAAATGTAATTAAATTAAAAAGGACTAAAAGCAAGTGCAGAAAGGGTTTATTAGATAGAATGCGGTAAAGAGATGGGACTAGGGGAGTGTCCTAGATCAAATCTACAGTGGGGCGGGCACTGCAAAAGCCACCAAATTTAAACTATAACCAAGAACAGGGAGGGGGGTTGGGGAAGACAGTTTCAACAGAGCTATATCTGAGGAATCAGTCCAAATTATAAAACCACAATAAAATGCAGAAAATATACTTAAATCAGCTTATGTCCAGTTGATGTATGCAGACAAATTTCAGTAGCAAGCAACTCGATTTAAAATGATTACAAGAAATGTAACCAACACAGGTTTTAATGTTATCAGAAACCCCCCAAGCTAATTAACACTTAAAGGAATTTTAGAAACATTAACAACTGAATCATCACTCCATCCATTATTCTAGTTCCTGGTGCATGCAATGTGTCCTTTAAAAAAACTAATAAACTGTCAGGTGCAAACTCACTGCAGATGATAATCACCAAAATGACTGTTGCAATTAATGTTTTTTCTTCCCTCTCTCCTAACTGCATGATCTGGAGTACAGTTATATAAGTTAGAATATGTCGGGCACAATCCTCGAATACACTAAAGGTCAAATTTCTTATTTGTGCGGCGTAGTGGTGCAGCGGTAGCATTATCGCCTCACAGCAAGAGGTTCTCTGGTTCGATTCTCAGCTGGAGTGCCTTCTGTGCGGATTCTGCATGTCCTCCCTGCATTTGTGTGGGTTTTTTCTGGGCACTCCAATTTCCTCCCCACATTATAAAGACATGCATCTGGAGTGTTTTTCCCTGGGCCTCCGCTGAAAATTGGCTTAGTTCCAAGTTGGACTTTCTCGGTAAACAAATGTTAAATAAATAAAATAATAAATTTATTGACAACAAGATTATTTCAGTGATTGTCAGAAGTGATGAGGTTGCATTTGATAATTCATTACAAAGCTGTATTTTTTATCAGTTGCTCTCTCTCTCTCTCTCTCTCTCTCTCTATATATATATATAAAACATGCAGTTCTGATTGAAAATTTTTTTAAGTAATTCCTGAAAAGGGCTCCCTGGAGCACTTTCCTTGCCCTAATTAATAAACAAGACAGGTAAATAAAGTAAAAGGTAGTGCAGATGAATTTCTGTTTCTTTTTACCAAACAAATGGGGTCATCAAGAATCAATGCACCCCTTCTGAACTAGACCAGATTTAAGTATTCAAGAAACTTCTTTGTCACAGATGTCAGTAGCACAAGCTTCATTTCATCTCTGTGTCATCTGTGTGTAAAATCATTTTGTAAAGAGAAATATAAGCTGCTTCTCAGCATCCAAGTACTGCCCTTTTAATCTGACAAGTCCCTTTAACAGCTGAATCAATTGAAAAAAAAGGAAAGGAGACATATTTCTTACATAGAAGGTGTGTGTAGTTTTGTGACACTGATTGTGCAATTTTATCACTTTGTATCTAGCATACAAAGTAAAAAAAAAATTTTATTAATTATTCTTGAAGATGTTCTAAATATGTTCAGTATAGTTCCTTTTTAGCTCTGATGAAGTCATTCACATGTATCGAAAGTTCTCAATTCACCAAAATAAAATAAAGCTTGTTCAGCTTTAAATTTTGGTGTTGTTCCTTGAACCACAGGTCCTACTATGCACAGATTTAGCATACAAAGATACTTTTATACAGAAATGAAAAAAGTGACCTTCAAGCATGGAGAAGGAGTTGCAACATTTGAGATTACGTTTTCTTACCACTTGATATCTACCTGATTGCCATTAAAAGGGGCAGCAGCTGGCAAATTCTCTTTGAAGAAGCCTGAGTGATTCTGATAAGTTATGTTTTATGATAACAGTCTACCCACCATGCCATTCCCCCCCCCACCCGTGTGCTGATGTTTACAGGTGAGGAATATATAACAGTGAGATGCAAGAGATGAGAATATAAGTAGGAGAGATGGCCAGCACTGAACCATCTATGTGAGGTCTTTAGAGTAGAAGAGAACACAGACACCTACACATTTTGTAAGTAAATAACTTATATGTGTGTGTGTGTGTGTGTGTGTGTGTGTGTGTGTGTGTGTGAGTATTGTCAAGATTGCAGAAAAATGCATTTTTTGTACCATGGACTACTTACAATTGTTTTAAACAACTGCTGAGTTTCCACAGAGACAGGAGCTGTAAAAAAGAAAGCGTGGTTTTAATTAATCAAGACATCATCTGCATTGTCCAGTAAGCTGATATAAGCCCCACCGTTGCTTTCATGCTGACATGCATAGTGGCTCATCCTGTACGTTATAAGCAGTGCACTGCTCTGCACCCTGACTTCACAGTGCCTCATCCTACATGCTGACATGTATAGTGGGTCCTCCTGTATGTTATTAGCAGTGCATTGCTCTGCACCCTGACTTCACAGTGCCTCATCCTACATGCTGACATGTATAGTGGGTCCTCCTGTATGTTATTAGCAGTGCATTGCTCTGCACCTTGACTTCACAGTGCCTCATCCTACAAACTGACATGTATAGTGGGTCCTCCTGTATGTTATTAGCAGTGCATTGCTCTGCACCCTGACTTCACAGTGCCTCATCCTACATGCTGACATGTATAGTGGGTCCTCCTGTACGTTATTAGCAGTGCATTGCTCTGCACCTTGACTTCACAGTGCCTCATCCTACAAGCTGGCATAAAGATTGCATTGCCCTACATGTTGCCATAAAGATTGCATTGTCCTGCATGCCGCCATGAGTATTGGCTCACACTACATGTCTTATCCTGCATGTTGATGTTATATAGGAAACCATGGTTTTGATAAAAAGAAGACTCACAAAGAAAGTTGGGGGGGGGGCTACAGCTAACTAAATCTATAGACGGGTTTGGCATATCTGCTCAGGGACAGATCAACAATTTGTGGGAGCCTGGCTAAACAATGAACAAAGTCCTTCTCTTTACTACAGTTTTACTTTAACAATACAGAACCAGACAGTTATACTGACCTCATATTTTCTGAAAAAAGGTAATATTTATTTCATTTTCTTAAGCTTTTAAATGTTTTTGACCCCAGAGTATGCTTACAGTAAAATAAAATACTGTATTTTACACCACATAACATCAAAAATACATGACAGCACAATCCAACCCATCCACACTACAACAGTGGTGTGAATATAATGTGGTACCTGCATAGATTTATGACTTATTTAGCAGCATGAATTATTCTTGAAAAAACATATATATCTATGTCTATCTACATCTTCTTCCTGGTTAGGGGTCAGCACAGCAGATCACCTTGTCTGCTCATGATTGGCTGTGGAGTTTTACGGTGTCAAGTTGCCAGCCTTCCACAGAAGGCACACACTCACACCTAGGACCAATTTAGAGTGTCCAATCCACCTACAGCATGTCTTTGGGATGTGGAAGGAAACCCATGTGACCACAGGGAGAACATGCAGACTCCGCACAGAAGGCACCCCAGCCAAGGATCGAACCGGAGAACCTCTTGCTGTGAGGCGGCAATGCTAACCACTGCACCACCATGGATCCTAATCTATATCTAAAATTTACCAATCCATACAGTCTCATACAGAGAAAGCAGTTTTTCAATCAGGTCAATAAAATGAACTGAAATCCATTTGCCAATAACCTATATCAGTGATGGCAAACCTATAACACAGGTGTCAAAGGTGACATGCCATAACATTTTGGGTGACAGACCAGCATTCACCAACATCCGAGTTACCAAGGAAACTGAATGAACAAAAATGCAAGAAATATGTGACCCTGGACTTATCTATTAAAACTCAGCAACAAAAGAAGTCATTAATTGATGTTAAATCAAATGTAGTATATTCCATATTTTTTTTCAGTTCAATTCAAAATTACTATTAAAAGTAGGGTAATTTTTGGGTGCACTAGTTTAAGCACAGTTATCACTGTGCATATCATTTTCTCTATTGTAAATCACTGAATTTTCTTTTACTTTTATAATACATAGCAGCAGACATGCTTGGACTGTATTTTTTTTAAATAAATGAATATGTAAAGAATTTTCTGTTTTGTTCATGGGGGGGGGGGGGGGGTGTTAACATGCCAGCAGAGTCAAGCTAGGCATTTTCCAAATTTTTGACACGCTGAGCCCAAAAGGGTCGCCATCACTGACCTATATACATGCATGTTTAGAGTGTATATTCTTTCTTGCTCACCAGTCTGAATAGGGACAAATAGGCCAAAGAATATGTTGGTGAAAATGTTGATTTTGTGTGACATTTCTAGTAATGGTACAGTCTGTTGAATATTTTTATCAAGACCTATTTATTTGAGATGGCTAGACTAAATAAGCCAACTTTGGAAAAAAATGTCATGTGGGGCAAAATCCATGACACCTGATATACAGGGTACTGAGCTTCCCTGCATCCCTAAATTATTACAATTAACTCTAGGATCACCAAAGTTCACGATAAGCTATAATTTGCATCACAGTCACCATTTTCTAGTTTTGTCAGGCCAGTGACCTCTAATGAAATGGCTAGCAACTGCTTGACTATATAATCAAATTTCCCATCTGAGGGTTTTGAAGGTTTGTGCACCTGTTATAGACCCACTTATATTTATTTACGTATGTTGCAGTTCTGTAATCAAGTAGATGGACTGTATTAATCATGATGTGATCTAGTTACAAATATAATTATTGCATAAACAATAGATGAATATAATGGAAAATATGGTGAAATGTACATTGTGCAGTGATGCTAACACAGGTTAAGGAGAGGTAATCTGTACACTGTAAAATATATGCATATAATTATAGTGTGTGTATATGTTATCAAAGCTACAAAATGTGGTTCAGATCAGCTGCAGAAGGTGAAATGTATGTCCTAAAATTTCAGTGTGTAGGTAACAGGTATATTTTCTTGAAGAAAAGAGAATGACAAGCATTTAGAAATATATTCTTAGATTCAGTGGACAGACTGGTTCTATTACAGCAGCAAGCAGGTTTAGCCAAACTGATGTGATATATAAAGCAAATTGTAAGCATCTGAATCATTTTCACAGTGAGGAGTTACCTCTAATGATAGATAATAAAATAAGATGCCACTACTTCTGAAATGCCATTCTGCTCAAAGACTGAACATTTTGTGGGCTAAGGGGCATGGGTTTGATATCCATAAATAATTCCTTTTCTTTACAAGTTGCATGTAACCAGTGTGATTTCCTTGGTAAGAAAAACTGCTCTCCACTTACTGAAGCCTCAAAACGTAAATAAGAAACATCGGTTTCACTGGTCTCTGCAGTTTTCCTCCTCCCCTTTAATTCAATTGAACTAGATGCTGAAATCCTACAAGACTCTGCAGATTACTATTACATAATCAGTATGGATGTATGGAGACAATTTGTCAACCGCACAGTAAGAGATAAATGATCAGAAGATTCCATAGCTGTATATCAGGCTTAAAGAAATTATGCAAAAAACTAGGTACCTTTCGGGTTTTAATTGTTCTGAATGATCAGATGATGCCCATATGTGTAGCACCCGGAAAGTTTCTTACTCTTTCTTAAAGACACAGCTAATGTTTTTTATTTAATGGAAGGAATTTCAGGGCAATTGCTGAAGAGCTGAGCTGGTATAGAAAGGGTAATGTATGTAAACAATTAGTAATAACTATTGCCCCATCACCAACCTGCTGTAATGTTGTAGTTATTTTATATGGCTATTACAGCTGGTGTAATATTTGATACAAGTTTATGTATTCTTTTTTATTAACTCTGTACTATAAAATGTCTGCATCTGCCTCACTGCCAGTGGTAATAGCTGCTGGGATATTTGAGAAGTCTTCAATATGGGCTTTAACAGAGGTCCAGGGGACACAAAGGCCCCTGGGCATTATCCTCTTATTAAAAGTCTGGGATAGCGAGGAAGAGGAAGAAGAAGAAGGAATGTTACACATGACATAAGCCAATGACAGTGCCTTGCACGTCTTTGGAAACTTTCATTTATATACAGGGAACATTACTTGAAAAGTACCTTACCCTTAAAGGAAATATCTAAAATGCTTCATGTAGCCTCCAGTGAAAGTAGCAAACCCTGCCCTAGCTTGCTGCATGCAGGCAGTACCAGTAGCTACAATCTTGCACAATGCATTGATGAAATCAAAGATGCAGTGAGTCATGAGAAAGGCAGGCAAAGACATAACATTACATGCTTTATAACACAGCTTCCTATTCCTCAAAATAGAGAAAAGTGGGCAGTTTCTCTAAAACTCATCACATGCATGAATACCTTGTTTTGTACCACTCTTGCAGTGAATTTCTTGGCATCCACCTGTCGAAAACATAACAAGTTGGTTATGGTCATAACCTTGATCATAATAGTCTGTGTAGTCAGGTCCTACCCCTACTGCATTGGACCATTCAGACTAAGATTTTTTGCTTACAAAAATCTATGTAGTATTTTTGCCCCAAGAAATACATAGTACTGATTTTAAATGGTAACATGACATACTGGTAAATTCTGTTTCACTTAAACAGTATTACCAAGTAGCATCCCCAATATTAAGTATTCACTATGGATGTGCTATCACAGAATTATAACATGTAAAAACTGGGAATATGAGGCTGAAGCCTCCTTTGGGGAGGCTAACAAAATGCCATTCAGGAAGTCTACTTTGGTAAATGCTGTTTCAAGTAAGCATGCATTTATTTCTACATTATTTCTTTATTATGTGTACCACTGTGTATTTGTGAGGGATCCTTGGTGTTTGCAATAGAACAAAAAGGAGAGTTACAGTGCTAGAAATCTGCATGTTTACCCCGAGAGACATTACACCCCCCACACATTTATTTGCACAATTTTTTTTGTCAATAGAAATTTTATTATTTTCTGCAATACATACAGATGACATACATTTGCAGTTTTGTAGTGAAAAATAATAAGTGAGAGAACATCAATAACAAAAATAAAAATAAAACTCTAAACTACTAACTATATACAAAATATACAATACTACTGCTTGAGGTCATTGATGAAGAAAAAAGAAAGGAAAAAAACTGAGCATGCATGACTAAAAGTTCATAACAGAATAAACTTCACACTGCTTTTGTAATGGAAAGTAGACTGAAGAAGGGAACAACCAAGGAAGGACCTGCAAATAGAACCTTGGGCCTAGAAGAGGAAAAAAAAATACCACCAATAGTATAGTACTCCATTACATCAATTACCTAATCATTAAACATATGATCGAAGAGGGTATTCCAGAATTTCTGGAAGTAAACTCATTTATTTAGTATAAGCTTTTGAGAGGTTATATATTTAATCGCCATGGTTCTGAAACCTTTCCAAGACAGCTTAGTGTGATCAATCCAATTTTTAGTTATGTAAAGTTTAACTAATAAACAAAGTGTAATTAAGACATGCAATCTCAAGTTTGAGAGTTTAAGGTCAGTGATGTGAAGTATCCCCATTTCCCAAGAAAGGGTTGATTTGTGGTAGCCCATTTTGTCTAATCGCACTTTGAGAGAGCACCAGATGCTATGTGAGTATCTGCAGAACCACATAACATGGAGAATATCTGCCTGGGGGTAGGAGCAGCAGGGACATGCAGGGGAGACATTAGTATTACGTTTATTTAAGAAAGAGGGAGTATAGTATGAATTATTATTAATCATAAATTGTGTGTATAAAATTTTTTTAAAAGGGGACATTTTAAGGGTGGATTTAATAGCTGTTAATTTTTGGTCTCGAGAGAAATCAGATCCTTGTTGGTCCCAAAACCTTGAATAAATAAGTGTCTTTTGGTATTGATTAGATATATGCATTTGTAGGATAAGGCTACCATGCTTTTCTTACTAGAAAGAGCTTTCAATAGCTCGCATTCATCAATCTTAGTATCCTTGAATAGAAATGTGATTATTTCTCTTATCTGACGTAGTATTATAGTGTAATTTTTGCTTAGGTTTAATAATTCCCGTAGTTCCGAAAGCGATCTGTCCCTGTATTTATAAATGTCCCAAAGCGTGTAGTGTCTTATTAGGGGGTAGTCAGTAAGATTAATCATGTTATTGTTCATTTTTAAATTAGGATTTAAGTGGATAGGTTGGAATAGAAGAAGGGCATTATCAAGCTTGGGTGATTTAACGATCTCTTGAAAAGTTTTCATGTTATACTTCAATATATAGTTAATATTTATTTTTCTAAGATTTGTTGTCTCCAAGAAGGGAAGTACTCTAGGGTTAAATTTGTTACTAGATACATGATTATGCCATATCTTAACCCAAAAGGGAGTCCACAATTCACTGCCTGGATAGTAATTTGCAATTAAGATGATTCTATTAGCACATAAGATCTTATAATAGAGTTGCAAATCTGGTAAACCTAAACCCTCTCTATCTTTTGAGTATATAACATTATGATATGAAACTCTAACCGCTTTAGGGTACCAGATGAATTTTGCAAATGCTTTATGAATCTTAGTGAAGAGGCTAGTTGGAATGATGGAAAATGATGCACTGAAATTATATAAAAGCTTCGGGAGGATATTCATTTTAATGATAGGTGTTTTTTTCATCTGTTGCCTTCCAGACATATCCTGTGAGATCCCTGTCCATAGTTTCAGCACATTACAATGCATGATGGAAGAATGAGAATGATTGTAGCAAATCCCTAGGTATTTGAAAGAATAGACCATGTTGAAAGGGGAGTTTGGGAAGTAGTGTTCCTTGTGACTTGAAGGGTTAATAGGGAAAATATGAGTTTTTTTTGGTTAATTTTATAGTCAGAGGTGACTGAGAACGTATTGAAATCTGTGACTTGTTTCTTCAGATCTGCGTTGGGATGTTCAAAATATATGTTGAGGTCATCCGCAAAATCGGACAGATTTATTTTAGTATGTAAAACTTTAGGTATTGAATGATATGTTTTTTTGCAAAATATATAGAAAGAGCGGTTCTAAATATAGGTTGAAAAGAAGGGGAGAGAGTGGACAACCTTGCCTTGTCCCATTGGAAAATTTTATTGGGTTTGAATAGTTTTTATTAATAAATAGGCATGTATATGAACTATTATATCACTTCTTAATTATGTCAATGAAGTCTTTAGGGATATTAAAATGAGATAATGCAGTGAACAGGAAGCTCCGGTTAACCCTATCAAATGCTTTACATGCATCTAAAATCAAAGCATATCTTGGATTGTTATCATTTTTGGCAAGATTAATCATAGTTTCTAATGTCAAAGTGTTATCCCAAGTATGCCTATTGCACATAAAGCCAGACTGTTCCTGGGAAATTGGGGAGGACATAACTTTTTGGAGTCTTTCCGCCAGAAGAGATGATAAGATTTTAATGTCAACATTCATCAGTGAAATTGGTCTATAGTAATTCAGATTCAACTTATCCATGTTGTTTTTGGGAATAAATATGGTCTTTGATTTGTTTAAGTTAGGGTCAGAAACGCCATTAAGGGAACTGCTATTATACACCTTAAGCAGGATAAGAACTAGATTATGCTTGAAAGTTTTGTAGAAATCCAGAGTATAACCATCTGGGCCTGGAGTTTTTCCTAGTTTAAGATTACCAATGACATCAAATATTTCCTGCTGATTCGGTAGGGTAGATAGAATCACTTTTTGAGCTTCATTTAATTTAGGGAATGTAAGATTGCCAAGGAATGCTCCTATCTCCGAAACCGGGGTTTGTTGTTCATTCCTAGCGTAGATATCAGAGTAGGCTTGATGAAATAACTGTACAATTTGTAGGTCTGTTTTGAATGTTTTGTTTTGATGGTAGATAAGGGTTATCCTAGAGGTCTCCTGTTTATTTTCAATTAGTCTAGCTAAAGCTTTAGAAGGGGTTTGTGCCCACTCAGATTACTTAGCTATAAATCTTAATTCCTGCAGGGAGTAATTAAATTGGTGTAGTTCAAATAGTTCTCTTTTTTTCTACAATTAGACATTCCAAAGCAGGAGTTTTATTTTCTTGATAATTCTTATCTAATTCCCTAATTTCAGACATCAGTTAATTTCCTTTTCTTTCCTCACTTTCTTAAGATAAAGTGGCTTTCTGAATAAGTATTTCTCTGATCACCACTTTACATGCAGCCCACTGTACATAATATGGAATACCTGTGTTATCTAGGATCATATCAAATTTTGTTAGGGTTTTAAGAATTTTTTTAGTCACTTCAGGGTTATACAGCAGGTTACTATTTAAAGACCAATTGCAACCTTTAACTATATTGGATGAATTTTGTGCAAAGGTTATTTTTAAGGTAATCTTCGAATGATCTGAAAGATACCTAGGCTCAGCTAAATAATTTATTTCCCATTTTATTAGCACTTCTGAAATTAGGAAAAAGTCCAGATGTGACCAAAAATTGTGGTATTTAGAAAAGTATGTATAGCTATTACTTTTTTGAACATCCACACCAAAAGAGATGGGATCAACAAGACTATAATCTGACATGAGATCAGCCAAAGCCAGAGAGACTTGTGTTGTATGATTTGGATTTACTGGAAGGGTCCGAACCTGGATCTAGTACAGCATTCCAATCCCTCCCAACAATGTAGTAATGATTAGGAAAATTAGCTAATATATTCTATATTTTTAGGATGAAGTCCTGCTGCCTAGCACATGGACCGTAAACATTCAGAAATAAGGTGGGTTTATCATGCAAAGGGTACATAGCTGTAAAGTAGCACCATCTACCCCCAGGATCCATTCCAAGGTCTATAGTTGGGACCTGGAGTGAGTGTTTAAGCATAGTTGCTACTTCTTTAGAATTGGAGCTGTCCCCTGAAATAATAATGTCTTTTATCCATTTCCTATTGGTCTTACCTGCCCAATCCTCATTAACCATATGTGTTTCTTGAATAAAACAGATGTTTGCCTCTGACTTCAGAAGTAGATGCATAAGCAATTTTATTTTCTTTTTGTCAAGTAACCCTCTTACATTCCACAGTTTATACATATTACCAGTTGAAGCTTTAATCTAGGATTTGTGATGGCTAGAATCAAAAAATTATTGGATGATCCAAGGAAAACTCTTTTGGTAGGTAAAAATGTGTCATTTAGCAATACTGCAGCACATAACTCTCTCAAATCTACCCCTGTGCCTATCCACTTATACACTTTATTTGAAAGAGAAAAAAAATTAAGAGTTACACTTAGCTTTGAAACTATTGAATAATTATCAAAATTAAAATTGCAACTTCTGGTTAGCAGTAAATCTATCCATTTTGTTACACATCTATATCTACAATCTATATACATCAGTGTCTTAATCCCAAACATCACCATCTACTACCCTACTTAGGACATCCACATTGCCCCTAAATGAACACTCTGCCAGTTACGAATTTGTAGCATAAGGAAATATCAAGGGACCTAAAAGTTGGAATAGCATAAAATCTCTATGCAAAGAAATATAATATATCCCTAATGACCTAAAAAACTGCAAAATATGAGCAGTTTGCAGGCAAAGGTGTTATCTAAGCATCACCTAATATAGCTTGTCAGAGTTTATAAAAGTTTCATAAATTGGCCCAAAGTGACAGTAGTTACTGAAATAAGACAGACTGATTTCAAGCTATATCCGGGAATACAGAAATAAGGAACAGTCTGACTTTATCTTTATCAGATAAAATTAGATGATTCTAATCTATTTACCCAAACTTTTTGCTTCATCACTCAAAAGTTAGAGTAAAATCTATCCTTCTACATCCATTGTTACTAGTTAGGAACAAAAGAACTGAGTTTTTTTATAAAATCAAAGTGCCTTATAGCCAATGTATTAACATGAATAGTTATTTGCCATAGAGCGTCTATACCGTATTCATGCCAACATGGATAAAAAACAAAGTTTTAGTACTCTAAAGATCAGATCTTCACATAATGAAGTGCACTGACAGAAATAGCAGAAAAATAAGCTGCTCTATATCCATAGCACTCCAAGCTCTAGTTTCACTGAATGAACTGCTAACAATAGGATGCAGACTTTAGATCCCCCTGGATTACAAAGAACATGGCGAAATCCCAGTTAGATCGCTGATGAGTGCTATTCAGACCATGACTCCATATAGATATAGGGGAGATGAACAAGCAGACAGATGACTATCTATTGTAACCTTCTATCTCCCACAGAACAACAAGATATAGTTTCAAACTTGATGCTTGTTAACAATTTCAACATAAATTGAGCCGTGCTCTCTTTCATAGGAATGTCTTTTTTCTGTATCAGAAATGTGTTGACAAAAACTAAAAGAAATACAGTGCCTTGTTTGCTATATCAATTAGATGTCGCCAAAGTTGCACATCCAGGTGATTTGTTTGCAAAATCATATGTACTGACATGAATAGAATATAAATTTAAGTATTCACCTTGATTACCGCAATGGAATATTGCCATGTTGATAGTGGGTTTATTTCCCTGACTACAAAGCTGGATTGACTACATTATCACTGAATCCAGTAACCTGAAGTGAGTTCTTCTTAAGGTGACACCAATTGACTTTGGAAGTTGTTAACCTTAAAAGGCTCCTGGTGGCTAGGCTGCGATAGAGCTTTTGTTCCTAGGACACATACTCACAAATGTACTTGCACTTCCGGTTTTAAAAGAAAAGTTTATTCTGGCATGGGAGGACTAAAAACAGCAGTCAGAAGGAACAGAGCTTAAGGATTGAATTTACCAGCCTGTACTGAGGATGGAGCTTGTCATTGTGAGGATGTAGTGTTTAAGATTCAGGTGCTTTACCAAAGCATTTCATAAAAACAGATTTACTGTCTTTAGCTGAGTCTATGCTGTATTTTTTGGGTCTATGTCACATCTTCGAACTCACAGGAGTTTGAACAATGTAATATCGAACCATGAAGTTTGATACCCAAGAATTACGAAAACAAAATTGCTGTTCCGGTACAAAAAAAAAAAACACATACACTTTAAACTTAAACTAATGTGGGGGGCTTCACCCCCCCTACTTAAATATACCAACTCCGAGATTCCACCACAGTGGAGGAAACAGCAAAGCCGCGAAAACATCCCACCGATTTTTTTGCCTGGGAAAAAATCGGTGTTCCATGGCTTCGCTATTTTTGTATTTCAAACATTTGGGTTAGATATTACAATGTTTGGACTCCTGTGAGTTTGATGTTGTAATATAGAGCCGTATTTTTCTTCATTGTAGTAAAAAGATAATGTGCTAGGAAATCTCATCTGAAACTTAATTTTGCGTTTGATGAGATCTACACAATACGGGGAAAGTTTACGGTGTCTTTCTTTGATTTCCAATGGGAGATCCCGTGAAAGAGAAATCGCTTGGCCGTTCCATTTAAATTGCTTCTGACTCTTGAATGCAGACAGAATTTTATGCACGTCTTGATAGTTGAGGAGTTTGGCATAAATTATTTGTGGATTTATGGCGTTTTGTTTTTTATAGAGTGTACTATGGGCCTTTCAATTATAATCTCGCTAGCATAATCATTAGAGTGCAGAATAGCATTAAATGTTTGTTTAAGTACTGGGACAAGTTGATTATGTTCATACTTTCTGGGAGCCCCCAGACTATAATATTATTTTATCTACTTCTCGTTTCCAAGTCTAGGATTTTGTCACATCTTTGGCATTCACTTCTTCTCTTAATAATTCAATTTGGTGTTCATTTGCCTTTGTTTCTTCTTCCACTAGGTCTAACCGTTCGACAGTTTGATTGTATTTCCTAATTTTGAAAGTTGTTCGGAGAAACCTTGCACTGCAGATTGAAGTGGTAGGAGGGCATTTTTAAGCTCGTCCATATGAATGGTGTTTTCTGACTTTTGTTTAGGATTATCTTTGGATTGTTCCTGCTGAGGTTTAGATATTTTCTGCCTTTTGAATATAACCTCATTTTCAGGAGAAGCAATAGCAGAGTTTCCATGCCTTCCAGTTCTTTAGGCATTTTATTACACTCTCTTTTACTTATCCCGCTTGGCTGCTATCTTCTGTCAAAATGCTGATGCTTTCAGGCCTCTGCTTTACACATGGAGGATCATTCCATAAAAAGTCCAAAGAGAAAAAGGGCAGTTTATGCAGTGAGATCACGATGCAATTATTCAGGCAGGTTAGCAACTGAATAAGTAATAATTCTTCTCCTTAAATTTAGCCCTTTTTCCGATATTTGCTGGCTTTAAGGCTATTATTCAATTAGTTGGTTGGGAGCTTTATGGAGAGGGTATTTACTAGACGACCACCATTTTGGAATGTTATTTGCACAATTTTAAAATGTAAAATTTAGGGACATGTAGTTTTAATAGTACACAGCTTCCTGTGGAATGGTTCAATAGCATCTAAATGTAAACAAAAAAAAAAAGCCTGTATGTATTAATTATTAAATTCTGACTAACGAAAACATATTATCTGGGAAAAAAACAAACCTTTATCTATAGATATTAGGATGCAGAAGCAGAAATAAATAACAATGTAAAAAAAAAAAAAAACAAGTAATCTCTGTGGTATCCCCGAAGTCTCAAAACAACCCACTAAACAAGTGTAGTGGGTCCAAAAACAAAACAGTGTAAGAAACCTCTCTGTGTGGAAGATTTTCAGTCCGTATATCTCTAGTTAATCAGTGTATATTAATCAGATCAGACAAAAGTAGTAAAAGTAGCGAACTTAAACACGTTGTCAAAAAGAAATAATAAAAAATATATAATTGTGCAGAATTACTAAGTATTAGAAAGTAATCCAAGCAAGGGAGGCAGTCTGTTTCCAGTCGAAAATCCTTTATGAAGTACACAGACTCCATTCGAAAATCCTTTATTAAGTGCACAGACCCAGTTGAAAATCCTTTATTAAGTACAGACTCGAGTCGAAAATCCTTTATTAATAAAGGATTTTCGACTGGAAACAGACTGCCTGCCTTGCTTGTATTACTTTCAAATACTTAGTAATTCTGTACAATTTTATATATATATATATATATATATATATTTTTTTTTTTACTTAAGACGAGTTTAAGTTCGCTACTTGTACTACTTTTGTCTGATCTGATTAATATACACTGATTAACTAGAGATATATGGACAGAAAATCTTCCACACAGAGAAGTTTCTTACACTGTTTAATAAATAACAATGTCTGACTACAGGATAATCAATGCAGGATTACATTTGAGAACTGCCACAATCTCTGCTGCATGTCAGTTGCAGATAGTTAAGTACTACAATGCCTGGTAAGGTACATAAAAGAACAGTGGTATATGGGTCCAGACTGAAAACAGATTTTCTTTTCTTCTTGTTTTGCAGGTATTGTGAGGATGACTCTGCTCTATGTTTTTGTCCAGTTTCTGCTACAGCCAACCTGCAGGTAACTGTGCTATATCAATATAATGTTAAATGAAGAGTACTAGTGTGTGTGTGTGTGTGTGTGTGTGTGTGTGTGTGCGTTTATGCACGCGCATGTGTGTGTGTATGTGTATATTATTATTTGCATGGGTGTTTGTGCGTGCATATATATATATATATATATATATATATATATATATATATATATATATATATATTTATATATATATATATATATATATATATATATGTGTGTGTGTGTGTGTGTGTGCGCGACAGAGGTAGCCAAGGAAATAACTAATGTATTTGTGTTGGGTTTTGCAGCCAAATGAGTTATAGGCCAGAAAGAAGACACAGAGAGAAAGACAGTTGACATTTACTTTGAATGCATTGTTGCTTATCAATTCATCTAGAGCTAGTCAGAAAATTGGTCAGTCTTTGTCATCAAAATTGTTTTAGAACATGAATGCAGATCTGTTGTTTGCAGCTTGTACAGGATGCTGCTGTTAAGGTATGAGAGGCCAATGCAAGTCAGATCATATGTTTCTTGTTCCAGATCAATACAACTACCTACTTGTGTGGTAATCAGTTTCTGTTACACTCAATGTATTGTCATATTTAGTCCAACATTAATAAGGACCACCCCTCTTACATCACCTCATTTTACCTTACTCTCTTGGGCCAGCCCACATCTAGACAGCAGGAAGTTTATAGTAAAGATGAAATCTAGCAATTTTTTTTAATTTATTTTATTTTATTTAAGTTTGATGACGGGAAGTCCACTGGGCCAAAAAGAGCCCATTTTCAGTGGAGGCCCGGGGAGAAAAGCTGCACAATAATTGCAAGTTACATTTCATATGTTACAAAAGGACATAGTTCGTACAGCTAATTAAACATTTACAGATAAGCTCCATGATATTTGCAATTGGCTTAAAAAGAAAAAAAAGATGAAATGCAGCATGCACAGACCTGGCTTTGTTGTTTAGGTTGTTTTACCTTGACATAAAGTGAAATGAATGAGAGGCACAATGTGGAAACGTTAAAGTTGTACTTTAAAAGGTACCTCTCTTTCCCACTTAGGTTGGCACAAAATGAAAACTCTAAAGTGGGATAACTGGAATTTATTAAGGTTGTTTGTGCATACTTTAATATTATAATATAGTCTAGGATTACATTTGCATGGTTTCATAAAAAGCATCTCGACACTTAACGTGTACACACACACACACACACACACACACACACACACACACACACACACACACACACACACACACACACACACTCTCACAAATACAGAATAACAGTAATAGTAAATTAAGATTAAATTAAGAAGGGAAATATCTCAACTCTTGCAATAAGATGTCATAGGTTCATAGGTTCATACTAGGCTATCTGCCCAAGGGCATTTATAAGCCTAGCCCATAGTTATGTGGCTTTCGCCACCCCTTTAGTTTGAATAAAAACTATGCCTATCATTTTGCTGTGCCTCTGTCAAGCAGTGACACTGAAGTAATCCCTGGGGTATATCTGCAATCTCCCATCCATTGGTCAAGATTCCTCTTGAACAAGGCCAGAGAGGTGCTCTGCCTCACATGTACCGGGATTTTGTTCCACAGCATAGGGAGTCTCTGGGTGATGAATCTGTCCCTCCAGCACGCTCTATTTATAACCGTGTCAAGGTTTAAGTCTCCCGCCCTTGTGGTTCTGAGGGATCTAGATTTTTGAGGTGAAGCATATTCATCAAATCTGGGTTTGACATGGCCTTATATGTCAGGCACAGGTCACCTCTGAGCAAGCGGTATGAGACTGAATAGAGCTGGAGTTCTTTCAGTCGGGCAGCATAAGACATATTTTGAGACCCTTTATCCTTTTGGTGAGGAACTTTTGGGGCCTTTCAAGCTGCAGCAGGTGTCTGGTCAGATACATTCCAAACGGGGCATTGTACTCAATCATAGGTCTAATGAGTGATGAGTACAGGAGGACGATGACCTCCCTTGATCTAGATGTGAATCCCTTCATGATCAGGTGGGCGATATAGAAGGTTTTCCTAACTACTTTAGCAGCATGAGTGTCAAACGAAAGGCTACTGTCAACCTGGGTCCCCAGATCCCTGATGACTTTTTCTGTGCTCAGTGGATTGCCACCTATATGGTAGCTAGGGGTAACCTTGTTTTTCCCGAAGGGTATGACTATGCATTTTTTGGCGTTTAACTTCAGGCCATGGCTCTGGCACCAGTTATCCGTTTCTGTGAGGCCCTTCTGGAGGATATCTGTGTCAGATGTGTTTTTGACTATGGCGCCCAGTTTGCAGTCATCTGCAAACTTTGTCAGCCATAATCCTCATCTTATCCAGCATTAATTTCTCTGCCAGGTTCTAAGAGCTGGGATAATTTGGCTCCACAACTTTAAAAAAAATTCTCAAGAAAGATTCGAAAAAGAAAAAACACATTGTAAACTCTGTGATTTCCTTTCCTAAAATACAGAAGTACCTTCATCACATCTAAAAAGCCAGTAACATGAACCCCACAAGTACCATCATTATCATCTTCTGACTTGCTCGTCTGTTCTTCCCAATGTAGTTTCAGTATTGTTGTCTTTCTCACCTGTCAAACACCCCCCTTTCAGTATTGTTGTCTTTTTCACATGTCAAACACACCTTCCCTTTTTTGAGTGCCTTGAACCATGAAATGAGGTAAAAGCTAGAAAATGTTTTGAAAAGCTTTCTGGTTTCATTTTACTTCCAGTGGGCATTTCAGTTACTTTCTATAATACAGCCACTGTTTGCATAGTTCAGACCTCTATGCTCACCATACAACTTTATGGAAATTCACCTCACTACTTTATGGCAGAAATACTCTGTCACTATTTTCAAAAAGAATGACTCTATAGTCATAGTACAAAATCACATTCAGGGAAGACATGAACAAATATACCATAAACTAAAACACTGAAGACCACAACAGCTGTCAGACTGCATTTTGTTTATCTTCATTGTTTTTTTTTTTTTTGGTCATTTTTAACATTTTCATAAAAACATTATACTATGATCATTTCCTGAGCATAATGCTTATAATTTGCCATATGCAAACCATAATCTGTTTTGAACACTGAAAGAAAATTTTGCATTTGGAAATTTGCCTTCTAAGCCAATCGTGAATATTTCTGCTGCTTGTGTTTATGAGGTAAGGTTATAAACACATTTGTTTTTGTGGAAACATACTAAAAACTACCAAAGATATCAGTTTACATGTGATTTGGTGACTGTGCAGTCAAAGTTCAATGTTTTGAAACAGAAATAATTTCTACATTGTCAGTAAGTGCAAGTTGCCGTTTTTGTAATTAATGTTGTATTGTTTGCATTGAAAAAATCATCTTCCTTGCCAGATGTGAACATTTTTACAACAGCTGCTTGTGTTGCAGGATAGACTCATAAAAGAATTACTTTGAAGTCTGACAGGCATATACTGAAAGCCTCCAAAGCTAAGCATGTGCACATAATATAATAGCCGGAATGTGACTGTGATTCATTCATTCATTCATTCATTCATTCATTCATTCATTCCTTTTCCAGTTACCCTCCTCATCCAATTCAGGGATATGGGAGCTGAAAACTACCTCAGAACTGCTAATATCACTTGTTAAATACTTAGATATATTACCAAATGATAAAGTCTTACAAATCATGACTTTGTACTAGGCATAGGATTCAGAGATGTTTGCATTAGGAAAATCTTTGACACCACGTCATCCACATCACTGACAGACGTGATTCAGGCAAAAAACAAGGCACCTGTTAATTATGTGAAATGAATAAAAGGCACAAGGAACAAAATCTTTTTATAATATTTATTTCAATGAGTCACTGAGCATCAGGTAGAAGGTATATGGTGCTTGAGTGTAGCAGCAGATAAAATCCACAACATGGTGGGTCTATTTGCCCTACAGTTCTTTTGAAGAGTACAAAAGTGCTTAAGTGTGGGTGGTGGAGAGTGTTATATATAATGAAGAATACACAGTTTTGCAGGTGATGTATGTGTGTTATTGGCTACTCATGCAGAGCACAGAGGTTGAGGCACCATAACAGGGCCAGCCTTAGCAACTGCAGGTCCCGATATTGACAATTTTGGTGGGGCCTTCATCTGCCCCCCCATCTACCACTTTACAGCTTCCTGAACTTCCTGGCTTCTTGAAGCTAATACTATTTTAGATTAAATATGCTATTAGTGTGTATTGAAATAAAACAAAACGCTTATTTATTAGTTTATATTTTGTCATTAGATAGTAGCAAATTACTAGACTCCTGGATTATTCCTGATCATGTGTCTCCTGTAGTTCCTCTCCCATGACATGCTTAAGTCATGCAGTCACACTATAAGGGCCCTGTTTGATGGGCCACAGAGTTCCTGTGTAAGCATGTTGTGTCACCAGATGGGTACACCCTGGCTTACCAGTAAACATGTTCCCAAACTCTGTAGTACTAAGTGGATCTTATGAACTTGTGTAGGAGAGCTGCACCTTTCCCCTTGCTCCCCCACAAACATTTTTATTTTATTTAATTGTATTTTATTTAATTTTTTTTTTCTGTTTGTCTCATTCCCGTCTTCCCCTCATTTGACTTGTGCCTTATCTCCTTCACATCCCCTGACCAACAATCGTACATACTGCAGCTACTTTGTTCCTTGTATATTATTTTCTGTATAGAAACATTATGCTATATGTTGCTATGACAGTGTACAGGTACTCTTCTTATCAATTTTACTACTTATTTTACTGACTGAATTATTGTATCACATCTGCTTATAACTCTGATCATTTATGCTATATACTATCCTGACATACTTCTCTGTATTGTTTTTTTTTTTTTTTGCAAGACATAGGCACACATGCATTAATAGAAATAAAAACAAATCATATAAACATGTCATATTCATGCATTATATGTGACATATATATTTTCATTATTTTTAACAATTATTCTTTCTAATGTTACATTCATTGCTCAAGTCCCATCTTCTTTAAACTTCACTCCTTCTTTTGAACATTATTCTACTCAAATTGTTCCCACAAATTCCATTTAGAGGTTCATAGGTAAGTACTACACTAGCTGCCCTAGATGATTATTTTAAGCCTAGTCAGTTTCTCTTGATGAGAATGAAACCATGTACCTTTTGTCTGTGAGGTAAATACAGTAACCATTATGCCAAATCCTTAACCCTTATGCTAACCCCCAACCTTAAGGTTAACTATCCCTAAAGAGGATTCAAACCCTGCACTGCTTGTGCTGTTAGTCAGAGCTTACTACATTTACATATTGAGCTACTGCAAAAGTTATCGCTATAGAATTTGTTTTTTCCCTTTTCTAAAGATCCCACCTCAAGTTCTTTTATCTTATTTAAAATATTCAGTACTTCAGTTTCAGCTGGTTCAACTTTGGATTTTAATTTTTTCAGGTGTTGTTAAACATGCTTGGTCTTACAATACTGTTACATTGGTATTGATTAAAGTTTATTGTTTCTTTTGTTGCTTCCCAAGATGTTACTGCTTTAACGATTTCAGCAAAGTGAAATATTTTGCTATACACTTCTGCCACCAGCCACTTAGGATACACACCTCATGTTTCACTTCTCTTGGATTATTTAGCTCCTAGGCGTGAATGCGATGAATATTGCTCTGCTCTAGTGCTGAATTCTGTCACAAATCTTACTGATCAGAAGTTACCTCACATTACAGGATCTGCATTTTTATGTTTACTGGTGATTATTTTCATAATCATTTATACTGATTATTTGACTCTTATTTCTTGTAACATTATTCATTAACAGCCATTCATAAACCCTATATCAGCAAGAGAAGCAAAATAAAACAGTACCACTTTACCAGTCTTCAAAATAAGCCTGGCCTTATCTTCTGATACAGTAACTGGAATAGTACACAAAACAAAATGGTTAATTTTGTCAGATTTGGGGTGAAACCCTTGTTGAATACTCAGCAAGAGCAAATGAGTGTTATAGGAGTGTGAACAACTAACATTGTGAGCCATACAAGAAGCAAGAAGCTGCAGCTACACAGTACCTTATAATACTGGGCTTGTAACTACTATGACAGCAAGACTACTATAGGAAAGTACCTTACACATTGCTGTAATGTCTCTTAGGCAAATATCTGGATCATGTAAGGTATAATAACGCTGTCATTGCCTAGTGTGGGGCCCTCTGAAGGAGCAGGCTCCTATTGGGTGACATTACTCAATTGGCCTAAGGCCAGTCCTGCACCAAAAGTCACTATAAAACTACTAATATATTGCAGGAGGCACAAACACCTGTTAGTGGGAGTGATAATAACTTGTTCAGACACACCAGTCTGGAAATGGTGACAAAGAGAAGTAGCACAGGAGTAGAAGATGATATTCCTTGCCACCTCATAACGTCTATGCTGTGCTGCTACTGAGATAGGGTTGCTCTCTGAGATCACAGACGACGGTGAGGGAACAGTTATATTCTAAGAGTATACAGCAGATCAGCACTATGCACCCATTGTAAGAACAGTGCATAGGGCACATTGTGCAGAATATACCACAACTGTGATAGTGCACAAGAAGCTAGCAGTGTGCACACTATAATGGTATAACAACTGCATGCTCAAATAGCTTGACATTTGGAAGAAGAGATGCACAATATTCATGCTAGGCATGGCTACATGCAATGTTCACCACTCCTGATATCCCTATTTCACAGGAATGAGCTGTGACACCCCTGCACTGGCCCAGTAATCAAGGAGCCTCAATCCTCACCACTGGCAACAGCTAGGGGACATACACACCAGGAGGATGACAAGTGCACACAGAAACAACAGTCAGTCTGGGGATGGTTTCTCCCTCTTTCTCCAGATTCCCAATAAGACTCCCCACTACCACAGCTATAGAGTTGAGACTTTAACCAGGGTTCCAAGCCAAGTCCTCTAACACTCTCTCTGTCCAACCAGTGCTTCATGTCCCTGCCCAAGTAGGTGGCACCACACACATTGAGATTTGTTTTACACACACACACACACACACACACACACACACACACACACACACACACACACACACACACACACACACACACACACACACGCACACACTCACAAACACACTCACGAGGGAATACTAGCACAGGTTTACTAGCTATGACCCCTCTGCCCTGACTATAAGGTAGTTATCACTGCCACCAGAACCCCTAATTATCAGCTACTATAAGGCCCTTACAAAGGGTGTCCAGTCCTTTTGTGTAATGTTACTATTAATCCAAATGGTAGTTTTGACCAAGCACCAGGCTATTAGGAGTGGCATGTACAGTGTCACCAAATACATATGCCAGTACTCTAGGAGCTTTAATATGTCTCACAAATATTAGCCACAAAGACAAGTTTAAATATATTTAATAATAAATAATAAAAGAACAAGACAATACTCAGTAACTCAACACAGTGACTTTTGAGTTCAAAACCACAGGAAATATTTTAAAACAACATTGCAGGACAGTCTCAAATAAATACAGAAAACATCTAAATTAATCTTTACTATATTCTTATGTATATCTAAAAGAGATACTATGTCCTAAATCCTACATACAGACAGGCAAGTGCAGATGATATTAATGAGTGGATGTTCTTGCTAGGTCAGAGACAAATTACAAAATGCACAGTCTCTCTCTCAGAGAGTTCTTAAATCAGTATCACATTTTACTGCTGGGTTAGCCTGGATGACATCACTTTTTGTCACCTGACTTCAGTTCCCAGGCTATACCAGAAATGAATAGAATTTAACATTTCTGTGTTAAAAATTCATATCTCTCAGACATTTGCAGATCTTGGAAGTCATAAAACAATAAAACACTTACAAAACAATGCAGAAGGCACCCTAGTTCTAGACATCCTGTCTCCTTGCTGCATTGAAACTGAGAGATAACATATCCCGTTTAAGGCCCAGCTATAAAGTAACTTAATCTCAACTATTCTTAAGTTTTCCAAGTTATTCTTCTATGCTCCAACAGGGTATGCTGTGGTTACATTCTTGAAGCTCAGTGTATAACATACAGTTCTGTATAAATCATATCAATATTCACAAATGACATAGAATTATTTACAAAATTCCAGATAGCTGAGCTGGCAGCATGACATGAACATCTAATTTGGGTTTCACAGTTTGTGATTGATGTCATAAAGATACAGAGTCCCAACACATTGCAGACCTTACTGCTATCAGTACAGGTCAGCACTGTATTAGCAAATGGTTATGCTGCTGCTGTTGTTCTATGTTGGAAAAAGGATCAGCAGTGTTATACAATGGCATGCTGGGAAACTGAATGTGAATATATGCATAGTCACATGCACAGAATTTGTGTGTGTATGAGCAAACATTCTTGGCATGCTGCTGGGTACAAGTACATTTTAAATAAGAATGCACTGAATTACAACTCTGACTCACTATATTTTAATGCAATATAAACATCAGAGCAAATACAGAATAAATGGTGAAGTGCCTACCTAATGAATGCAATTTCTACTGTTGTTCATAGAAGTAACAAAGTTAGGTTGAAAAAGGAGAAAATGCACTGTGATATAGTAAACAAAGTGAAAACTTCGTTTGAGTAAGATGCAGAAGAGGTGCTTATGTGAGCCAAATGTCAAGCAGAAGGGGACCAAAACATGACTGTGCAAACCATAAAGAATTTTAGAACCTTTAATTTTGTGAAACAAGTAAGGCATTGTGTAATTCTAAGATACAAAATGCTAACATCAGAAAGAACATAAAGTATAACAATGTATGCAGACTTTTTCATTGCAATCCTAGCAAAATAAGCTACCAAGAGAACTTAGCTTTGTGTTAGTACAGTACCATAAAAAAAAACAAAATAAAAAAAAAACAAAAAGTAATGCATGAAAGTGTAAATTACTAAAATGAAACATTAATGTGTGAGTTGTGGGTGTCTGTATGTGTGCACAAGCTTGATAGTAGTTACAAGTACACAAGGAATATTCATTAAATGCATGGGTCTGGTTTAATTAATTAATTCATTCATTCATCTTGTTTAATTTGACAGGATTTAATTGTTCTGGCCACTCGAGCTACAGTTACAAATACACTATGAATATTCATGACACCATCAGTATGAATATTAATTCCATATTCAAAGATGTCACCGGTTGTTGATTGGTGGGCAGGGTTTAGGCGGTACTTGCTATGCGCTTCCCGTGAGGTACAGTTCTAATACAAAGCTGAGAACTTAACGGTCAATTGTCAAACCTTGCAAAAAAATTCCATCACACACACACACACATTTATACCTATATATGTATCTACGTAGGAGTTAATATAAGGGTTATTGTATTTACTTTACAAAGAAAAGGTGCAGAGTTTGATTCCCAACTGGGTTAATTGGCTAGGCTTAAAATGGCTCACAGGGGCAGTAAGCCTAGTACTAACCTATGAGCCTGTATTTATCTATCTATTTATCTATCTACCTATCTATATATCTTATTACATACTCTTATCTAAAGAACTGCAGAAATTAATATTAAGAAATACCAAAAGGATGCATGCACTACATTACCTGCATCAGGAATTGGTGGATACTTATCAAAATAAAATGTATTTACTGTCATATATTACAGTAATTAATATTTAGTAAATGTATTTGTATAAATAATGCTTACCAAACAAAACAACAATGTTGAGTGTGGCTGTGTTACAAACACTATACATTTATTAAAATTAATTTATTAATGTCTAATTCTGTGGCATTCAATACACAGTATATATGAATAAGAGTGAATTATTTTCAAGTTAAAGCACAAGAAAGCAAATTAATTTAATCTTCAATAATGTATCACAGTAAAGGGGTGAGTTAATATTCAAATGTTGCATGAACTGTCAATTTTCACTCATTCATTCTAGTCTAAAACCTAAGCATAGGACATAGAAACAAAACACTTGCCTTCGTGTTTTGTTTAACATAAGTAAGTACAATACATAACCAAGAGATTTTCTTAGGTACGAAAAAAATCCAATCAAGTTACAATAACAATAGACAGATTCCTTTTGCAAAAAAACTCTCCTCTCAGATGATATTTTAGAGACCATCATAATGAATCCACTGTCTTACATGCCCATATTGGGGAAGGTTGCTGATTAAAAAAAAAAAAACAAATATCAGATAGGCAAATGGAGTTATATAATAAGGCTTCTAAGTGAGTCATGTGTTCCATGTACTAATCTCATCAAGTCATAAAGTAAGAGGTGCTCTGTCAAATGGGCAAGAGCAAGACCGTGAAAGACCTGGAATTTAAGACAAAAGTCTTAAAAACTGGCCATGCACAAACAGCCAGCCAACACAAATTCCATAGAGCAGGTGAAATATGGAAAGAGTGAGGTACCAGATGGGATTCTGGTAGAATATTTTAGAAATGTTTTAAGTGAATTGTGCCTACCTAAACAAATAGAATTGGTAAAATGGTGTTTCTTTAAAAGAAAATAGATTTTATAATCTGTTGGAAAGCAAAGTGGAACACATTTTCTATATTTTGAATACAAACTGGGATGGAAATATTTCAAGCTGTCGGTTCTTAAACAAATAAATAGAGAACAATCAGTGTTTCACAGTGAAAATTATTTTTATTAGTTGTGTAAAACCAAAAACTAAGCAAATTTTAAATATTAGAGCATATACATTTGTGTAAAAGTGTTTTAAGTTATTTGTAGATGTTTGAAGAGATACAAATGAGGCAATCAGTGTTTCAAGTTATGAACTAATCATATTGGTATATATCTGGGAATCATGATTATTTATCACTTTTGTCTAACAAGCAAAAGAGTGGGGAAGAATCAGTGAAATCCACTTTCAGCAAATATTTTTTCTTTTTTTTTTTTTTTGGAAGGGGGGAAATCCCCCTGCAGCCCCCACATTGGGGAGAGACTTCACTAACTTATATACACCAAGTCTAAAGTCCTAAAGCAGTGGAGAAAGGTCGACACCATCCATTTGCTGAAACTGGCTTTCAGTGACAAGGCTGTTGCGCTGTTGTAAAGCGACAAAGAGCATTTGGAATGAGCACACATTCCCTATGTCTGTTGGTATAAAAATGCAGCTAATTCAAAGATAAAAGCATACAACAACATTCTAAACACTGTGTGTTTGTTTAAGTAAACAAAAAGTAAACAATTAGTATTCTGAAATAGGAATATGCACTAGAAGTTTGTGTATTGGTGCAAGAACCATAGCAATTTCATGTCTTTTATGAACATATGTTAAGTGGTAAGAAACCTAAGCTGCAAAAATTGCTGAATGGATGTATTATTTTAAAATCACCAAGAAAGACAGACATTGTGTTTGAATTGGATAACTTATGCTGAAAGAGCATAACTTTTTGAGTAGCAGGTAATATTCCAAATGATAAAGGAATTGTTGTGCTATTTAACATAAATGATATACACACACACACACACACACACACACACACACACACACACACACACACACACACACACTCACGAGGGAATACTAGCACAGGTTTACTAGCTATGACCCCTCTGCCCTGACTATAAGGTAGTTATCACTGCCACCAGAACCCCTAATTATCAGCTACTATAAGGCCCTTACAAAGGGTGTCCAGTCCTATTGTGTAATGTTACTATTAATCCAAATGGTAGTTTTGACCAAGCACCAGGCTATTAGGAGTGGCATGTACAGTGTCACCAAATACATATGCCAGTACTCTAGGAGCTTTAATATGTCTCACAAATATTAGCCACAAAGACAAGTTTAAATATATTTAATAATAAATAATAAAAGAACAAGACAATACTCAGTAACTCAACACAGTGACTTTTGAGTTCAAAATCACAGGAAATATTTTAAAACAACATTGCAGTACAGTCTCAAATAAATACAGAAAACATCTAAATTAATCTTTACTATATTCTTATGTATATCTAAAAGAGATACTATGCCCTAAATCCTACATACAGACAGGCAAGTGCAGATGATATTAATGAGTGGATGTTCTTGCTAGGTCAGAGACAAATTACAAAATGCACAGTCTCTCTCTCAGAGAGTTCTTAAATCAGTATCACATTTTACTGCTGGGTTAGCCTGGATGACATCACTTTTTGTCACCTGACTTCAGTTCCCAGGCTATACCAGAAATGAATAGAATTTAACATTTCTGTGTTAAAATTTCATATCTCTCAGACATTTGTAGATCTTGGAAGTCATAAAACAATACAACACTTACAAAACAATGCAGAAAGCACGCTAGTTCTAGACATCCTGTCTCCTTGCTGCATTGAAACTGAGAGATAACATATCCTGTTTAAGGCCCAGCTTTAAAGTAACTTAACCTCAACTATTCTTAAGTTTTCCAAGTTATTCTTCTATGCTCCAACAGGGTATGCTGTGGTTACATTCTTGAAGCTCAGTATATAACATACAGTTCTGTATAAATCATATCAATATTCACAAATGACATAGAATTATTTACAAAATTCCAGATAGCTGAGCTGGCAGCATGACATGAACATCTATCTAATTTGGGTTTCACAGTTTGTGATTGATGTCATAAAGATACAGAGTCCCAACACATTGCAGACCTTACTGCTATCAGTACAGGTCAGCACTGTATTAGCAAACGGTTATGCTGCTGCTGTTGTTCTATGTTGGAAAAAGGATCAGCAGTGTTATACAATGGCATGCTGGGAAACTGAATGTGAATATATGCATAGTCACATGCACAGAATTTATATGTGTATGAGCAAACATTCTTGGCATGCTGCTGAGTACAAGTACATTTTAAATAAGAATGCACTGAATTACAACTCTGACTCACTATATTTTAATGCAATATAAACATCAGAGCAAATACAGAATAAATGATGAAGTGGCTACCTAATGAATGCAATTTCTACTGTTGTTCATAGAAGTAACAAAGTTAGGTTGAAAAAGGAGAAAATGCACTGTGATATAGTAAACAAAGTGAAAACTTTGTTTGAGTAAGATGCAGAAGAGGTGCTTATGTGAGCCAAATGTCAAGCAGAAGGGGACCAAAACATGACTGTGCAAACCATAAAGAATTTTAGAACCTTTAATTTTGTGAAACAAGTAAGGCATTGTGTAATTCTAAGATACAAAATGCTAACATCAGAAAGAACATAAAGTATAACAATGTATGCAGACTTTTTCATTGCAATCCTAGCAAAATAAGCTACCAAGAGAACTTAGCTTTGTGTTAGTACAGTACCATAAAAAAAAAAAAAAATAAAAAAAAAACAAAAAGTAATGCATGAAAGCGTAAATTACTAAAATGAAACATTAATGCGTGAGTTGCGGGTGTCTGTATGTGTGCACAAGCTTGATAGTAGTTACAAGTACACAAGGAATATTCATTAAATGCATGGGTCTGGTTTAATTAATTAATTCATTCATTCATCTTGTTTAATTTGACAGGATTTAATTGTTCTGGCCACTCGAGCTACAGTTACAAATACACTATGAATATTCATGACACCATCAGTATGAATATTAATTCCATATTCAAAGATGTCACCGGTTGTTGATTGGTGGGCAGGGTTTAGGCGGTACTTGCTATGTGCTTCCCGTGAGGTGCAGTTCTAATACAAAGCTGAGAACTTAACGGTCAATTGTCAAACCTTGCAAAAAAATTACATCTCACACATACACATCTATACCTATATATGTATCTACGTAGGTGTTAATATAAGGGTTATTGTATTTACTTTACAAAGAAAAGGTGCAGAGTTTGATTCCCAACTGGGGTAATTGGCTAGGCTTAAAATGGCTCACAGGGGCAGTAAGCCTAGTACTAACTTATGAGCCTGTATTTATCTATCTATTTATCTATCTACCTATCTATATATCTTATTACATACCCTTATCTAAAGAACTGCAGAAATTAATATTAAGAAATACCAAAATGATGCATGCATGCACTACATTACCTGCATCAGGAATTGGTGGATACTTATCAAAATAAAATGTATTTACCGTCATATATTACAGTAATTAATATTTAGTAAATGTATTTGTATAAATAATGCTTACCAAACAAAACAACAATGTTGAGTGTAGCTGTGTTACAAACACTATACATTTATTAAAATTAATTTATTAATGCCTAATTCTGTGGCATTTAATACACAGTATATATGAATAAGAGTGAATTATTTTCAAGTTAAAGCACAAGAAAGCAAATTAATTTAATCTTCAATAATGTATCACAGTAAAGGGGTGAGTTAATATTCAAATGTTGCATGAACTGTCAATTTTCACTCATTCGTTCTAGTCTAAAACCTAAGCATAGGACATAGAAACAAAACACTTGCCTTCGTGTTTTGTTTAACATAAGCAAGTACAATACATAACCAAGAGATTTTCTTAGGTACGAAAAAAATCCAATCAAGTTACAATAACAATAGACAGATTCCTTTTGCAAAAAAACGCTCCTCTCAGATGGTATTTTAGAGACCATCATAATGAATCCACTGTCTTACATGCCCATATTGGGGAAGGTTGCTGATTAAAAAAAAAACAAATATCAGATAGGCAAATGGAGTTATATAATAAGGCTTCTAAGTGAGTCCTGTGTTCCATGTACTAATCTCATCAAGTCATAAAGTAAGAGGTGCTCTGTCAAATGGGCAAGAGCAAGACCGTGAAAGACCTGGAATTTAAGACAAAAGTCTTAAAAACTGGCCATGCACAAACAGCCAGCCAACACAAATTCCATAGAGCAGGTGGAATATGGAAAGAGTGAGGTACCAGATGGGATTCTGGTAGAATATTTTAGAAATGTTTTAAGTGAATTGTGCCTACCTAAACAAATAGAACTGGTAAAATGGTGTTTCTTTAAAAGAAAATAGATTTTATAATCTGTTGGAAAGCAAAGTGGAACACATTTTCTATATTTTGAATACAAACTGGGATGGAAATATTTCAAGCTGTTGGTTCTTAAACAAATAAATAGAGAACAATCAGTGAAAATTATTTTTATTAGTTGTGTAAAACCAAAAACTAAGCAAATTTTAAATATTAGAGCATATACATTTGTGTAAAAGTGTTTTAAGTTATTTGTAGATGTTTGGAGAGATACAAATGAGGCAATCAGTGTTTCAAGTTATGAACTAATCATATTGGTATATATCTGGGAATCATGATTATTTATCACTTTTGTCTAACAAGCAAAACAGTGGGGAAAAATCAGTGAAATCTACTTTCAGCAAATATTTTTTTTTTTTTTTTTTAGAAGGGGAGAAATCCCCCTGCAGCCCCCACATTGGGGAGAGACTTCACTAACTTATATACACCAAGTTTAAAGTCCTAAAGCAGTGGAGAAAGGTCGACACCATCCATTTGCTGAAACTGGCTTTCAGTGACAAGGCTGTTGCACTGTTGTAAAGCGACAAACAGCATTTGGAATGAGCACACATTCCCCATGTCTGTTGGTATAAAAATGCAGCTAATTCAAAGATAAAAGCATACAACAACATTCTAAACACTCTGTGTTTGTTTAAGTAAACAAAAAGTAAACAATTAGTATTCTGAAATAGGAATATGCACTAGAAGTTTGTGTATTGGTGCAAGAACCATAGTAATTTCATGTCTTTTATGAACATATGTTAAGTGGTAAGAAACCTAAGCTGCAAAAATTGCTGAATGGATGTATTATTTTAAAATCACCAAGAAAGGCAGACATTGTGTTTGAATTGGATAACTTATGCTGAAAGGCATAACTTTTTGAGTAGCAGGTAATATTCCAAATGATAAAGGAATTGTTGTACTATTTAACATAAATGATACACACACACACACACACACACACACACACACACACACACACACACACACACACAAACAAAACATTTTTTGAAACATCATTTATGAAGACCACAGATATTTTTTAGAAACATCTGAACTTCCAAACCCTTGATAACACCAGAAAGTTTCAGGTATAAGAACATAAATCAAATTATTTATGAAAACATTTTAGAACATGTGGAGGACTTCATATTTGCAAAAGAATTAATGGGCATGTTAATATAACATTTCCCAAACTTCAGTCATTCATGTTCCAGCTTCATGAGTTTGCCTTAAGTGAATACCCCCTTTCCTACTACTGACTAATTATCTGTATAGCAACTCATTTTTCACTAAATTTATTTTTTAAAATCACTGCAGGAAATATGACAGTGCAGTGGGTTAAACAATTTAACATATTTAATGAGGTTTATTATTTTATAATATAGTCCAGTACAAAAATGTGTACATTGTGCAGCTAATACAAGTAGTATGACTTCCACACAGCAAGACACACAGATATAAAAATAAAAATAAATGTAGTCTCCAATTTGCAAGCTACAACAGTTTTTAACAGTTTGTAACAAAAGGCTTTCATAATGACCTTCCTCATAGGATCATAGGAAGTTACTAGGCTAATGGCCTTAGGGCCCTTACAGACCTAGCCAAGTTCTACCCTATTTCCCCTGTCCAAGAGAGAAACAGGATGAACCTCCAGGATGAATTTATGGTTACCCATCCAATCATCCAGATTGTGCTTGAAGAGGACCAAAGAGGTGCTCTGCTTGACATGAATTGAGAGTCTGTTCCATAGGTGCAGTAAAATGTGGGAGACAACTTTGTCCCTCCAGCAGGTTCTGTTAGTGTCACATACCAGGTTATGGTCTTCAGAGTGAGTAACCTGTGAGCCTTTGGACTTATGGATATGCAGCATTTTCAATAAAGCAGAGTCAGGATTGCCTTATACGCAAGGCAGAGATGGCCTCTGAGTAGTCTGTATGAAATGGAATAAAGTGACAGTGATTTCAGCCAATCCACATAGGACAGATGTTGAATACCTAAAATTCTCCATGTGAGGAACTTTTGTGGTCTCTCCAATTGCTGCAGGTACCTGGAAAGGTACGTACCAAAAGGGGTGCTGTACTCAATTATTGACCTGATGAGGGAAGAGTACAAGGAGGTTATAACTTCTTTTTTTCTGGAGGCAATGCCCTTACATATGAGACAAGCAATATAGAATGCCCTTCTTACCACTGTGGAGACATGGTGATCAAAGGTAAGGTTGCTGTCAATCTATGTGCCCAGGTCTCTCACCAATGCTTCTATTGATGTGGTAGATAGCAGGAGTATCACTCTTACCAAAAGGGATGATCATATTTTTTTTTGCACTGAGTTTAAGGCCATGACTTTGGCACCAATCATTTGTTTGCATAAGATCCTTTTATAGGATGTTGACATCATTTGGGGATTCTATGACCGCTCCCAATTTGCAGTTATCAGCAAACTTTTTCAGCCACAGAACTTTAGTTTTTGCTTGTACTTAGGAGAAATAGATTCTGAACAGTAGCAGTCCCATGACTAATCCCTGTGGAACACCACTAGCTATTGTTGGAGGCAGATTTGCCTATTTTGACTGAATGGATTCTATTGGTGAGGCAGTTACTGACCCACCTAATGATATAAGGGTTGATACCTAGCTGAGTGAGTTTATCAATAATGCCTGAGTGAGGGATAGTGTCAAAAGCCTTGGCCAAGTCCAGGTAGACTGTATGCACAGTTTTCCTCTCATCCAGTGCTCTGGTGACTGTCTTGAAGAAGTCCACCAGGTTTAACAGCCATGCTCTCCCTTTCACAAATCCAGACTGAGTAGGGTCAAGTGCTTGGAAATTACCTTTATCTTTGTTGATATGGTCCATGATGATTTGATGCACACCCTTGCAGACAGGGCTAGTCAGGCTAATAGGTCTATAGTTCCTGGGGTCAGTGGAAGCCCCATCCTTCTGCAAGGGGATAACGGTGCCCATTTTCCACTCAGCTGCGATGAAGCCAATGCTTATACTATAATTGAAAAGTGTACCCATTGGTGTTGCTAATTCTTGTTGGAGCCCATGTAGGATACAACCTGGGATGTTATCAGGTCCCATAGATGCTGTGTTTTTGGTCTTAGAGAGAGCATTTACAACCTGCTCTCTAGAGATACAAGGTGGGAGACAAATGGAAGGAATGCCATGGGATATGTGTGGTGGGGACAGGGTAGTGAAGTTTTCACAGAACCTGTCAGCTAACAGGTTTGCTATGTCCACAGGCTGAGTGTATGTGGTACCATTAACTACCAGCTCAGCACCGACCTGGGTCTTACCTTTTAGGCTATGGATGCAGCTAAAGAACGCCTTATGGTTGTCCTTAGTTGAGGGTGCTAATATGTTTTCGTAGTTTGTTTTGGAGGACTTCACAAGAAGTCTTATTTGTTTGTGTAAGCTGAAGAAGGAGGATTTCCAGTTTAGGGCATGCTCCCTCTTACTTTTGGACAACAGTTTCTTTCTTTTAATGCAGTTGTCCAACAGGAAGGTTTGCTCTCCCTTGAAGAGCTTGTTTTGGTCTTATCACATACAGCCATGTCAATGCAATTATACAGGTGTTTGTAAAAAGCACTGGTGTAGGACTCAGCATAGTTGCAAGTTCCATCTAGGGGGGAGGTGCAGTGAAGATATTTATACTATGCCTTAGAAGGAGAAAATTTACTTTGGAGAAGTTTTTAGTTTAGTTGTTGCTGAGGGTGGCAGTGGTGTGATAGTTACTTCAAATGAAGGGTCAGAGTTGCTGGAGCAATGTCAGACTCTAAGCCAGTCACAAGTGGTGTCCCACAGTGCTCAGTCCTGGGACCCCTCTTGTTCGGCATTTATTTTTCTGAGGTACAGGCAAACATAGGAGGATTGTGGCTGACAAAGTTCGCAGATGACTGCAAACTGGGCGTCATAACTGATACTCCAGCGCACACAAACATCCTTCAGAGAGGCCTCATAGAAATGGATAATTGGTGCCAGAGCCATGGCCTTAAGCTGAACGCCAAAAAATGTATAGTCATACCCTTTGGGAAAAACAAGGTACCCACAAATTACCACATAGGTGGTAATCCATTAAGTACGGAAGAGGTAATCAGGGACCTAGGGACCCAGGTTGACAGTAACCTCTCATTTGACACTCACATTGCCAAAGTGGTTAGGAAGACCTTCTATATTGCCCACCTTATCATGAAGGGTTTCACATCTAGATCAAGAGAGGTCATTGTGCCCCTGTACTCTTCTCTTATCAGGCCAATGATTGAGTACAATGCCCCATTTGGGATGTATCTTACCCGACACCTGCAGCAGTTGGAAAGGCCCCAAAAGTTCCTCACCAAGAGGATAAAGGGTCTTAAACACATGTCATATGCTGCCCGACTGATAAAACTCCAGCTCTATTCAGTCGCATACCGCCTACTCAGAGGTGATCTGTGTCTGACGTACAAGGCCATGTCCAATCCGGAATTAATGGACATGCTCCACCTCAGTAAATCCAAATCCACCAGAGCCACGAGAGCAAGAGACTTAAACCTCAACAAAGAAATAAATAGGACGTGCTGGATGGACAGATTCATAACCCAGAGGCTCCCTACACTCTGGAACAGAATCCCAATCCATGTTAGGCAGAGCCCCTCACTAACTCTATTCAAGAGAAATCTTGACGAGTGGATGGGAGATCGTAGGTTTACCCCGGGGGTCATCTCTGTGTCACTACTAGACAGAGGCACAGGAAACTAAACCCTAAAAGGGTGTAGTATTCTCATCCTAAGGGGTGGTGAAAGCCACACACACACACTGGCTAGGCTTATAAATGCCTTAGGGCAGATAGCCTAGTACGAACCTATGAACCTATGAACCTATGAGACTGATTTGTGATCAGATCTGACAAGGGAAGACCTCACAGTTGGGGTGCTATGGCAGTCCCCCATATTGGTAAGAACCAGATCCAAGATGTTGTCACCCCTAGTTGGGGTGTCCACCAGCTGGTCCAGGGTGTTGAAGTTAATGAACTTGAGTAACCTTGGGGCATGTGAGTTTGAGCATGAGTAATTTACCCTGTCAATGGATGGGTAATTAAAATCACCCAGAACCATGGTGTTCACATGTATCTTGAGGGATTCCAGTAGATCCAAGTAGGCAGAGTGGGTGTCTTGATTCATTTATTTATTTATTTTATTTTACATTTGTTGACCGGGCTAGTCCAACTGGATTGTTGTCCATTTTCAGTGGAGGCCCGGGGAGAAAAGCATGGTTATAGAAATAGATGTAAAATAATCACTTATGATATAGGCAAAGAGCAAAAATACAAGGATATTAGTTCAGGTCAGGTAATGCAAATCTAACAAAAACAAATAATACCAACTATGTAATACTAATTATGTAATTAAAACAAGAAAATGAAATTTTTTTTTTTTTTTTTTTTTTTTACAATAGTAGTAACAATAGAATCATAAAGTTATTTGTGATTAGAGAGAAACATTGGAGTGTTAAGTAAATACAAATATAGTTGAAAGATGAAAGGAGGGGATCCTGTAGCTGGCAAAGACTTGAATAGGTGTCCTACCAACAGTTAGTTGCATCTGAAGTGGCTCCAGGGAATCACACTATTTCACCAATCTGGAGGTGTATTTATCTTTAGTGAATATTGATACACTGCCTTTTTTACTTTTCATGACTTCCATTCATGGTGTGAACATGTGGTAGGAGGTGTAACCCAGTATGGCTGGGGTGCTCTCCACTGCCTTGAACCAGGTCTCTGTGATTGCACAGATGTCAGCGTCTTTGAAGGTGAGGACTGCTTCCAGTGAGTGCAGTTTCATGCTAAGACTCCTAGCATTTAGCAGCATAAACTTGAAGTTGTTTTTTTTGATGAAATTTTTACATCGGGAATTTTGTCCTTGTGATACTGCCTATAAAAGGCATTATGGGGTTGCAAAAATCTTTGCCAGTAGACAAAATCCCAGGGGTGACAGAAGAAGACCATCTCTAGCAAAGTATCAAGGTCTATCGATCATGTCATTCCAGGCTGACAGAAACTGGATCCCCTTAGAATGACACCAGAAACTAAGCCGATTATTGAAGTCAATGATTTTCTGTTTATATTGCGGTATCATCCTCGGCAAGGATAATATGCTGATCAAGGCTAGGGACATACCTGCCTGTGACACATAATCATCACATCATAATCATAATCATGTCTCTCTTCATGTAGTCCAGGGAGGTACATCTCAAGTCGTTCACACCAGCATGTATTATGATGGAATCATAACGGCACTTGTTGAGAGACTTGAGTGCCTGCATGATCTGACGAATCCTAGCACCAGAAAGACAGCTGACTGTGACTTTATCCTTCTTCAGCCTGTTGAGGGGGATGTCTGTGTCTCTCATATTAGAGTCTCCTATGACTAAGACATTTGGAGTGGATGTGAGATGACTTATGAGCTTTGATGGTGAGACACTTGTGCTTGTGTCATTATGTGTATTGTGTGTTTCGGGTTTTATGGTTGGTTTAGTATGTATGTGTTTTTAATGTATCTGGTGTTTAGGTAGATTTTTTGCAGGTACTTCTGCATATGTTGGTCTGTGTGTATGCTGTGTGTCATGAGTAGGAGCTGTGGTAGGTGGGCTGACAACTCTACTGTGCGAGAGAGCTGTGATTCCAGCATCTCTCACAAATGGTACAGGAATGATTTAGAAGTAGGGGGTTGTCAGTGTAAATGAGGCAGTTGCTACACTACCTCACTAGACCATGTCAACCAGGCTGGTAGGAGAAAAGGAGGGAAACTGGCAGTCCATGGTCCTAGCAACAATCTTGGTCTGGGTATAACAGTTGATCAGGGAATACAGTAGAGGCAGGTATTAGTAGTTTTAGGAGCGAAGAGCTCTGGTTTAGGTAATATTTGCGAGGCTAGAGAGCAGGCATCTGTAACCAGCAATCCCTCTGTGCAGTAGTGTGCAATGCTGCATGATGTGAAACAGGCACAAACCAGTTCAAACACAGGCTTTTTTAAAGCAGAAAAACAGGAAACAGCCAAAGTTAAAATTATCCAATCAAAACACCCTAAACAGAGCCCTGCAACAGTAACTTTAGCTAGATCAGTGCAAACTGTACCTTCCTCCCACGAGGGCATAGGGGCATCTCCAGACAAAAGATTACCTATTTTACAACCTGCAAAAGTCACAAACAGTACTAGATTCAGCAAAAACCTGAACCTAGCCTATGCTGGTGTTTTTCAAGTGCAGCAAACAAGTAAAATGAACAAAACAAGTAGATGAACAGTAATTACAGTTGTAAGAGGAATTCAATTAGCAGACAATCTAAAAATGCTGTAAAATACAGTTGCACAGTTTAAACAAACAGATATGCAGCAAATATTGTTTTAGTTAATCAGAAAGTGCAGAAAACAGATGAAAATAAGCACTTATCTTTTGTAGTCTCTCAGCAGGTATTTGGAAAAAGTAGAGCAAGGGCAGAAGGCCTAATTCACACAGCTTTTGAACAAATAAGCACAAACCACTTCAAACACAGACTTATTAAAGCAGAAAAACAGGAAACAGCCAAAGTTCAAATTATCCAATCAAAACACCCTAAACAGAGTTTTGTAGACAGCATCATTTGCCACATAACAGTGAAACATGTAGATAATAAAAGTAATAATAAATGTAATCATTAATTTAAATTTACAGAACACAACGTTTTTTAACATTTTCCGGTAAAAGTCATTGACAATATATTTCACTACTACCATAAAAGGAAAGGCAACCTTGCTTGCTAAGCAATAACAAGACATAAAATCAGATATAGCATATACCTATTTGACTCCTTAATGAAAAGGATGGAATTGTTCATTATCAATCAGTAATAATTCTCTGTTAGGCTCAATCAATTTTTTTTGCTGTAGATATTAACCAGCAATTAAATTCAAACTGAGCATGTTTGTGTAGTCAAGGAAGGACAAAACATACCTAACTCCATTCTATGACAGGACTGGATATAAAGTATTAATTCTGCAATAAAATAATGGCAAAGACTTTTTTTTTTTAAATGTTTGCATTGAGAAGCCATCGGAAACAATCTCTAGAAGCAATTCTTTGAATGAATATGCCAGGCTATTTGATGATGACATCTGTAAAGTAATTGAAAATGTGTCCTTATCTACTTATGTTTACAATCAGTTTAGGAAAATACTTTTGATGACCAAATACCTCTTCATAATGTTCAAAATATGGTCACTGAAGTCTTTAGATGAATTCTTAACCAGCTCATTTAGTCCAGGAAAAGAATCCAACTCATCACAATTAAGGTGTACCCCATAGCTAAATTTTCACAATCAGTGCATTCACTTTGTCTTCTACATGGAATACAGATTGAGTCTTGACTTGTATGGATACATTTAGGCTGTTCGGACTGGCACATATACCTAGTAGGTATGTTTTTCTTTCTTTTCTTTTTTTTTTTTTACAGAAACAGTTCCAATCATACATACAGTTTCAAGATTAAAGTTGAAGATTTCATGCAGAAAGATCTCTATGTTCCAAGCATGATACACAATGGGAAAATGTGAGGAGTGTGACTTCTACTTCTGAGAGAGGCATTCCATGAAATGCCCTGCCCCTTTAAAAGCAAATCATCAGCAAACACAACATCACTGGATTTGTGCATGGTTTCTCAGTAGGATGCTACTGTTGAATGAGACACTGGGTCAGATAATGTTACATAACAATTTCATTATGATTGTGATACATCTAGTTACGTGCAGGACAAATAAAAAGCATATGTAATATGAAAACAGAAAGTGTATGGAAATACATACATACACTTTAAGAAAAAAAAATGTTGCTCTGTGTACCAACCAAAGTCATCTCATGGACCAGTAATCGTATATGTACCACATTTTGAAACTGCTGCATTAGATAGGGTTTTATGTGGTAGAAGTTGTGAAAGTGTATAGAAGTATTCAGTTTCAAAGATGGAAAACATTGTACTTGATCCATCAAACCTGAATGGATTTAATTAATTATTTCCAAGCAAAATTACAAACTAAACATGATAAAAAACAAAAATAACAATACAATACCATTAAAACAGTAAACTTGCCAAGACAGTCACACAAATGATTTATACAATAAAAGATGTTTATTATACAAAAATGTGTGCAATGATTGGACAGAGCAATCAATGTGCTCATCGTAAATCTAACCCCGAGAAGTCCAACTAGCAAATAAAAAACAAAGCTAATCACTATCTGCAGACATCTTCAGTTCTCCAAAAACTGATATACCAGAGAGCTGTTAAAAAAAAAAAAAAAACAACTACCAGGAGTTCATGTCCTCAAGCATCCTTATGGAAAGAGCAAGACACTTATGGACTCCTTTGACTTAGAAAAAAAAGTTACATTTTTTTTTTATTTCCAACAATGCAGAGAGGATTTCTGTCAGTTAATAATTATCTTTACACATCATATTCTTCAGACAATGGATGTGTAAAACTCAATGGCTCTCAGTAGCTGGAGTGAACCTACAAACAGCTCCATGGACATATGATCAATGCACAAAAGGTGCCTTAATGGCACACAACACAACACACCGCACACAACTCCAGTTTAAATAAAAATTCATGATTCTCAACAGCAGAAGCACTCATGCAAGTAACTCTATGGTCATGCAAGTAACTCCATGGTCATCCAGACTCTTTATATAAGGCACGGAATACATGACAGTGAGTTTCTTATTGCCTTGAAAAAAATCAAAAACTTTAATTTACTTTGCATACATTAGCTTATTTAAGCTTAGCGCATATACAAGACATGTCTTAGATGCCCAAGTCTAACAAATGATGGCAGAAGAGTATTTAAGTCCAGTTATATAATAACACTAATTAGAAAATGTGATTTTTTTATTCCTTAAATAATATCACTGTATAATAGCAATAATACACTCCTGAGCGTGGGTAACATCAGATTTCCCTAGAGCTGGCATGGTTTGATCAGGATGGTAAAGTCGTGGATTAATGCTAAATAGTACAGCTGTATCAACCACACAGTTAAATGCACCAAGATGTATATGCTAAGTTCAAATAATTTAACCTATGGCCCACTGGATAAGCAAACATTTAGAAAACATTTTAAACATACAATTAGCATATTCCCATCATTAGTATACATTGCTCAAAAATCTTAAGAAGGACCAGAGGTTTTTAAATTGCCACGGAGTTCATGAGCCAAAAGAAATCTAAGCAACATCTAATACATTCTAACAAGTGACAGACATTATCTCAGAAAAAAAAATTGGTTTGGTCAGAAAGTTCAAAAAAGGTCAGACTTCCATGACATCTAATATTAAAATGCTTTTAAGAAAAGCAAAGGTTGTTAGTCGTCAGAGCTGTCAAGCAGGCGGGGGCGTGGCCAAGGATGAACACAGGATAGCAGCAGATTTCTGCAGCTCCACCACTTTCATTACACTGACAGGAATTAATTACTTAAAAAATTAATTTTTGAAGTAATTTTCTTTCTAAATATGTTTGTTTTATATAGTTCTTGAGCTATATCTAAAAAAGAAAGGAAATCTTAACAATATTCCTGTCAGAAATCACTTTGGAAATTTTCCTGTCAGTTTATCAGTCTGAAATGAGTTCCAGTAAGACAAATTCTCAAGACTCCAGCATCAAGAAAGAACTTCAGTCTCTGATAATTATAATCCAGCAACTTACTGCTAAGATGGATAAAATGGATACTAAAATAGACACCTTCATAGAAAAAACTACAAAACAAATAGACTTGTTACATATAGACCTGCAACAACAGAAGATCCGGATGACAGGCATAGAAGAAGCTGTGAATGACATGGAAAATAGAATACAAGAAGAGGAAATCAACATTGAGTTTCTGCTGAAACAAAATACACATTTACAAACAAAGCTGGATGACCTGGAAAATAGATCGAGGCGCAATAACATTAGGATTTTTGGACTTCCAGAAAATATTGAAGGTAACAATATTACTTCTTTTTTAACAACATGGCTCCCTAAAACTTTAGACTTACCAGAAGCATTCTCTTTTGGTATCGAAAGAGCACATAGATCTATAGCTAATACTAACTCTAACAAAAACTATCCTAGATCAGTTATAGTTAGATTTCTATCATCTTTTGATAAAGAGATGGTTCTTAAATCTGCTTGGGCTAAAGCTCCTGTTAAGATTAATGAGACAACTGTGCATTTTGACAATGACTATTCTTCCATGGTAATAGCTAAAAGAAAAGTTTTTCTGCCACTAATAAGGGAGCTTAAAAAAGCACAGTTTAAAACATACCTTCTGTTTCCTGCCAAGCTTAAAATCTTCCTTCCTGACGGTCCTAAAATTTTCGATGACTTAGACTCTGCCTTACTGTTTATCAAAAAAAATAAGATTTTGGATAAAATAGAAGAAATGGAATGGGCTAGTCCTTCATTAAAGAGACTGGCAAATGAAACTTCGTGGAAGACTTCAGAGAAGAAGAAGAGACTAAAAAACAAATGATCTGTTCTATGTTTTTTTTTCTCATCATTTTATTTCATTATTAATCTTTTTAAATATAGTTCCTGCATTTCCAAGAAGCAACAAATATTTTGAAAATGATTTAATCAAAGTTATTCTCTGTGTGCAAAGAAATGTTTTGTTTCATAACTAGTCAAAATATCTGGAGATTTAATGGCAAGTTGTGATTCAACTTGTTTCTCTTTCTGAAAAGGAGAAGTAAGGTCAGTAATTTGATACATTTTTTTCTTTATCTTTTTTTTTTTCTTCTTTTCTTTGTTTAAACAATGACATTCTATTTAGATTATGTAGTGGGTCAAGGGTGGGGGAGGGCATGGAGAGAAGAGTAATGAAAATATGATTAATAGAATAATAACATATTTATTCCTTGTAAAAAGTTTATATGTTCTTCAAATGCTATTCCTAATTATACTTTCTTGATTACACTGCTTATGCTTGTTTGTAAATAATCTGTCATGCTTTAACTAATAATAATTAGAACTAAATAATAGTAAATAATATGTTTTATTTTTAACTCTATTA
>NC_056751.1:530357782-530462782 GCF_019279795.1 Protopterus annectens | reverse complement strand
TAATTAGTATGCACTTCATGAAAATCTCCTTAACACATAAAAATATGATTGTAAATAACTCCATGTTATGGTTACTAAAGGAATTTTGTACTTCACCTATTACACCTAAACATATGGTTTGTTACCCATTAAATATTATTATTAGTTATCGTAACTTTATATTCATGCACCCTAAGTATAGGGAATGGAATTTTATTGTATTCCCTATAATGTATACTCAGGGTATGCTTTTGTCATCTACTTCTGAAGGAACTCATTTAGCTATAGATAATGATCTAAAGTACTGGTATCAGTTGATATCTGATAATAAAGTTAAAAATCTAGATTTCTTAAAACAAGAATTTGATCTAAGAGAAACTTGCTGGTTAGAGGTTCAGACCTTCAGACAATATCTCATTAATAAAATAGATCTAATGTCTATAACAGTAAAAGAATCTATTCCAACACTGATTGATTACTTGATATTAAATTTACAACATAAAGTTTCTGATAAAGGTAAACTTTCATACATACATAAAATTATCAGACAAGAAACTTTTTACAGTGTAGATTCATACTGGAATTATTTCACTTCTATTAATGGGGACCCACCAAATCAACAAGATAAACAATATATATTGGAATCTGCTTATAGAACTACGTCTTCCATTGTCTGGAGACTTTATACATGGAAATTTTACATAGATCTTTTATACACCTTTGATGATGAATAAAATAAATAATAAAGATAATTTATGTAAGAGATGTAATGTAGAAATTAATGCTGACTGGGCTCATATGTTTTATGACTGTATAAAATTGAAAGAATACTGGAAGTCAATTAATGAATTTTTGCAGGCTCTTTTTACAGATAATTTCATTATTTCTAAATCTCTTATATTATTCAACACACCTGTACCTCAAAGTGTTAAAAAGGTTAAGCTTCCCTTGTTATGGTCTATTCTAGCAGTGGCTAGGAAAATAATAACTAGAAGTTGGATTTCAGAAACACCTCCTTCGTTCAATGAATTTAAAAATGTTATGAATATAGTGTGCCATATGGAAATAAACACAATTAGGACAAGAACAAATAGAAAAACATCTTATTATATTGTATGGGATAATTTACAAAATTTGTTAAAAAAATTTTAATTTCAATAGCATGGTATTTTAGTTTAATTAATTGATCTGATTGTAGTGGATGTCTTTGTAAATACTTTAGTTGTTTTGTTGAATATTATAATAATACCTATTTTTAATTACTTGTATAAAATTGTTATGATATTTCTCTTATATGTTAAAACAATAAACCTGTTTTGAAAAAAAAAGAGCTGTCAAGCAGGCAGATACACAAAAATGTTGTGGCAACATGATAAGCTGAAGTGAATACATTGTTGCAAAACTGGAATGCCATATTGCCAACACAGTCTCCCACATAGTGTAAAACTGACAACTCATTGCAGGCTCAAATAAACTTATATTTAAAACTGTCAGCCATGGCAGTCTGACAATAAAACAACTTATGATAAGAAACATGGCTCTTCTGTTAGCAGCCACCCTCCACCATATTCACTCTAAATCATACACTAAATATAGCAACAACAAAGGAAACAGCAGCCATAGATAGAATATAAATGACATTAGGATATGACGAATTTCCTGTAACCATACAGGCTATCAACTACACTAAAAACAAACATATTTTAGGTGTGGTACACTGTTGCATAAGGCTGGCACGATGCATATGAGTAAACATAAAGATTGCAGGACATACCATTAAAAGAGACAAACTGAGAAGATGTGTAAGTGAAAAAATAATAGAAGTAAGAATATATAGGGTGCACAATAGTAATTATGATTTATACCATATGAACAAAATGGTGGAGATAGGAACCAAACAAAATGCAGGAATTCATATGGAGTTACACTTATCAGTAACACATCTAAGTAAGACTTTATTTTTTTATGAGACCCATTGTTCATACTATTACTGGAACTGTCTGGGTATCCTTCTTACACATTGCCCTTGTTTCTGCCTGCAGATCTTTGTATGTTATGACTTTGTGTATCTCTGTACCAGGGTTACCAGACGTCCCTATTTGGGCGGGACTGTCCCGAGATCAGCAGCCTGATCCCGAGTCCCACCCTGCCGGTTTAAATCTCGGCCAGCCTCCGCTTTGTTTGTGTTTTTTTTTTTTTTTTGATTGTCCCGTATACCTGGCATACGGGCCAATCAAAAATTGCTAAACACGGAGCTTCTTGTGTTCCGCATTAAACACGAGAAGCTCCGTGTTTAGCGATTTTTGATTGGCCCATATGCCGGTATACAGGCCAATCAAAAATCGCTAAACACGGAGCTACTTGTGTTGAATGCGGAACTGCAATGCATTTAAGACGAGAAGGTCCATGTTTAGTGCAGAGCTACTGAGCTACTGTTCTTTAATGTGAAACTGTGTTCCGCATTAAAGACCTTTTTTTTTTTGGTCTTCACTTCACTTGCCGTGAGAGACCTTCTTTTTTTTTTTGTCCCTACCTTGGGGGCTGGAAATCTGGCAACCCTGCTCTGTACATAAGATGCTGAAAACACTGGTTGCATCAATCTCAATGGTCACAGGCCTCTTCAAGAGAAATCTTGATGAGTGGATGGGAAATAGAAAATTCACCCTGGGTATCACTCCAGTAGCTCTACTCGACAGAGGCACTAGGAGCTAAGGTTGGGTGGTATGATGCCAGAGTAATCCTATGGGCTAGGCTTGTAATGGCTCCAGGGCCATTAACCTAGTACACACCTATGAACCTATGACCAATGTTACTTCTGTCTTCTTTCATGGACTACTATAGCTGGTTTTCTCGCATCTATTTTTTGATCAGTTGGTAATGGGTGATTCCATTTGATATAAACTTTATCGCTCTCTACAATGCTTTGTGGCTCATGTTTCCAGTGCTTCTCAGCTATTTCAGTACTGTAATGTTTGCACAATCCTTAATGCAACAGTCTTGACACATTATTATGCCTTGCACTATACAGCCCCTCTGCCATTAGTATATCATACCCAGCAACAAGATGTGCAAATGTTTCCAGTTTTGTTTTACAGAACCTGCATTTGTCTGTTTCTTCTGCATGTTCAATGGACTTTGTAAACCATCATGTACATAGTCCACTATCCTAGGCTGCTAATATTAACCTTTCATTGTTTGGTTTAAATTCACCTCTCCTTAACCATTCCTGTATCAGATCCTGATCAACATGAGATTGTTCCAGGAGATTTCTATACTTTTGTTTATGTTTAAGGTGTTTAGTTGATGAGGTAAATGTACTGAGAAACACTTTATATACACCTATTTTAGGGAAAGGATCAGAAGCAGTGATTACATCAGCTTCTAACACACTTGGCCATCCTACGAATAGTTTTATATACACATATTCTTCCAATTCAAAGGAAATGGAAGAAATTATAACAAACTATTGGCCGGTCTTAGCCCTTTATGAAGAATTTAAGGACCTCTTACCTTCTAGACCCAGTTTTGTTAGGAAAAGGGGTGTGAATTTTAAAGAGATTTTTGAAAGGAAACAAGATAATAAAAGGAAGGTGAGGCAACCAAGGATAGGCACTTACAAATGTGGTACTTGTAGTCAATGCCATGCCATAATAAATGCTGAATCCGTATATATTCCATCTAGGAGGTTTAGGGTACACCCAGCAGGTTCTTATACCTGTGCCATAAAGGAGTGGTGTACCTTGGTATTTGCACCACATGTCAAAGTTTTTATGTGGGGAAAACCGAAAGGGAGTTCAGAAAACGGATTTACGAACATTTTTATGACATGGCTAAAAAGAAAGAAACAAATGCCTTCTATAAGCATTCCCTTCTTTGTTCAGGGTCCAACATTAAATTTGTTGTATTAGAACAAGTCGAGCCAGACATCAGAGGTGGTGACTGGGTATCCACACTTGAGTACCGCGAGTTACTATGGCAGTTAAGGTTGGACGCAGAAAGATCATCTGGGCTCAACGGGATCATCAGTATTAAACCAGTGCTGAAGCTAAGAAGGGCAAGGCTATAGTCATCATATACTATTAAAGGGTCACTCTACTTTTCTTTAATGAATACATGTTTTTTATTCATTATTATTTGTTGTTTATTCATTTAGTTGTAACATCTAGATAGGGACATATGCATCAACAATTTTTTATCCTCGGTTCCCAGCTCCTATTTAGCAATTTTTTAGATTAAGAAACTGTTTATGGATGTTTTTGAATAGTAACAGAGAACAAAAGTCCCTACTTGTAAATGAAAGAAAGAGGGGTTTACATCACATTGAGGACACATATTTTTAAGTTATTTAGATACATAGACCTTTTAAAAGTTTGTGTATTTTTAAATAATTTTAACATAGATTTTATTATAAAACAATGGCTATTAACTTATAGATACAACATTTAACATGGTTTAATTTCCAGCTTAGGAAGCACTCTTTTTCTTGACATAAATCAGTTTTTTAACACATTTTATTTATATTCAAATATGCAAGGGTCTTTTAAAAGTTTAATTAACAGCAGGTACTTTCAATTAATTATATGATTGTCACAATATATAAGGTGTGTTTAGTAATTGAATGGCATTACTTGAGAAAGCTCAGGATTACCTGAGCGAAAGCGCTTGTGATACGTTTGTTTGTGGATTATTTTAAATAAAGGACTCCGTTTTTCACACATCATTTTATTGCTGTTCTTGCTTTGCTGGTCGTGGATCTTTGTTATTTAGATTTCTATACTTGCAACTATACTTATGCCTTTTCCACATTTCTTAGCTTCTTATCTGATCCTTCTCCTCACATTCGTTCTTTTGCTTTTTTGGCATAATCAGTTGCTGCATGATTTTTGTCTACTTCTGATATGGTTTCCATTCCTGCTTGACACCAATGTGCTTCTGGCTAATCTAAGCAAGGAAATCATCATAAGTTTGTTCTCCTCATGTTACAAAACTTTCTCAATGTTTGGATCTGGTGAAGTCAGCAGATTCGTATGCAGTCCTACAATTCCAGATCTATACATGTAATCAGTTTTGAGGAGACCCATACCTCCTTCAGAACAAGGGATATATAATCTTGGTATATACTAATTTTTATATATCATTTGATAAGCATGAACCATTTTTTTTTGTTTTCCTGTCCAATTGATCCAAAACCTTTTTGGGCTAGGCAATCACTCCAAATCTGCAAGTTAGAACAGGAAGAGCAAATTGGTTTATAGCAAGGACTTTGTTCCTAGATGTCAGGGCTGTTTTCAGCTTTAATTTTAGTCTTCTAAAATGTTATTTACTGAGCTTTGCTCACATTTGTGCATGTTTTATTGCTTATCCTTCAACAATTCCCAAATATGTATACACTCCCTCCTGATCAAGTTCTTTTATATCACATTCCTGTTCCAGACTAATATTTTCTTGGTGCTGCAGCTTTCCTGCTTTAAATGTTGCTTTTGTACATTTGCCAAGACCTAATGGCATTCTTATGTTATCTGAGAAAGTTTTGACCACTTCCAGTTGTGCTTACAGCACCTCATGTGATGAAATATATAATTTATAATTATCCATAAAAAGAAGATGAGAAGTCTTTACACTTTGCTGTTGTCTGAGAGCTAAATTATAACCATGAACCTAAGTTGTAAAATAGACATCTTAATGGGTTAAGGACAATTTCTTTCTTATCCTCAATAGACCACTCTAGCATCTCTATTTCTCTTTTTTGGCCTGTCAGTTTTTGTGTTTTTTGTGGACTACTGCTTCCTTCTACAACAGTGGGGTCATTCTCCTGAGCCTGGCCTAACTCCTTTATAGGCACCAGGACTGGCCACTTTTTATCCTGGGACTTGTGCACACAGATGTCATTTTTAACCTATTTCTGTCCTTGAGATATGCTATATAAAACAGAGTCTATGTGTCAGTGTTATCTTGGCAAAATTTTGTAAAAACAGGGTCCACCTTGTGAAGGTACTCACCAAGACTTGAGGATTAATTCAGTTTCAGCAATACTTCTCTCCTTTGCTTGCTGATTTTATCATTTCTCCATTCGGACCACGTTCCTTTAAGAAGTACAGATGCAACTAAAGGCTATACTGAACCTCTATCAAATGAAATTCGACTGTAATTATTGATTTGAGCATAGTTTCTGATGCTTTCCCATGATTCCATAGAGATGACAGTAATCTGAACTTTGCTGAAAAAAATAAGTCTTTAAACTCTAAGACTTCTTCCTTGCAGAAAGGGTCCATATTCACTTCCTTACTATTTTCAATTTACTTTAAGAACCTTCCTTTTGACCTACCTGAACCTCTCCTCCTACTATACACCAATGATAAGGTCTTTCACTGCTCCAACTACTCCCTTAATTCTTTACACAGTGACTTCAAACAGACCTTCACTACTTTATCCAATGGGTCAAAAATAAAGGCATCATACTTAAGTATTCAAAAACAAAAAAACATGCTGTACAGTACAAAACAGAAACTTAGCAGAATCCAAAATTCCCTTATAATCCTTGATTACAACAATATTCTTTTAGAAAATGTTCTTTCCTTCAAATATTTGGAGGTAAGGCTGGACCCCCTCACTCATTTGAAATTTCACCTTGAAAACACACACACAAAAAAGTTAACTTGTTCCTCTTTGGAAAAATCTTCCCTTTCTCTCCTCTTCCATCTGATCAGCCATAGGTATCCTGCTCCCTCAACTGGAATACAGCCTCCCACTTATTGCTGCTGACTCTAAAACGACAATGTAACACTACATTACATTTCAACCAAAATTTCAATTTATCGTTCACTCTCATAGAGATGAACAGCACTGCCTAACTTTGGAAAAAGTGAAATGGCTTTCAACAAAACAAAGATCTGATCTTCCATTTTCTCAGTTGTTTTTTAAACACCTTTATTGAATTAACACTTGTGACATTGGCAAATTTATATTTATATAAAAATAATCAAACAAGCTTCTTTATTAAGTCCCTCATCCACTTGTAAACTAACAAGAGAAATAACCTCCTACAACCTCAGAAGCCATAATCATGTGGGTCCTCTACTGCAAACCCCTCAATCTAGACTGTATACTGAAAAACAATGCATTCTCATTACTATGACCCAAACTCTGGGAAACTCTCCCTTCCAATCTTAAAAACGCTTCATTACAATGGAATGTGTAAGCTGATGCTGCAGGCATCCAGACCTCACAATGTCACAAATGAGGTCACAACTGGGACTTGTAAAGTCTTACCACAAGTTGATGCATACTCTCTTCACATGACTTTAGTGTTTAAGTGCACTGCTATAGGCTGACAGGATAATATAGGAAGTATGTAAATGGGAAATGGAGGAGGGCTATGGGCATGCATAAAGAAATCCAAAATAAAAATGATTACAACAAAGTGCCAACCAGCTTTAATCCATCATTTCCTAGTATATGTGGCTTCATCATATGCAACCAGAGGATTTCAATACTGTGAGCATCACAATGTCACTGGGAAAGAGACACAGCTTTGCGTCAAATTTATTGACCCAAGCTGAATGTGACTAGACTTATACACAGGGAGAAGTCCTTAGTCTGATCTTAGAAATAAGGAAATCTGACCAATACCTTCATGGAAGAAAGCTGACAGACTGTTACAGAATATCAGACATTACTAGATGTTTCTACCCACAAAAAGAGGTATCTATGGTGACCACAAAAATAGTGCAGTGGTGATCCTTGCTGACATACATAATATAATGCTGAGTATAAAGATACAGGCCTGCATTGCAATGCTGAAGGAAATGCCATGGATTCTGTATGCAAAACCAGAACAATCAATAGAGTCTGACATAGTAGGTATGTATTGCATATCAGTCATTACAGAGTCATCCATGCCAATGCATGACCTGCACTCTGAATAAATATTATTATCAGAAATACTGCTTCAGCTAACCTGTCCAAAGGCCTGTGTGAGGTGAGCTGCCTAATGTTGTCCACCTGTGCATCAGACTTACTGGACACGACTATTATACTCATCTCTGTGTATTAGGAAGTGAATTTGTCTAAATGTCAGACTTATATTCTATGCTAAGAGTATTTTTTTAAATTTGGAACTGCTTTTGTTGTTTCCTGTAGCAAAAGAAAGGGAAGGGGAATTTGTACTATTCTACACATTTACTTGCTAAAAGAATATTGGCATTGTAAGTTCCTGTTTGCTTTGTCTGCTTTAAAGGACAACTACAGACAGATATTGAAAAAAGTGTGTGCGTATGTTTGTGTGTGTGTGTGTATATATATATATATATATATATATATATATATGTGTGTGTGTGTATATTTATATTGCCACAAAGTTATATAGTAGTCAAACCTGCCAGCAACATAATGACTACTCATTACTAATTGTAATTTTGTGTTTTAACTTGGAATACCCTCGTAAAGGCAGACATGTTGATGTGGTTCTGTTTTCTTAAAAATTCTTTCAGATCTACAAATGTCATTACTCTGCTATACTCTCTTTATTAGATTTAATTTTGAAAGTAATGGCCACTTCATCCTGTACCAGACAAAGCACATTGCCCAACTAGAAGGGCTTCAGAGATTTTGAATTAAGAAAATCAATGGCCTTAAAACCTTTATCTATCATGGGAGAATGGTTTGACTATCCTTGTATTCTATGGCCTTCAGGTTCCTTCAGGGTGACATGTCTAATTGTCTGTGTTATGAATGAAACAGCCTTGTTTGGCATTCTATTCCTTAGTAGGACCTGTTGCATCTTAAACACATGTATGAAAGACCTTATTCTGTAGAAACCCATATAAGTTTATAACCCAAACATTCTGCAGCTATGGAAAAATACTCCCCCAAGCAAAGGAAATATTCAAAAGCCAGATTTGATGAATGAGAGACAAAGAGCATTTTAGGGCAGTCTGGGTTGCTCTAGGAAGACATGCTCTTGATTGGCTTAGTCAGGAAATATTGCAGCCTTTCATGATGGGTCATATACTTAGACATGTTTACACCCTGTGCTGGGCTTGATGACAGAGAAGTAGAGGTGGTTGATAACTTCTTTAAATCTGGAAGGATTAACAGTGGTGAATAGTCTGTCTAGACAAAAGGATTTCCTAACAACCAAAGATAAATTCTAACGAAAGGATAGTTCATTGTCAATAAAATTGCCCAGGTCCCTAATGTCTGAGTCAACGTTCAAAGAGGTTTCACCTATGTGGCAGGTTCATGGTTGCCCAGTTTTACCAAAGGATACAATGCTGCATTTCTTGGCATTTAGTTTTAGCCTGTGGTTCTAGCACCAGTTATTGGTACATGTTAGTCCCACCAGAAGAATCTGGAAGTCAGATGGATAGCTATTGACAACAATAAGTTTTCAGTCAACTGCAAACTTTTTCAGCCACAGGCCCCTGATTTCAGCCTTGACCTCTGAGAATTAATTACCAAACAGAAGTGGTCTTATAACTGAAGCCTAGGGGACACCACTGGTAACGACTCTTTTTGAAGGAAGCATGCCTTTTGTACCAATAGATTAAGTTATGTCCATTACCCAGTTTGCTATCCAGTGGGTAAAATAGGAGTTTATATTTAGTTTGATTAGCTTTGTGTTTGTAATTCTCTTTAGTGAATTTTTACCAAGACCAAAAAGTGAGATACAGCACTGTAAAGGCACAATAAATGAAGATAAAGACAAAAATAAAAAAAAGCATCATTATCAATGCCAAATCATTATGTAAGTTACCTAAGTTACCTAAACCAAACACAGTTGACCCCATCAGAAACTAGAACCCCTTCTACTTCTTCACCCCATCTCTTACATAAACATACTGTGCTAACAACAAAGCACAATAATTCAAATCTCAGGAATCCCCAGTCAACTAGCATCTGAAAGATAATAATACCTAAGTTTATTCAGGCAACATAACTTTCATTTTCCCTTCTTTAGTTTCCTGTGCACACACTACCCTATTAAACAGCATGTTATCTATAGCTTATCACTTCCACTCTCCAACACCTTTCCATGCAATTGCAATTTGACTCTCTATCCAGCTATCAAACAGAAGGACTACAGATTTTTTGTAGCAGTCCATCCCTTGTCTTCACCTACTATGCCTAGCAAACAGAATTCCCAAGTCCTCGAAACTTGTCTTAAAAATATACTCTGTCACTCCTGCATGGCATCCTTCATACACCTTCTAAAATCTCTGCAAACCAAAAATATATGTATATTTCCTGCATCCAAACTGCCAGATCTCAAGCATTTTCCCCTGCCCATACCATGTAGCCTCTAACTGCACTGGCATTCTATATCACCTGTGTAATCATCCCAAATGGGATCCCAGCATTCTGAGAAAACTTGCAACTTCCTGTTTATTTTTAAAGCACTCACCTATATCTCCTTAGAGAATTTAACTTTTTCGACATCCTCGCATCTTTTTTTTTTTAACCTATCCATTTCCTTGTCATATTTTTTAAACAACAAACATGTTTATTATCATATCACTTTTGACACAGGCAATCACACATTTATATAAATGAAAACATTCAAGCCAACAAGCACAAACTAAGAACGAAAATAACAAGGCTGGGAGGGAAAAACACTTGCACAACTTTATTCAAAAATGTTTAGTGCTTTCATCATATCTAAGAACTTCTTCAGAACACCAAACACTGCAAAACCAATGCATTTATAATCTCTTCAAATCACATGACCTAATTGCTTAACTGACTAGTTAAAATTCAAAACCATAAATTTAAAAACTAGTACATTGATTTAAAACATTTTATATCTATTTATGTCAAACATATATCGTCACCAGATACAAAGTATATACATTTCATAAATACCCATAAATAATAATAACATTTTAGCAAATACACATGGATGATGCTTTTTACTGTATTTAAAAACCATAGTAAAAAGGTTTTCAAATCTACCATATTCAGGAAATCAACATATTTCAATTCTTTTTTACACCTCACAAGCTGGCCCCATACATCAAAAAAGATCTTTGGTTAAGGGCCAGTGTGTGAAATTATCTGAAATGGTTTCATATGACAAAAGGTTTAATCAGAAACGTTTGAAACTTTGGCAGGTGATTGAAACATGCAGGTATCCTTCCTATTTTTTTCACAATATTTTTCATAAGGTGAAAAATAATAGAGAAAAAGGGTGCTTTTGTCCTTTATTAGGAAAAGGAAGCCATTATCAGACAAATATGTGGTGGTTCTCAGGAATTACAGGTTGATAACAACAGGGTGTGTATCCTTTCCTTCCATACAGATTTTTTTTTACATTAAATGTTCCATACAAAGGACCTGGCATATTTTTTCCAGCGACCAAGAACATGTTTAATCGGTTGGTTTCTTACCCAGAATAGTATATAAGAAAGATATTTGTTTTAAATCCTTGCTTGAAAGGTTAATCCCCAATGAAAGGCATGGTAAGATGCAGACAATGTAAGTATATACTGGAATGATCCACTTTTTAATATTCAAGGATTTGGGGAGATCAGATTGTGTCAAAACTATTATTGTTCAAGTACAGGGATAGTGTATGTGGCCCAGTGGCAACAGTGTGATTGTTTCTATATTAGTAAAACCATGCAAACCTTTAGGGCAAGAATTTATCACCATTTGTATGACATTAAGAAACAGGATGAACACAATGTACTGTTTAAACACATCAGTGTTTGTAACACCCATAGATTTGTTTTTTATGCCACTGACCACATTGATAGGGAACATAAAGCTGGGTCAATGAATGATTAATTGGAATTTAAAGAACTGAAATGGCAACTAAAAACAAATGCCACCGTTTACCCAGGCTTGGATGATATGATTTCTATAGGGAGTGTTTTACATTTAAAGGAGTGTACTGTTTTTAAAAAAAAATCATTTTTTTAAACATGTGCATACAGTATATGCTCACATAATTTATTACATCTTTCTGATTTATTTCCTTTTACAGTTGTAGATTTCAAGGATTTAAAACATCACCCACAGGTCTTCTTCTCTTTTTCTTTCGGCTGTTCCCATTAGGGGTTGCCACAGCGGATCATCTATTTACATTTCTTCCTGTCCTCTGCATCTTGCTCTGTGACACCAACCACCTGCATGTCCTCTTTCACCACATCCATAAACCTTATCTTAGGCCTTCCTCTTTTCCTCTTACCTGGCAGCTCCATCCTTATCATCCTTTTCCCAATATACCCAGCATCCCTCCTCAGCACATGTCCAAACCAATGCAATCTCGCCTCTCTGGTTTTGTCTCCGAACTGTCCAACCTGGGCTGATCCTCTAATATACGTATTCCTAATCCTGTCTATCCTTGAGACACCCGGTGCAAATCTTAGCCCCTTTCACTCTGCCACATCCATTTCTGACTCCTACCTTTTTGTCGATGCCACTGTCTCCAACCCATATAAAATAGCTGGTCTCACTACCCTCTTGTAGACCTTCCCTTTCACTCCTACTGGTACTCGTCTGTCACAAATCACTCCTGACACTCTTCTCCACCCATTCCATCCTGCTTGTACTCTCTTCTTCACCTCTCTTCCACACTCACCATTACTCTGAACAGTTGATCCCAAGTATTAATATCATCCAGCTTCACCACCTCTACTCCCTGCATCCTCACCATTCCTCTAGCCTCCCTCTCATTCACACATATATATTCTGTCTTAGTCCTGCTGACCTTCATTCCTCTCCTCTCTAGAGCATTTCTCCACCTCTCCAGGGTCTCCTCAACCTGTTCCCTACTCTCACTGCATATCACAATTTCATCTGCAAACATCATAGTCCACAAGGATTCCTGTCTGATCTCATCTGTCAATCTGTCCATCATCACTGCAAATGAGAAATGGCTCAGAGCTGATCCTTGATGTAATCCCACCTCCACCTTAAACGCATCTGTCACTCCCATTGCAGATCTCGCCGCTGTCACACTACCCTTGTACATATCATGTACCACTCTTACATACTTCTCTGTCACTAAGTCCACAAAGACACAATGCAGCTCCTTCTGACCTTCTCTGTACTTCTCCATCAACACTCTCAGAGCAAACATTGCATCTGTAGTGCTCTTTCCTGGCATGAAACCATACTGCTGATCACTAATCATCACCTCCCTTCTTAACCTAGCTTCTACTACTCTTTCCCAAGGTATTTCCAAAAATTTATGGGTATTTATGAATTGTACATATTTTTTATTTGGTGCTGATATATGTTGGACACAAATAAATATAAAATGTTTTCAATCAATTTGCTAGTTTTAAATTTATGGTTTTGAATTTTAATGAATCAATTAAGCAATTAGGTCATGTGATTTGAAGAGATTATAGTGTTTGGTGTTCTGAAGAAGTCCTTGGATTGGACAAAACTGCTAAACGCTTTCAAACAAAGGTGTGCAAGTGTTTTTCCATTTCCAGCCTTGTTATTTTTGTTCTTTGTATAAATGAAAACAAACCATATTTATGTTTAATAAGAAAGTGATAAAGTTTACTGTATATCATTTGCCTTCCAGGATCTAAGCTCCCTTCTGAACCACACAGACTGTTTTCAAGTTGCCCTTTTTTCCACAGTAATCCAGCCTTTGTCAACCACATAATGACAACCTGCTTTAACTGAAAGAAGAAAAAAAAACTGAAGCTATGTCCCACAAGTAAGTCTGTATTTATGTTGAAGACTATGCCATTCTTCAAATTCCAAAGTAATTTATTCCACCCTCCACAAGTTCTCTACTTTGCAAATAACCTTCATCTGCAACTTCCTCCAATAAACCATTTGACCTTGAATTCTAATGTTATTGTTATTCCAAAGTCCCACTGTTAACATTTCCAAATATGCTTCATGACACCGCCTCGGTAAATTAAAAAATACTCATCAATTCCCTCTCAAGAGATGCTTTCCAACCATTACTAATGTCATCTATCCTGGAATATAAATCTTTATGTTAAATAATAGTGACAGTGGATGCAAAAGCATGTAACCCAAAATCTCGCATAACCAAACTCCCTAGATTTCAAGGCAGATGTAACCTCTCTTTGGCAATTTGACTACTCTTCCCTTTCCAAACAAACTTTTTGTACATATTTTGAATCTGTGCTAACCATTTTTCATCCTTATACCACGGTATATGTCTACTAAAGTGTGAAACTCCAGGAAGGATCATTATTTCCATTAAATTTTCTCAATCATTTGTCCATCTGGGAGATTTATAAACAATTCCAAATAGATACATCTAACCAAATCCTGTTCCATCTCTTTCATTTCTAACTCTAAATAAAATAAAAGCATAGTAGATCAATTTTTATACATGTTCGCTTATACCGGTTTTTACAAAGAAAAGAAACTTTCTTGAGTCAAAGAAAAAGCTTTTTGAAGTTCTTTACATGTTTTACTGTGTTATATATAGAAGATTTTGCAGCAATTTCTCTTTTAACTTTCTTTTGGTTTTACCTATGTAGAATGCTGAACATGATAGACATGTGTGGCAGATACACAACCCATTGCTGTTGCAGCTGACATGCCCTGGACATCTAATTGTACAATTATACCCTAGTTTCCTAGGATAACCCCTATCAAAAACATGTTTGTTGAAAAGTTTTTTTACGTAAAATACTTGATTCAATTCTTTTTCAACGTTATATAGTTTAATGTCTAAATATAAACAGAAATCGTAATTCAATTAGTATTCCAGAAATCTTAGATACATGTTGTTTCTCCCACATAGCTAAAACAACTCAATATATGTTTGATGTTACCCATCCCAAAAATTGATGGTGTGACTGGGTATTAACGGAAAGATATTATATATTCGTTTTCCTTAACTCGTTTGTTGTTACTAAGTTCTTTTTAAATTATCAACTGACTTGTTACTTTCCTTAATCTGTACCTATTTCAGCATGCAGTTTTTAAAAACATCTTTAAATTTATACTTGTAAGGGATTCCTTCATGAAGATATATATATATATATATATATATTCAGAAATGATATCACAGTAAAGGTTAGTACAGTCGCAATTCTCTCTCTTTAAGTTTCATTCATTCATTACACCATCCTTTGTTGTCAAAGAAGAAGAACAATCTAGAACATTTTTTTTTTATAAACGTTATAATCAATAGAATCAACAATCACATCAACATCAAATCTTTCTTTCAAAATTCTAAAAATGTTAATCTAAATAATGAATCTGTTTGTGTGTCTAATGAACATTCAACATTATTCAACTCAAAAACTATCTATCTGGAATTCACTCTGCCTCTGTGGTGTTGAAACTGTAGGGTTGTCATGTGTTCTGTAATAACCCTGTTACCAGTATTATTAGACCTAATACAGCATTATAGCACTACCAGAGTCAGCAAAAAATGGCTTGTTGTCTAAAAGATTTGAACTAAAAACTGTAGTCTCTAAAATGTGTGTATGCCTTATTTGTAACGTAGTTTTCTTTGTTCCTTTTGTATTTTTTTTTTTTTTTTAATTGTTAACATATTTTTTTTTTATTTTTATTTTAATATTTTTTTTAAACCTGTTTTTTTTTTTTTTGTTATATTCAAAAATTTTTTTTTTTTGTTATTAATTTAGCTACTGTCGATGTATATATATATATATATATATATACACACACACACACACACACACACACACACACACACACACACACACACACACTGGGCTAAGGTTTACACTGCAAGAATAAAAAGGGTAGGGGACAGGGGCAACCTGCTCTGGTGCTCCTACTAATTAAAACATCTTTGGATAACTGCCCATTAAATATTATTTGAGCTTTTGCATTCCTATTTATTTATTTATTTGCAGTTTGCCAGGATGGTCCATTGGGCCAGGAAGAGCCCATTTTCAATGGAGTCCTGGGGAGAAAAGATCCATAAAAGACAATATACATAACAGACAAGTTATAAGTAACATAGTAATACAGACATAGAGATGAAAATGGCATTTAAGATACAATTTAGTAAAAATGCATTACAGAGATTATAAAAACATAAGTAGATAGTTGCAAATATATTTGTTCCTATTGTAGAAAATTTAACAGTAGGTGCAAGAAATACCTAGGTTTTGTGAAGGATTATTAGGGAAGTGAGATAGGGGAGAAATGAACAGAGGGGGAAAGATTAGGTGAGGAAGAGAGTGAAGAAGGAGGTGGGGAAGTAGATGGCTTAGTGTGGGGTGGGAAAAGGAGGGAAGGGGGCAGAGAGAGAGAAAATGGTGAGTAACTAACTCAGGAGAGAGAGAAAAGGGTCAGTTAATAAAGGAATTATGTAGAGTGGGAACAGGAACATTCACAGAGGGATATTAGGTGTGAGTGAAGAAAGGTTTTGAAGGTAAAGAGGCTATCAGTGGTATGGATGAGTGGTGGCAGGGAGTTCCAAAGGCGTGCTAAGGAGAAAGATAGTAGATGTTTACCTGGTGGGTGGATGGGCGGGCTTGTGCAGTTCAATCAGATTCTGGTTATTGGATCTTAGGAGTCTATCAGGTAGGTGCATTTTGAAGGTGGTGGCAAGGGATGGGCAGAGAGAAGGATTGAAGATGAGTATGTGAGCATGGATGAGTTGAATGTAGGTGAGATAATTGGGCAGCTCTAACCAATTTAGTTTGTGAAGGGCACTACAGTGATGGGTGGAAGATCTGTAGCCTGTGGCACACTTGGAGATTTTGTTGTAGCAAGAAGAGAGTTTTGTCTTAAGAGAAGTTTGTAGATTAGTAAGGAGGGGGGCACCATATAGGAGAGAAGGGATGAGGTATGTGTTAGAGAGAACAAACCTGGTAGAGGGAGTGAGGTAGCGATTATGGCAGTAGACCATACCAAGTTCCTAATGTTTTTTTTTATATTTATTTGTAGGTGGGCATCAAACTTATGCTGATCATCAATGAGGATGCCTAGAAGTTTAGCATTGGATACTATTTCGAGATATCTATTGTTCAGACTAGTGATGGAGAATGAATTTTTGTCTATGGGGGTGGTTTTAGAAGGGGTAAATATAAGTTTAGTTTTTGATGCATTGAGTGCTAAGTGGTTATCTAACATCCATTGTTCAATGGAAGAGAAGGTGTCTTGGGTTAATTTTATGAGGGTGGAAGTAGAGGTGGCAGAACAGATTATTGTTGAGTCGTCTGTGTATTTGATATGTTTTGCATTAGGGATGGTGTTGTGGAAATCATTTATGAAAATATTGAACATTAGGGGACCTAGTATGGAAGCCTGGGGTACACCTGTGGGAGCCTTGAGGAATGAGGAGGTGGCTTTTTTCCATTTGACTGCTTGTCGCCTATTAGAGAGGTAATTGGTAAACCAGTTGATAGATGATAGGGGTAGATTCAGATTAGAGAGTTTAGTTAGGAGAAGGTTGTGAGAGATAGTATCAAAGGCCTTTGAAAGGTCTAGCAGGAGGGTAGACACAATACTGCTGGAGTTGCGGGCTTTGTTAACAGTTTCGAGGAAGGAGAGGAGAGCAGTGGTAGTGTTGTGGCCAGCTCTGAATCCATGTTGAGTGGGAGTCAGCAAGTGGTTATCTATGAGATAGGATAGAAGTTGTAGGTGGATACATCTTTCAAGAAGTTTGGAGATGGGGATAAGATGGCTATGGGCCGAACATTTGGAATGTTGTTATTGTTGCCCCCTTTGTGAAGGGGAATAATAAAGGCCCTCTTCCAAAGTTGGGGTACATGGCCTTCTTGGATTGACTGATTAATTAGTATGCAGATGGGGAAGGCAATGGCTTCTGAAGCTATCTTTAAAAAGTGGGAAGGAATATTATCAGGGGCGTTGGAGCATGGTTTCAAGTTCTGAAGAAGTTTTTTTTATAGTAGAAATAGGGATGGGTTTGATGGAGAAGGGAGGGGGTTAGGGGGTTGGGAGGTGGAAGTACATGAGGAGGAAGCGATAGGGGAGGATAGAGATAAGGATGTAACATTGTTAGTGAAGGATGATGTAAGTTTGGTTATGGAGTCAATGAAGAATGAGTTGAATTTGGTGGCTAAATCTGTGTCAGAGGCATTTGGATTGGGGCAGGGGTTTTCTTTTCTACCTGGATTAAAGAGGGAGGTGATACCATTCCAGAATTTTATACAGTACAGACACCATTTCAAAAATATCAAGCCTATGCTCAAATCTATCAAAACTCTCCATTGAATCAAAAGCTTTCATAATATCAGAAAAATATAGCTCCAGCTCTGTGTCATTTCTCCTTGCCTGCATAAAATCCCCTCAAGTTCCACCAATTATATTTCACCACTCTACCTTTAAAAAACTTTTCTGGTTCCCATATATCAGTTTAGACATCAGCCTCTGGAATCTCTTTACAAGCACTGTAGTTTGATATGTTGACATCCATATCAGTCAAAGAAAAGGATCTGTAATTTGCAGGGATTCTGATCCCATGTTTGGTGCAGTACCACTTGACCAATTGTTTGATTAACTTATTGGTAATGTCTGAATGTAGGATGGTATCTAAGGCTTTGGCCAGGCCTATTTGGCAGTGTGAACCAATTTTCTGAGTATAATGCATCAATGGCTTTCTGAAAGAAGCCCACCAGGTTCAGGAGTCACAATCTTCCTTTAAGAAACTTATACATCTTGGCTTTATAATGAAATGTTTAATTGTTTTGCAGATAATGGTGGTAAGGCTTAAAGTTTTATAGTTCTCTGGATTAGCAGTGGAGCCTTCCTTTTGGAATGGTATGACTACTGCAGTTCCCCATTCCTCTGGCATAAATCCAGTGAAAAGGTAGAGGTTGAATAGGCTTAGTAATCAGTCTACCACACAATGTCTGATGCTGACAAGAAGACAACCTAGCACATTATCAGGACCCATGGAGCTGGTGTTTTTGGCCTTGGAGAGAACATTCAGGACTTGTTTGGATGTGATCAGAGAGATAGTGTGGATGTGGTAGTAAGATGGAGGGCAATAGGGGAGCAAAGTTAGAGTAGAACTGTCTGCTAGCATGTTAGCTATGAACACAGGGATAAGTAAGTATCGTGTATTAGCTATGAGCATTGCTGGCATTACCTCTAAGGTTTCTGACATAGCTGAACAAGGCTCTGTGGTTATCCTTAGCAGATATGGCAATTTTTACTTTTGAAGGATTTAATTTCATTTCTGAACTCTTTGCTGACCTTCAGTTCATCTGTAGATGATGGAGTATTCATTTTTGTTTTGTGGTACAAGGTTATATCTCTTATTGTTTAATTTGTTTATACTAGGGTTTCGTGATAGGGATTTATTCTTGAATTTCTATGGGGACAGATGCTTTGATATATTGCTTTGAGGTCTGCACAGAAATTAATTATCCTCAAATGTTGCAAAATGTTAGATGCAATTATCTTGCTAATAAAGGTGCTAACATTTTATTAGGTTTTCAGTCAGTGGGATTATGTTTGACTTAGAGTAGTCTCTAAAAACAAAAGGATTTATGGTAAGACAGACTTAACTCTCATTGTATTACCAAACAATGATCAGATTTGGCCAATGATGTAACTGAAGGTAAAGAGCATATGCCAGCTATGTTGATGAGAATCTGGTTCATACCTCTCAACCTCTTAGTGCAAGAAATCTGAACAAAGCCTGATGTAATGGGGGGTGAAGGCACCAAAATAGGGAAACATTTTAAATATTGCTCCTATAAACTTAGAAAGTTGCTAGAGTAACAGGATTTGTGTTAGCATGCATTTTCTGAAGGATATAAAGTCTGAAACTCAACATACATGTCATTATTTAGTGACATTAATCCTTAGATCAGCCCAGTGATTTGTCAAAAAACACAGTTTTTATGAGAACAGACCAAAAATTATGATGCAAAATTCTGGACATTCTGTGAAAATTTGTACAGTTGAGAGGTATGATCTGGTCCAATATTTATCAGTCCCTAGTTGGGACTTCAACTAGTTCATAGGTCGTTAATAGGCTATCAACCCAAGAGCCATTTTAATCCTAGCCAAACTTATCCCAAATTTTCCAAAATATTGCTGACATGTCAATATTCCAAGGAATTTTATAAGTTATGAAACAAGCTTGTGCACAGAAAGAGTTCACAGCCTGCCCATGTCTGTTAGGGACATAGTTGCCAAACCAGGGGTAAATTTGTGATTTCTCATCCATTGGTACAGGAATGAGCTGTGCTTCCTATGAACGGGAAGCATGTTCCAGAGAATGGCTAATCATTGATACACATACCTGTCCCTCCAACATTTCCTGTTTATATCAAAGACAAGGTTTAGGTCCTTAGAATGGGTATTTCTGTTGCTATTTCTTTTGTGGATATGCAACAAATCCATCAGTGTGGGATAATAGGACACCTTGTAGGTTTGCATAAATTGCTGCTCAACAGTCTGTAGGAGTACAGGGATAGTACTTTGAGATGCTGATCATAGGATTTGTTGTTTACTGCCTGTATTATTTTTTTGTGAGGAACCACTATGGTCTCTCAAGTTGTTTGAAGTGTCTGGTCATGTGCATGCTGAAGGGTGTCTTGAATTCAAAGAATGGTCTGATTAGAGCTGGGTCCAGCAGAACAGTAACCTTCTTAGACCAGGATGCCATGCTCTTTCTTATGAACTCCACAACATAGATGATTTTCTCAACATAGGAGACACACGGTGGTCAAAGATCAGGTTACTGTCAATGTGCATTTCCAGATCCCTGACCAGTGGGTCTGCTTTTAGGGGTATATTTTCAATGTGCTAATTTCTATGGGTGGCCATCTTTACAAAGGGTACTACCATGCATTTTTTCACATTGAGTTTTAGTCCATGGCTCTGGCACCAGTTGCCTGTTTGAGGCTCGCCCTTTTGAAGTGTATCTGTGTCATCTGCAGTGATGTTTGCCTTGATTTCAGAGAAGTTGATGCCAAAAAGGAGAGGCCTCAGCAATGATCCCCATGGGATTCCTCTAGTGATTGGTCTCTTTGTGAAGGTGGATTACCCTACATTCACATCTTGTGTCTTATCAGTGGGCCAGCTGTCTATCCATTGGATGGCATATTGCTTTATGCCTAATATTTTAAGTTTATCTACAGTGTCTGAATGAGGTGCTGTATACAGCACCATAACCAAGTCAAAGTAGGTAGTGTGCACTGTTTTGCCCTTGTCCATAGCTTTAGTGACCTTCTCAAAGAAGTCCACCAGGTTAAGTAGGCATGACTTGCCTTTGACAAAAGTGAACTAGATAGGGTCCAGTATCTGTAGATTACGTATTACTCTTATAAAATTTAAACCTAGAGCTATATTTTACACCATTGAGTGGCTAGCCCTGCCACAGTGTGCATTCTGTGATCCATGTTTTTCTGTCTTGAGGATACTGTGCACTACAGTAGATGAAGATGATGATGATGACTGAATTCCCTCTTGATGTAGGTATATTGTTTATTTTCTATTTGCTGTTTTTGCTAGCTGTGAGCAATCTTACCCTGAGTCTAATCTTTGCTGTAATCTGTACATTTGTAATAAAACTGTGGTTGTGCCATGAAAAAGCTGAGAACTGAGCTAGAAGGGAAGATAGTGGAACAGGTTAACAGCTTCAAGTTTCTGGGAGGGGTGATTGAGGTGAAGGGAATCAGACTGAAGAGATCAAAGCTAGAATCAGAGGGTTTGCAGCCAAATGGCAAAAAGTTTCAGGGGTAATGTATGACAGGAGACTGCCTAAGAAGCTGAAATTAAGGCGCACAAAACAGTGATGTAACCAGTACTACTATATGGTACAGAAACCTGGACAGTAAAGGTAGAGAAGATGAGGAAGCTAGAGGTGATGGAAATTAAGTGCCTGAGATGGGTGGTAGGATGCATTCTGTGGGACAGACGAAGAAATGAAGACATCAGAGCAGAAGACAAAGTAGCTCCAATTGCAAAAATGATCAAAGAGAACAGATTATGGTGGTTGGGGCATATGTGCAGAAAAGCAGAACAGAATCTGACAAAGAATATCTGGGGCAGACAAGAAGAAGGTCAAGGGAAACAAGGGCATCCAGCAAAGAGATGGATGGATTGTGCAAGAGAAGATCTGTGACAGTTAGGCATGAGTGTAGCATTGAATCAAGAGAGATGGCTACAGTTAACATGACTCTCTGATCCCGTGTAGAAAATGGGAAATAGGGGATTGATGATGATGATGGTGAGCTGCACTTGTAAATCCATAACTGTCTGCAACTACATACAGTCATCTGCAGGAATGGGTGGGTATGTCCAACTGGATACCATAGTTCTGTTAGTACAGAATCTAATCACTTAGTGTCAGAGGTGGTACCACTTTTTTACAGTCCTTTAGCATCTTGGTGTATTTGCAGCCCAGCAGAGTATAGCGATAACGTTTGCAGACACCTAAGTTTAATGAACAAATCAGAGCACACAGGCCAGTCAACATAATGCCTTTGCAGCCAGTAGTAAATGTATCCTAGAACAACAGGAGCACCCCTACCTTCACCAATAGATAACTTGATAAACCAGTTCTAAATGCAAAAATCCACCATAGCGCAAGTAATACATAAGAGTATTAAAATTAGCATTGGCATACTCTAAGTAAAAAAATAGAAACCTTACTTTGCAAATGTAATACGGCTTTGTTCTGAGGTTAAAACTGATTAGGTATCCTTAGGTATCCTTGTAAAGTCGCAGCCCGGTAAAGCAGCAATGTCTCCAGATATCCTGAGTCAAATATAGCCATATCAACTTACTGAAAAGCAATATACTGAAAGTTATAACACTGTATATAAAATGCTGAAATGTAAAAATAATGCAATGCTAAAATGTCGAAATCAAAACACCTGCTCCTCTACATCTTGAGAGAGCTGGATGTGCCCTATCCCAGGAACCATATTAGTACTCATTCCAAGTTTCACTAACAAAGGAGTGATATTGTTTGTTGGCTGTCTGTGTACTTATGTAGTGTACATATGTAGAGCATACATGCTATTAATAGTTATTTTGAGTTCAACAACATTTTTGGCATTTCAGGATTTTGTGTTCACTATTATGAATTTCAGTACAACACTATTCAATAAGATGTCACATATCAATGCAGTTTACCATTGTCACATATCAATACAGTTTATCAATGTATATCACATACCAAACTGTTTAAGAAATCCCTAAAAAACAGTTTCTCCACTGTCAATAAAATCATAAATCTAATAAATCATTGTTTATTTATTTGTTTGTTTGCATTTGTTTACTGAGAACGTTTGACTGGGTAAAGACTCCTTTTAGCAGAGGCCTGGGGAAAAAAGCTGTAAAAACTTACAATTTACAGTAACAGAAAAAGCAACAACTAAGGACAATATTACATACTTAACATAAAAATTAATATAACAAACTGAGTGATAAAATAGTTGTGTCATACAGAGCCATTCTTTGTGGATGAAATTAGAAGGAATATAACTCAAGGTAACTCCATAGGGGCATATTTGACATAAAAGTAGAGATTCAGTAAGAGTGAAAGTTAAGTTTCCACTTTATATAGAAGAAAATAGGTTAAGAAAATGATGTAAATATCTCCAGTTAATGAAAGAGTTAATAAATAAATACAATTTTAGAGAAGTAGAAGATTTAAGAGAATTGAATCTGACAAAGATTTGATGTTGTAAGGTAGCTGATAGGGGGTTACATAAATTGAAAGAGGTTAGAAGAATGGGACAGAAGCAAGAACACTGGCAGAATAAGAGAAAAAACATTGGAGGAGGGCTGAGGAGATTAAAAGTGGAGTACAATAATGAGATGGATGGAGTAAAATAGAATGTGATAGTGCAAATGCCAATAAGTTAGAGAAGGGAAGTAAAAAGAATTGGGAGGTATGAGAAAAAGTTTATTCTGATGGGGATGAACAGTAAAATAAACAGTTAATGATCAGGTGGAACTTCAGTTGTGTTTTAATATGAAGGGGTTAGATAACTGGAGAGCATTTCATTGCTGGTAATGTTGCAGGAGTAGAGAGCATCATTATGTGAGATATTTGTTGAGGTTATACTGGCTAGAAACCTGTGTGAGGATCTAAGATTATGGGGAGGAGGATACTAGGACAAGAGTGATGCTAGTGAGGGGCATTAGTCAGTGGTGTGCAGGCTTTTCTGGCCTTGTTTTAGATGACTAAGTTTAAAGACGCTTGGAAATTTGAGTCAGTTAAGTTGACTGAGTCATAGTAGTGGTTTCGGCTGGGGCAGTTGCTGGTAAATTTTAGTAATTTTTTGTAGGTTTGCTCTAGTTTAGAGAGCTAGCTAGGGTATAGTTTGGTGAGAGTGGACTGAGCATATGAAATAGTAGGCAGCAGGATGCATTTCCTGTTAGGAGTAGGCAGCAGGATGCATTTCCCGTTAGAACTGGTGAAGTAAAGGTTGGATCTATAAAACACATCCAGATTTTGATGCTTTTTAAATCACCACTTGAATGTAAAGATCAAATTTTAGGTTACTGCTGAAAGTGAGTCCAAGGAGTTCTGTGTAACAGATCATTTTAATAGTGGCCTTGAAACTGTCTATGTTAAACTTAGAAAGGATTCTTTCATTCATTTTATTATAATTTTTTTAAGATTTAACTAAGGAGGAGCAGGTGTGTTTTGTTAAGAGAGTATCTTCAGCTGATCACCTTAGAACATTCATTAATTTTGTTAGCTGGGCTGAACTCAAAGGAGAGGAAGCTGCTGCAAGGAGCCAATGGATGTATAAAAGGCCTTTCATAGTGCTAGGTGGATGTACAGGTTTTTCATAGTGTTTGTGATATTTTTTCACTATAGCAGAATTCATGGGTTAGGATCCTAGTGTATGAGGGGAGATCAGAAATTTCACAGAGATGGACCAGACAGGGAGACCCACTGTCTCCATGTCTATTCCTGATGGGCATTAAACTCTAATAAAATATATTAGAGTGAGTCCGAAAGGTTTTTTTATTATACTTGGCCACCGTGGGAAAATTTCCCCCTTTCTCCAATACAGTGTTTTCTTGGAGTTAATATATTTGGTTAGGCGGTGTCGGGGGGTGAGGGTTTATATGCTTCAGTGTGTTTGTTTTGCCATAGTGGCCAAGAGTCTCCTTTCCCGGAGTAAAAATCCAATGATATGAAGGTTAGATGAAGTCTGTTTTTGGCAAAGTCATCTCGTCTTTCTGAAATTCGATGAGGTGGAATTTTGGCGATAAAAGGTAGACCCATATATATATATATATATATATATATATATATATATATATATATATATATATATATATATATATAGCCACACACACATATTACATACCAGTTGCCTGATTAGTGTACAGTAACATCACAGTAATGTATTACATCTGCAGTCCTATTGCACAGTTGTCTCAAAATCATGAGCTGTCCTTCTCCTTGCATTTCCATGCAGATTGACCTTACATTGAATCTTCCTCTTGACTAGATCAAGAATTTTTGCTGTAATTTGTATCACTTATATTATGTAACAGTTTTGGCAATTTATGTTTCAAAACTAGCAAGGTCATTTAATTTGATTATCTGGATTCATTGTAAAGGTTTTACTTGTGCAAGCTACAATGAAGAATAATATAACATGCATACTTGCATATTACAAGGTAAAATATGCTTTATTATGTTCAGAGTTGTGGGAAGCTGGAACTATGCTGTCAACTGATATAATGCAGAAAATCAGTCTTGGAGAATATACCAGTACATTACAGGATGCATGTACATGCTCATGTATACAGAATACACAGACACACACACAGACACACACAGACACACAGACACACACAGACACACACACACACACAGACACACACACACACAGACACACACACACACACACACACACACACACACACAGACACACACACACACACACACACACACACACACACACACACACACACACACACACACATACACACACAATTTGAAGACTGTCAGTTCATCTACATATGTATCTGGGATGTGGGAAGAAACTACAGCACCCAGCAGAACAGAGGGATGAAACGCAGGCTACACACAGAAAGCATTCCACTTAGTAAAAGAACAGGAGAACCAAGATCAATGAGGTAGTAATGATAATGCTATATATGTTATAAGCAAAATACTGTCCTAACTGGTTAGTACTGAAACTTGATTCTGATTAGCATGCAAGGTGTAATCATCTGTCTTCAGGGGGATCTGCCAGCTTTGGTCAAGCTAAGTGATTTTAGGGTTGCCACCTTTTCAAATGCCCAAAGTGGGACATTTTTGGTACAAACGTCAGATTTTGCAGGTCGAAACCCATGGCCAGTACAAAGGACAGAACTTCACTTTTTTGCCTAAATAAAAGCTTATTCTTGTAGCATTTTAGTTGCTTATTCTGTTTCTTACAACATTTAGGTGTTTGATATAGAATAATTGTATTATGCAACTATTACATAAAATATAGGAAATAATTTTGTCCTACAATCTCAGGACATTTGCCATTTTTACAATTTTTTTGCAGGACACAACTGCCCAAAGAGGGACTGTCCCTCGCAAAGGGGGACAGGTGGTAACCCTAAGTGATTTGCTTACACATTTACAACTGCGTGTTGGAAGAAATGATGTTTACTTTATCTATTTGTCTATAGGTGATTTAATTATTCTCTCTAGATGAAACTTTATATTTTGCACTTATTTATGCACTGAATAGTTAATGATTTTCATATGTAAAGTACCTCATGTGACAAAAAAGCAATAGCTGCTTAGCTGAATACTTTATTTTTTATTGTCAGATGGCTTGATCCCCGAAATGGCATTGGTTTACTGTGGTAATGCCCAGAAATCACAGATAAGCTACCCCAACTTAGATCAGATACATAACTTCATTGTCTGGGTATATGAATAAGACATTTCTATGCATTTTATAGACAGTCTACATGCTATTTGTTGTTTTGAGGTTACTTAATAATTTGTCTGTAATGGATTATCCAAGCCTCTCCTGTTTTAGAACAAAGATATATACACTGCAGTTTATCAGCCGTGAATGTTCCTATCAAGTTACAGAAATTTGGGTTAAGTAGCACCGCACCTTATTTGTTTATTGGTCTTTTACCAATAAGTGAACTGGTCTGAAGACTCCTTTCAGCCATAATCTGGACAAGATGCACATACAATAGCTGCACAGAGAAATAAAAAGAGAATTGAATAACAAAAATACATATACATACATGAAACAATGACAGAGCAACCCCAAGCCTCACACAGTCACAAATTAAAATCTGCAGTTATAAATATGTGGAATCATTCAAAGGAACAACATTCAACAATGCATTATTAGAGCAGAACTTTTGCTCAGTCAAGCATTATTCCTATAAAGTATTCAGTTGTACAACAAATGCATCCCTCCCATCCATACATTCATGTTTCTACACCCTTTAGCCTGATGTTCAGCTAACTAGAATGTATTACCAAATCTCTGTCCAGATTTTAGATCTGAAGGGGGGGGGGGTAGAATTTGCATAATGGTTAAGACGTTTACCTTACAGATAAGAGATGCAACGTTTGATTCTCACTAAGGAAAACTGGCAAAAGCTTAAAATGATTCACAAGGGCAGTTAACCTAGTACTTACCTATGAACCTATAAATCCTTCTGTTATCAAAATAAATGGAATCAAGTCCTTCAAATAGCTCATTTACCTAGGCATTCTTACACAGAGTACCTAAAATACAATTGGCTTAAAAGAATATGCAAAAACTGTACCACTCACTCAAAAAAAATGGATCACAGCATCTTAAAAGAAACAACATATTCCTCCATATCAAAACATAAAAACAATATAAAATAAAAGTTATGGATGCCTACCATAGTGCTAAATGTGAGACTTGAGCTCATGCTCCAGGAACAAATATGAATGACACTGCCAAAAAAAACACTAAAGACAAAAAAATAATTTATTATTAACTTCCTTTACTTTATACAAAATGCCCTGAAAGACAGACAGCACAAACCAATTTGGAACCTCATTAATGGCCTCTCATAGGACACTCTCTGTATAACACCCTTCTGCATAATGACTCTGTTCCCACCCTCTCTAGCAATCTTACAACAGATTTCCTAGGTGAAATCTCTGTTCTATCCCCATACAGCAGATAGATGCTCCAGTCCTCAATTCTGAACCCCCTAAAAATAACGACCAAATAAACTGAGAGTGGCAGATGTGCTTCTGCCTTGGTATATTTCACCATCTATGAAACCTTTGTCTCTTATTCAACACAATATCTTCACCATGGAAACAGTAATAGCAATAATAAAACACATACCTAACTTTAATCTTCCTCACCCTAGGAAAAATCTTTGAAAAATTAATCATTATTCAACTTAAAGACTACATGCCAAAACACAGCAGCCTTTCTGCACATCAGTATGGCTTCTGGGCTGGCTGTAGCACCATGACAGCCTTCTACACCCTCACAGATGATATACTCAAGAGCATAGACATGGGACTTGTAACATTTGCTGTTTTCATCAACCTGCTAAAAGCCTTTGACTTGGTGAGCAGTCAGCTTCTATGAAACTCTTTTATTTCATCTGGAATCACCCAAAGCTGTCTTCCATGGTCTAGAAACCTGCTGGACAGAAAAGACTTTAAAGTCCAAACTGAATCTTTCTTCTCACCTTCCTCAGTCCATACCAAAGAAGTACTTCAAGGATTCATCTGATATCCTCTACTTTTTCCCATTTATTAAACACCTATCTGTGGACTTCCCACAGCTCAATTTCACTCCATATACAGATGATAAGACCATTTACAGAGCCAAGTCTTCCACCTCAGTCATCAAAACAGAACTTGTAGAAGAGCTTTCCCTCCTCTCTAACTGGCTACTGAAAAATATGCTTTACTTAGTACAAGCAGACAAAATCTGTGGTCTTTGGTACCAAACAAAAACTTTTTTATATCCCCATTGAATGGGCCATTACACTTAGCAACCAGCTACCCTTAGAAACAACCACTCACTTCAAATGCAGAAGCATCTGGCTTTATCAACACCTAAACCAAATGTCAACTCCCTACTTTCGGGGGCAAAACTATTTCTCTTTTCCTCTCACCTGCTTCCAACACAGCCATAGGCAATGAAATTCTGACAGCTCAGCTAGAATTTGGCCTCTCAGAGAATAGCCTAAGCTTCCCAGAACAATATGACTTCCCCACATACTACAGCTAACAATATTTGTAGCTTCATCACCCTGGCCCTTAAAAGAAAACATTGCTACAATGTTCTTCAAAAAGTAAAATAGCTTTCTATTAAATAACGGCACAGTAGTCCTAACCTTCCTCACCCACAGACCTATAAACAGTCCCTTGAACCTCCCTTCTTACTGTTCATTAGGAACACGCTTCACGTTACTGAACACAGTTTTTCAATACTAGCCCCCTGCATTTGGGAATTCCCTCCTCTATATTCAATCACTCCATTCGTCCATAGCCAGATTAAAAATATTTGAATTGTGAAGCCTCCTCTAACTGCTCTGTAAGAGGAAGCATAATTTAAATCAATTCCTTTCCCTCTGATGTCTCATGTTCTTCATACTATACTCTATTACTCTATCAGTAAGGTATCACCCCTTCCCTGTCATTTTTCATCTTTCCCACTCTCTGTCCAATATTCCTTAACTTCTCCCTGTCTTCTGCCTTCCACTATAACATCTTATTGTGCCCAGTATTCCTTAACTTCTCCCTGTCTTCTGCCTTCCACTATAACATCTTATTGTATATACCACATATAGTGAATCATTACTATGTAAGCTGCATTTGGATCCAGATATGTGACCAGTCTTATAATTTAAATTCTGACAGTATTTTTATTTATAAGAACTATTTTTGGTTATAGTGTTGATCTCTTACTTGGTATATGCTTCACTGTCTACCACTATGCATGCATCTAATTGAAAATGTTAGCTTTGCTATCTTCTTTCTATTGTACTCTCCCAAACTGAGACAGAAAATGGTCTACTGTGATCAGTGTTTTACCCTGGTTAACAAATGAAAATAAGGAAATAAATAATGTTACCAGTATAAAACTTTTGATAAGTACATTTTGATGCATAATCCATAACAGTTGTATTAAACATATTGTGTATTAATAATACATTTGTTGTTATGCATTATAAAGCATATCTGTCTGTTGCACATATTTGTAGGTAAAATAGTTGGCTACAATAGAACATTTCTTTTCTATTTCAGTGTCCCATTTTTTAGAATATCAGCTCACAAATAATTATAAATTTGTGCAAAGGAAATATTAACCTTAAGTAAAAATATCTGTAAATAAGGATCTTCTCTTATCATTTTTGAATAATTGTCACTAATTCTTAGTAACAGATACAACATTTCTGAAATAATTTATTACATGCTCCCCTAATTTGGGAAAAATCATGCAGCTTTCCTTTACACAAAGGGAGCAACTCTGCCCAATTCTCAAACTATTGTTCTTGAAAAAAAAAAGAATGCAGAAGCAAATATTAACCTACCTCCTAGACAGTAATTTATTATATCCAACTCAGCATGGTTCTGACCACATCATAGGGCAGACAGAGTTCTACTTTCTTTTCTAAATGTCGTAAATCAAAAGAGAAACCACAGATACTTTGTATCAGCATTAGTTTTAGATCATTCTAAGGCTTTTGATGCTGTTGCATAAAAACTATTGATTACAAAGATTAGCTACCATAGGTACTAACCACGTCTTTATCCAGTTACCTCATTGAGTGAATTCAGAGTGGAAAATGGCACAACTATTGTAGATCTGCGTTAAGTCCTAGAATTCTTAACATCCATAGGAAATTGGTTTGAACAGTCAGAACATCTAGTAAATTAAAAAAAAAAGAAAAAAATTCTATAAACTATACTAACAAAACTCCACATAAATACACATTATATCTTCTGATAATGCAAATACTGAACAAATAAGCAACAGCAAAATTTTAGGAGTCATAATTGATGAACAAATAAAGTTTGATCATCGTATCAGCTATGCCACACTAAAATAAAATCATTTCAAACTGAGGTCAGATTATAAGGTCACACATTTTCTCATTGTCAGTAGCAGAATAGCAACTACTAAAACCCTATTATTACCTTGCCTTCTGTATAGATGTACAATTTATGTAAATCTCCATACTATCTTCCTGTCTAAACTTAAACATTATATCCAAGTTTGACACTAACCTCCACTCCAAAGTTCATCACTGCCTAACCCTTAAGAAACTCAACTGATAAGAACTCCCAAACCTTATTTCCTTTACACAACTAAAGATAGCTCACAAAATATTATATAATCTAGCCAAAACTCTAGCCATCTCTCAAGTCAAAAAACTGTAGTCTCTCAAAATAAATCTCAAGCTGAAAACAAAAAACTCACAACACTTATGGTAATACCCTCTTCTTTGTCAGTGTGTCTATGTTGTTGTGTCTTTTGGCTTTTCCCAGTTAGGGGTCGCCACAGCGGAACTCCGGTCCGCTAATGATTGGCAGTAGATTTTTATGTGCCGAGTTGCCGGCCCTGACGCACAACAGTGTGTCTATACTGTAGAATAATAAAACACCATTTACTAAACTTCAGATTGCAACATATTTAGAACCACTGTGAAAATATACTTAAACTATTCCTTGCTATGCATCTGCCATACACGTCCAAGATAAACTCTCTGATACGGACATACTGATATAGTCTCTGCTCAGAAAACTACAGTCCATCAACTATCTATATAGTCTGCTCAGATTACTACAATCTGACAACTACCTGTATACTCTGTTTCAAAAACTACAGTCCAACTATTTGTATATTCTGCTCAAAAAGCGACAGCCCTAACTGACAACTAAATTTTTACTATGCACATCATTTTACAGCTTCAAAGGCCTTAAAATGATCTACCTGTATAACTCTGCTCAGAATATTACAGCTTGACAACTACCTGTATACTCTTCTCAGAATACTACAGCTTGACAACTACCTGTCTACTCTGCTCAGAATACTACAGCTTGACAATTACCTATCTACTCTGCTCAGAATACTACAGCTTAACAACTACCTGTCTACTCTGCTCAGAATACTACAGCTTGACAACTACCTGTCTACTCTGCTCAGAATACTACAGCTTGACAACTACCTATGTACTCGCTCAGAATACTACAGCTTGACAACTACCTGTCTACTCTGTTCTGAATACTATAGCTTGACAACTACCTGTATACTTTGCTAAGAATAGTACAGCTTGACAACTACCTGTTTACTCTGTTCAGAATACTATAGCTTGACAACTACCTGTCTACTCTGTTCAGAATACTATAGCTTGACAACTACCTGTATACTTTGTTCAGAATACTATAGCTTGATAAATACATGTCTACTCTGCTCAGAATACTGCAGCTTGACAACTACCTGTATACTCTGCTCAGAATAGTACAGCTTGACAACTACCTATGTACTCTGCTCGGAATACTACAGCTTGACAACTACCTATGTACTATGCTCAGAAAACTATAATCCAACAACTATCTTTATATTTTTCTCTGAATACTACAACCTGACGGCTATCTGTATACTCTTCTCAGAATACTAGAGCTCAACATCTATCTGTATACTCTCCTCAGAAAACAACCCAGCATCTATCTGTATACTCTGCTGAGAATACTACAACCCAACAACTACCTGTGTACTCTGCTTAGAATATTACAGATTGAAAGCTGTCTGCATACTTTGCCCAGAATGCTGCAGATAGAAAAGCACTAATTACTCCCATGCATACTACATAACAGACATATACTCCACTGAAAGGATAAATACTGGCATCTCTGCATATTCATTGAGCTAGAAGCTTACTGCTAAGGTTAAATAATACCATAGTAATGTATAGATTTCTTCTCTACCACCGGATTTGATGATAACTGAGCCTTCTTATTATACTTTCTAAATCTCTCCTACTGTTTGACTGCTAGATAATGTTTATCTTTGTTAACATTCTCCTCACCTATGATATATCATATTGTATAGATCCATAAATTAGTTATGATTGTCTTTTTCTACAATTTCTTTAGGTTTCTTTATTCTAAAGTATATATTGTTATTCACTTTATTTTTCTCACTGAAGCTTTACTCGCAAGATCTCCACTGAAAAAAGGTTTCCCACCCAGATGGACTTTCCTGGTAAATAAAAGCAAGCAGTAAGTAAGGAAGTAAGGAAGTAAGGAAGTAAATAAATAAATAAACACTGTAGTACAATACAAAGAAACTATTATTCTCCAGCCATCTCCTGTGACATAGAGTGAGAAAGCCATTACTAATACAAACTTAGTTTAGTTAGTAGCTAAAGTGCTTGATAGAGAAGGATCGGCATGCCCAATCTGGAATAGGGAAGGGTAGAGCTGACGGCATGCTGCCATGTGTCCTCAGATGAGGAGTGGTGATGCAAATGTGCAGCCTGCAAGTGGGAGTTCAGTTCATCAACTCACCAGTAGGTGCTAACCTTAATTATGACTTCACAGAAGCAAATGTCCACTCAGGAAAGACACTGAGGACCTCAAAGATGATGTTGATCACTCAGCGTTTGTCAAGAGGTGATATTACGGCCATTGTAACTGCCCTAACAGGTGGCATCCTGTTGAAGGGCAGAAGCAACTCTCATATTTGCTGAGTGATGGCCCTTTCAGGTGGATCTTGCTCCCTGATTTTGTAGATCCACACCATGAAGGAATGCATGGACTCAAGTCTGTATGGGAGACCTGATTGCCAGTATGCACATGGTCAAACCATCCTATAAATGTTTTCTTCTTTCCACTACTTTGTCTCCTTTTGCTTATAAAAGGAGTTTTTAAAACATTGTCGCAACAGTTTGGCCTTGTTCTGATGATTAAATTTTCAATGAGCTTTGTTCAGTGGGGCATTTATTATAACGTCTTCTGTTAAACATGTTAGTTCATTAGCCACTATTAAGTAATCCTTCTACCTACTGCAAGCCATGCATACTCTGACATATTCACCATACAGTGCAGGTTCAATCATATTTATGGAGTGACCTCTGTTCCAGTCTAAGACGGTATTTATACTGGTTGACTTTGATTATCTTTGATTAAGGTTAAGGTAGCTGGCTGCTGAGCAAGACAACGATTACAACCAGGCCTCTTGACTGTCCCTGTTTTGGAGGAGCTTACCTATATTCCAGCCTGATTTACCCTTACACCTGATGCACTTATTTTGGAAGGTATATCCCTATTTTCAGACTTGATCTACTCACACAATTTTCTGAATCCAGTTCGTCACATGTGATTTTTGAAGCTATTACTTAGAAAATCAGTCTATATGACCAACATACTAGTGGCACCAATAATTTAAAGAAAGATGATGCACATCTTACATTTTTCTATTTCAGAAGCAAAAAATAAATTACTTTATTTATAAGAATTCTGTAATACAATTCATTACAGTCTACAGATTGTATACAGTCTCTTTGATAACATGCTGATATTTTCCCATCAGTTATGTTACTCCCTGTTTTTTAAATGTGTGTTTCTCAGTAGTATTCCTACTAGAGGCAGGATGAGTTACATGTTATTTAGTATTCATATTTTATGCTAATTAAATATCCAGATTTTGGATGGCTGTACCTACTTTCCAAAGGCTTTTGTACGTATTTTCAATGTTTGTGTGTTTAAAGGCATGACTACAATACTTGGCAATAATCAGAACAGTTACTTTTTTGTTATTTAGCATTTAGCTTGCACTGATTTCAGTGCAGCACTTCTGTTCCACATATTGTGGGGTTAACACACTACCCTGCACAGGGGTTAACACTACACTACCTGGCGCAATCAGCAGTGCCTCATTTTCGTGAACTTCCACACCCTTGAGATGATACTTTAATAAGCAGTGGTTAATTTCCACTGCATTCAGAGCAGAGTACGCATAGTTAGGTCATTAGCTTAATACATAAAAGAAATTGGTAATACAGACTTACAGTGGGCAGGCACTTGATATAAATAAACTGTTATGTGCGACTTAAGCAAGCTATGTGGACCTTCTTATGCTTGTGAACAGTCTTTCTCATTGACAATTTTAGGGTTTGGGTTAGGAATAATCTATCTGGAGTTAGGGTTGGGACTGTTGTTTTAGGATAAAGGACAGAATTTTAGAGATAGGGTTTGTGCTATAGCTTTAGGGCTAGGGTTTTAGGTTTAGGGTTGGGGTTACACTTTTATAGTTAGGATTAGTGTGTTATGGTTAGTGATTAGGTTTATAATTAAAGTCGGTGTTAGCATTTTGGGGTTAATGCAGTGAAACTGTTTACTTACAATGTTTATGAATTCATAAAGTGGTCAATCTGGCTAGCAATGTATAATAGCTAATGTTTTTACTGCTTTTTCAAGTCATTCCTTGAACATCCTATTTTCACTTTATTAAACCTTATCATCCCTCAGTTTATTTCATTTAGCCCTTTTGCCACACATAAAAAATTTTATTGCTTTCTGAATAAATTGGCTATCTTCTCTTAATGTGAGCTTCGAATATGCTAACTGCCTTTTCTGTTTCCTTAAATTGGACTGTCCTCCTCTAACCACCTTTTCTGCTGCTTACATGTCTTAGATGATGATTGCTTTTTCCTCACCTTCTAAAACCTCCTGCTTGAGAAACAAGATCCTTTCCCCCATCATTTGATTTGGATATTAGTTTTACTCAAAGGCTTGCTGCTAATTTTATGACAGTTTTGATTTATCTGCATTGCTCTTTCAAAGCACAATTATACCAATTATTATGGCTTTACTAAAGCACTGCCCCATTTTGCTAAAATCTACCATGCTGAGCTGAAGGATTCTCAGTTTGGACAGTCTCTGTGATTTAGCATAGCCATCAGCCACACTGTTGGTGACAACGTGACCCCCAATGGCTGCCTTTAAAACCCCTTGCCTTTCCCTTTTAAGAATAATGAGTGTAAAACTAGATTCCCTGGGGTTTGGCAGAATGACAGCAGGCTGACAGTGAGGTTGATAGCTACAGCAGGCAAAGGAGAAACAAAAAAATTGATTCAACCTCCCACATTACCATAAGAAAGTGAGTGCAGCAGGCATGTAGTGAGCATTGTATAGTAAGAATGCAGTGAGTACTGCAGAGTGAGTATTCAGTAAGTACTAGATGGTGAGTATGCATTGAGTAATGTGCACTGAGTAAGGTGAGAGTACTGCACATTAACTATACTGTACTGAGCCCTATACTGAGAATTTGAAAGACCTGCACTGTTTGCTTATGCTTTGATTTGTAAATGTCACATCTTCTGTTATGATTAGCCCACTGGTGAATAATCAAGGCATCCATCGTTTTCACTGTTGATTCAGGTTCAGTGAGAGACTCAGACTGGGTAAAAGGTCTGCCTGGCATGGGAAGATACAGAGACTAGGATCTGTTCTGTTTACGAGTATGGGGTTGGTGGCTATAAGGCAGGATCACCTAAACTACCTCACAGAGATTGTGGTGATGCTGAAGATTGTTATCAGAGATGTGGCTCCTTCAAGACAGCATATACAGCAGTTGCTGTACTAGTCTGGTGTCATGGCCTGCATGATACTCCAGAGGAACAGATGAATCATGGTAGAGATAAAGGTTGTCTCCAAATTAACTAGCACCCACCTCTTCAGCAATGCATCCATTTATTCACAGATAAGTAAACTGATCAAATTAAAAAAAAAAATCAGATGTCAACAAGAGGGACCCCTCCTCCAAGTGGCCTGTTTATTTGCAAAGGTGAACCTAAAAGCATAAGGAATATCTGTGGAGGGAAAGATTACCATGAGTTTATGCTAAGCAGTGGTATCAAAATCTGAATATATATATAGGAGTTTTAATGAAAAAAATTGGCAGTCAAATGATGATTTTATTATTTTGTATTATAGTCTTCACTATTCCCAGCTCTCACAACTAGAACTATATTTTAAATGCTTTTGTTTGGGGCTCCAAGCCCATAAAACTTCTCATGGTCTTGGTATTCTGTGATGTATTTATTCCTTATATTTTTTTTATTTTTTTTTGAGAGGTGACTGTTACACTAAGCAAGTAATAACAGGGTCAGTTACTTTTCATCCAGACATCTCCTATCAGGCAGTTGTAGCCACTTATATATACAATTCAGATATCTAATCATGATAAAAGAGGATTACTGCATAATGTATTTCACCTTTATTCCAAACAAACAGTTGCTGCACATTATAATACTGCATGTTACTTCAAATAATCATATTAGTCCTGCAAAACCAAATTAATAAGGAAACAACAGCAGGCAGCTAGTCATTTTTCTCCACAGAAGACAGCCACAGCAATTATACCTTGTCCATCTGTGTATATCAGGTGCCCACTGAAGCAGCTCATCTTACTTCTCACATATGCACACTAGTCATACTAGGCCAGACAGTGACTGTTTAAAATGAGCAAATGACAAGAGGGACTTTTACTTTCATCATCCTGACTCCAACACCCACCCATCAGTTATAGCCAAGTCTGATGGTTATGTAATATTATTTCACCTTCACTGTTCACACAAACAAGTGGCTGCACATTAAAATATTCTAATCCACACAAATCACAAAATCAGATTAATACTGCCAAAATATCTGGTTGACCACTACTAGGATTATTGTAAAAATTGTAATACCGCTTATCTCACCAAGCCATTCTTCTAATCTCAACTGTCCAGATAAACCACAAATTATGAAACTTTGCTCAAAAATATCTGGTTGATTATTGCCAGCATTATTGTAAAAATTGTAATAACACTCATCACACCACTCCATTTCTTTTATCTCAACTCTACACAATTCACAAAGACTGAAATATTGCCCAAAAAATATCTGGTTGATTACTGCCAGCATTGCTGTAAAAATAAAAATAACGCTAATCTCTATACCTCTCAAGTGTACCTCCATATGGGGGTTGTTCCTCATTTTTTAGTCTTAAAAAGTTAATGCTCCTTGACTTTCCCACATTCTACAATGAATGAGTCCATCACACATTTTAGCATTCGTCTAAGCCTCCTTGTTAAAGCTGTTAGCAATGTGTTAGTAGGTGTCATGCATTTTGCCCATTTGTCCCACACAGTGGAGATGGAAGATTGAGTGGTATGCTTTTCTGTCCATCACCATGCCATTCCCGTCCACTCTGTCCTTCTCTGAAGAGGGGTGCTACTTCAGCCTCAGGTGCCTTTGCAACTATGTATGAATGTAAATCAAACTCAGTTGGAGCACCACCCCTCTAGGGTACCATTGGAACATTATTTTCTTTAGGGGCATGAATGAAATGGCAGCAGAGCAGTTTTATTTGGTATAATCTTTACCACAAATCTCTCTGTGTGGAAATACAGTAAAAAAATAAATAAAATAATGAAAAATGTGCCCCTATTTATTTAAAGCACACTGCTGTTTTATTCTAGGTAATGGTCATTGACCTGCCGTAATAGTCACACCCCATTCCAGTTAGCCCCACCCATTCAGTTTCTTCCTGCAGGCCCCTTGCTTTGAAGTCACCAGCCATCACTGTTTGAAATAAACAACTTAAAACATTACAGCTGAAAGTAAATATGGTAACAGTATAAAATGAAGAAGCATAGGAATCTGTCTAGTTCCAACATTACCACCACGAGTGTTGAGGAAAAAAATAAAAAACAGAGAAACTAGTGGTCTTAAAACTTCGTTGATGAGCTCATTCACAATAAATTCCAAAAATCATGAAACCCAAGTAGTGTTCTAAAGCAACAAGCCTTTATTCATCACAGAAAAGCGATTCACAGTAACAAAAAAATCTGAAATATTTTAATAATGTTAAACATATCAGCTTTTATATACTTAGAAGTAGGTGTGGAAAACATATGTATTGTTTTAATTTTAAACCAGCCTATTCATGGCAAACAATATAAACAGGACCATAAAAGTGAATTTTAGCACAGCAAGTACCTATCCCACACACTACTACTGGTTGGATCAAACTAAATCCTAGTTAAGGAAAATACTATTTGCAACCCACATCCCAAGGTCGGGTAGCATAACATATATATAAAAAGATATAGATAAAAAGACTTTTAACTAAAATCACTTTTGGATAACTAATGCAATAAAGCCTTCGTCAGGTTTGTGACAAGAACTAAATCCAGAAAAACACATAGCTAACCATAAACATAATCAAACTACAGCACTGTAAATATAAAAAATACATCTGTATAATAATATCTAGTAAATATCCATCCATGTGTATGTGTGTATAAAAAATAAGTTATTAACAGCTCAGAAAAAAATGTCAGTACTTTGCAAAAAAAACTGTCATGACAGTTTTCATGTTTACAGTCCCAAAATATGATTATACAATGAACATTAGTAGAAAATCCGGATAAAAAATACAGAAAACTGTGGATGAAATAAACTAGTAAGGAGCATCCGCCAGTGTAGTAAATGGGGGAATTATACAAACACTACGTGGTAATAGTGGCATGAAAAATGTGTGTTTTGAATTTAATGTTTAAATCTCTGGAGTGATGCAATAACTCTAATCTAAGCAGAATTGAGGTTAAAGTAAACACACACACACACACACACACATATATATATATATATATATATATATATATATATATATATATATATATATATATATATAAAATACATTTTCTACACATCATTATTTTATTATATTTTAGTACATAAAAATATTCCTAAAAAATTCTCTAAAAACCTTTACAAGTTGTGTGCCAGCTTAAGTAAATTCAATACACTCTTAATAGAGCAATAGTAGTTAAGTCCTGGTTTTCTGAATACATTTAATTTCAACTGCCAGTATAGTTCTTTTTTCTTCAACACACCATTGATGCCCCCTTTAAGCTCATCCCTCTCCACAAATCCAGAATAATAAATTTAAAACCAGAATGTCTAGGGTACTCTAATAAGTGTTTGAATAAGGTGTTCTTCTGGCATTTACAGTAAAACCTTGGATGAGAATTTAAAAATAATATATTAAGAAATGAAAGATGAAGGGTAGAAATACTATCAAACATATAAACTAAACTCTGACTGATTATGGCTAAAAGGCATGCTGACCCTTACTAGTTATGGCTTTTCAGTCCAAAATACAATTTAGGAATCCTCACAGGAAATTATTTTATAGTTTGAAATATTTGTTCCAATGGTGTGTTCCAAAGCTGTAGCTCTTGTTTCTTCAGTTACCTTCTGTCACTATTTGATATCTGTTTGAATTAACACACAGTGTTTCTCTTTTTGAGCCCCAAAGCAGGAATTCTTGTGGCTTCTGAATTTTAGAACATATCTTTCAAATTTTCTCAGCTACATGTCTGTGGGGAAATGGTAAGGTTCAACAATCTGGAGTCCAAGTAAAGAAACCATCCTGTGACCTAGGCTAAAAATGTTTACTTGTTCAAGTAAGGGTTAGTTTAACTGTAATATGTTTCTGCAGTAGCAAATGTATGGTTACATAGCATTTTACGCACTTCTCTTAGTAGCACACATTTATTGGAAAGCAAATTCTTTTGCTTGATAAAGAATTGGTTACATACATATTTTTAAATTTAATATAGCTTTAATGCAATTAGTTTGCTTTTTCTGCATTTTGCTTTGAGATAAGAGAAATTGTTATAATTCTCAACATATTACTTCAGAATAATGCAACCTCCTCTTTATAAAGCAGAGAAGTCACTCAATATTTAGTAACTTCATTCCTCAAATATATGACAGAAATCCACATCCAACCAAAAAATATACTGCAAACTAGACATGCTGTGAAATCTGCATTAGGGAAAAAAGGAGAGAGACAGCAATGCACTCTGTATCAATTCCCACCTACAGAGCATGCACAAATACAGATTTTTGGATGCCCAAGACTACCAAAAGTGTGTTGAAGACCAATAAGGTTGTTTTATAAAATTACATTATTTAGGAAAGGCAAACCTTTTTTTCTTAAATAATGACATTTTATAACAGAAACAATCCACTACTGTGTGTGGGTAATGCAGGATTTGCCCAGGCCTAGCTTTGTTTAATCACTCAGGCTTTACCCTCTTGATCAAATCAATCCAGCTGTGGTAAATCCTGGGTTACTAACACTTAGTTGCGATTATTGTGAAATTATTAAACATAAGTTAAGGCAATGTAGACCTGTCACTCAGCATATACTGTATATAGGTTAGTTTGCTGATGTTTAGTGTAAAAATGGTATATGTCAAACTCTACACAGTTAAAGCATACAGGAATATCTCCGTGATGTATATTCCAAGGGCATACATCCAGTAGTAGCAATGTGCATGTTTGTAGTGTTGGAGATGGAGAAATGTTGACATTTTTGCTCCAGATTCAGTTGTTATGAGTGTGTGTGTTGAGGGGATGATGTTTTAATTATTTACTTATTTACTAAAATTTGATGGCAGGGTTCGTGGGCTGATCCTAAAGGACATACTTTATCCACTACAGAAAAGTTAGAGAATATAGAGTAAAGGTAGAATTTTACAGAACTCTTTAAGAAATGTTACAACAAGTTATAGATTTGTATAATGAAAGCTGGCTTAACTAAAACAAACTGCAGCAATAACACAAATTTGAAATAGCTAACTAACATGATATGACTAAAGTCAGTACCTCACTATAATAGCAGATGCATGTAGCATTTACAGTACATGCAGATTTGGTTTATAAAGCCAAACAGGCTACAATGCTGGCTGGGTCTCATTGCTGAGCTGGAAGTGAGATGGATTATAATAATAATAATAATAATAATAATAATAATAATAATATTATTATTATTATTATATGATGGAGGAGTACTCCGGAGTCCTCAGTAGTCAGGAACTAGTGACTCTTTCACTGAGAAACATGAATGATTCTTAAAATCATGAAAAAGAAGTTAATTTTGAAATGGAAAATGCTTACTGTGTGAGGAATGAGTCATAATAGTAAAATGCAAGAATCTTAGCAAAATCCACTGATAATGCAGTCTACAAGTATGTCATTTTACTATGTGTCTCCTCTATAAATTATGGAGTTAATTTAAGTTATTTATTATTGTCATTTGATTCAAATATTACTTAAATGGTGATCAGTGCCTGAGCTTACTTTTGAAGGCCTTAGTGCAGGGGACAAGTGCATGAATAATGTGTTTATTTCAGATTTTTAGCTGTATTTTTTTACCTTGAAATAAAGCATATTTGTGTACATCCTACCAAACACCACCTAGAATGAGCATAAACAGTTTAGAGATAATACATATGTAAATTAAAATGCAGCAGAGATGCATATTTCAAAAATTATATGTCAGAGTGTGAATAATCATCCTGCTACCAGAAAAGTACTTTATGGTAGATAATGCCATATGATATGATACAGTAGTCAGAGGATGAATAATGCTAGTCAAAATAATAATTATTCTGACAGCACTAGTAAATTATTATAACTGGAAAGTTTAAAATAGTGGAAAAACAAGATTTTTTTCTTATAATCATATTTACTACCTTCAGGCGGGTCTATATTAGAAGACCAAATGTTTGGGTGATCGAACACCTAAACATTGATCTACTAATATCGAAAGCAGAAAATGGTGAATGGACGATTTCATTCAGGGAACAATTTCCCTTGACCATTTGCCGGATTTTTCTATTTCCGTACAGTTGAGCAATCTCGGAGTTGGTATATTTAGTTGGTGGGAGCACAGCCCCCCACTTTGGGGGGTGAATCCCACCACTTAATTTAAATGTAAAGTAATGTTTTTTGTGATGTGGCCGAGGGACGTGTTTCCCTGGGACGTTCGACATTGTGCGGTTTGATATTAGCAGATCGATGTTTAGGTGTTTGATCACCTAAACCTTTGGTCTTCTAATATAGACCCCCTTCAAGCCCAACACAGGTCCTAACACTAGGTGATATCATTTCCTTTTTTTGTGCATCTCTGATCCTTTCTTCTCATCTAGTGAATGCTATCTGACACAGTCCTTCCAGGTTTGTTTGAGGGAAGTCTTTGAATTTCACTAAACTAAGTTAACTCCACTATGAAATTTTAGCTGCCTTGAAATTCTTTATTTTAGCCTCATTAAGTACATGTAACTGTTTCAGGGATGCTGTAAGAGCATTAATTTAATCAAACAGTATGTGAGTAGAAATGAAAAGAATCAAACCCAGGTCATCAGAATTCATCTTGCTAGAGTTTCACACACTTAGTTATTGGCTTTGATACAAGATTTATATTACACAAATTAGTATGGGTCACTTCTTCACTGTGCATCCTTTTTTAAAGCTATGCTCTGGTGGAACTCCTAAATTTTCACTTAAAATATTATGGCAGATTTGTCTTTATACAGATCATTTCAGTACCCTTTCTCTTGAACAGGCAAAGGTTTTGAGGTGGCTACGTACTGCTGATGATGTATTGTCTTCTGTTTATGAGCCTTGTCATAGGCCAGACTCATTCTAAGCTTAAAATTTGCTGGTAAAACCAGTGTAAGACTTAGTCTAACAAAGTCAGTCTGGAACATAACACATTCCCCTGATTATGAGGCATGGATCTTGTACTAGACATCCATATAAAAGGGATTGAGACAGAGAGAGAAAGGCAACTATCTTAGAAAAAAGTTCTAGAAACAGAGGTAATGATCCAAAAATAAAGTAATAGCTATAGAAGGTTGTAAAGCTTTGCTGACAAAGCTGTACCAAAGAGCACTAAAATTAATATAAATATTTAATGCTGTTTTAACTGTTTTCTCCCCGCCAACATCTATCTAGGTTTTGCTCAGTGAGGGATAAAAGATCTTCCCTTTGAACAGTGAAGAAAAAGGATCTGCAGAGGAGTTAGTTAAAAGACAACCACCAATTATCTTGATGAAGCACAGAGAATTTGCCACTCACAAAAGTCCTTACATTCTGCGTCATTTTCTAAATGCTGGTTTGTAATTTACAACATATACTGTCTAACTGCAGAGCAAGAAAGCACTGAGGGAGGCTTTTATTTATTCATTCTTTTATTCGTTGTTGTTGGGCTGTGCTGTCCAATGAATATTTGCTCTGCTGGATTTGTTTTTCTGTACAAATCCATAATGATTGCTTTGTCACTGCTGATGCTTGGAGCTTTTCTCCCTGGGCCTCTACTGAAAATGGACATATATCCAGTTAGACTAGCCCGGTCAACAAATGTAAAATAAAATAAATAAAATAAAATAAAATAAATTATGAGGACAGGTAGTACAAGGTCCTTCTACAAAACCTGTTTTACTTTTATTTTAATCATGGCACTCTAGGAATATCCAAATGGAAACTACAGATGGAGTAGGAAGGTATTAATGCACAAATATATGCTTTGACTAATTGTTAACATAGTTTTCTGTTCACAACTTCTGATGTATCTTATTTTCACTAATTCCAGTGTTTTTTACCAGTAAATGTTGCCTACTGTTTCCAGTTTTCTAATCCTCAGTTTTTTTAATACATGATTTTGCATTAGTAGTAGAATCTATATATGATGTTTTGCATAAGCGCCCTGAAAGTGCAGCTCGGAAAACCAAGTAATAAACAAACATGTTGCAGTCTAGTACTGAAATTTATAAATCAAAAGGTGCTGCAAAACAGAAGCCTTTTATAGTTTACTAGTTCCTCTAGCCATTTATAAATGACTTGCACATTCATTGAAATTAAAATCAGCTTTTCCTCTCTAACCTTGTAAATCCTAGCTTTTAATAAGGATATTTTTTCTTTCCTTATGTACTTGATTATCCACTGCTGCCTGCCTGCCTTTCATGGATGACGGGCATATCTACTGAAGTGAGGATCTGTAGTGTTTCCTCTCTTTACAGGAACATACCCGCCCCTTGTCATGTTTCTCTGAAGGCTACTAATTTCACATATACCTCTCAACTTCTTTGCTTAAGAATCCTGGGCAAAGCCAAAAAGAATGGGCTGGGGACAAAGGGCTAAAGTCAGGACACATTTTAACTGTTACTCTAATTCATTTAAAATTCTAATATAACAGCAGGTTTTGCACGACTTTGTATTTGTTAATGATATGAAGTCTGAAACTCAAATGTTTGTTACTATTTAGTGACTGCAATCTTTAATTATTTGCCAGGAGACCACACGTTTTAGAAGGAGCAAACCAAGAAAAAAAAGATGGGGCAAAAATCAGGACATTCTGTGAAATTCTGGACGGACATTTGAGAGGTATGCTTTCACAGTTTGGCAGCACCACAGATATGTCCCTAGCTCATATGCTGTGTACCACACTACTACAGCATTTGAAAAAGCTGTCCATAGAAGAGACTGGACACCATTCCTCCCTCTCATGATGGCTGAGATAGTGACGGCCAGCATCTTACATCCACCCTGGCTAGCTCCTCCAACAACAATGATGTTTTCTTCATGAAGGGTAACCACCTGGTTAAAAACTGGTATGGTTTAAGAAAGAAATACAGCATTTGCATTTTACTTACTGCTACTAGACCCTATACACAAACTAAATTGGCAGTCAGTGGCTCATCCAATGTGTGGAAAATGAAGTGCTTTCTGAAGATGAGACAGTGATGTTTGCCTTCAAGCACTTCATCATTTCTCAGATTAGTATATTAATTTGTTCTCGAAAGCTGGGTTTAAAGCAAAAATAGCTCTTCAGTCTGTTCCTTATACAGGGCTTCATGTGATATATCATATGTTGAGAGGGATAACTAAAATTATTGAAAATACCTTGGCAGGTGTTATCTCCTCAACCCTATATCCTCAAAGCAGCAAGTCCACAAATGTAGTTGATATTACTTTTCTGCATGGCAGGATTACAGCTCATGTGAATACTATTCCTCACCTTTGTAGGATATTTATCACTTCCCATGATGGTGAAATAGCAAAGTTTGCATATTTAAATAAGATTGGGAGCAAAGTTTCCCATAAGAAAGCACAAATTGCTTGACTCCCTGCATAAAACTAAAAATTTAAGTGTTTTCTCATAGGTTTCAAATGAGATGTTTTAATGATTTTGTATCAGTAAGTTTATTGCCAGAAAAAATGAGTTTATGGCCAGGAGAGTATTAAATAAAAGACCAGCCCTGGGTGGGCTTATAGCTGAACTGAGAAACTGCAGTATGAAGGGATGATTAACAGGACACATAAAATAATTCATGCTAACTATAAGAATAAATTAAAATAAGTTAGAAAAGACTGAGAAATGAGAATGGAGAGGCAGTATGCAAAAAAAAAAAAAAAAAAAACAATGGGAGGATATTTGAATGTCTCCCAATTATACAACAAAATCTAGAAGTTTTAAGAATTTTGTAAGGAAGTGATGACATGGGTATTTTATACCTCAAGTCAACTTCATAGAATTTGTCCACAAGATAAAGCAAATTATTTTAACAAAATAAATTATTCTTTTTAGCTTGGATTTAGAAACCGAATTGTTTAGACTCAGTGGAGTCTCTATTAAGTTTAATGCCACTGACTGTTAAAAAAACAATTACTAGAAAATGGATATCAAAACCAACTGCAACAGAGTTATTGAATGTTATAAAAGAGATAAAATAATTGGATGTGGGATCTTTAGAAAAGGGAAGGAGCAAACTACGTAGTAATAAATGGAATCTGTGGGAGCAATACATACAGAATAATGTTTAAGAAGGAAGAAGAATGATATTTCAAGGAAGGCAGGACTTGAGCGATCTATGTAATGTTAACTTTTATAATAACTTTTAAGACAGAATCATATTTATTTATTTTATTTATTTCAGTTTGATTACTGGGGAAGTCCATTGGGACAAGAAGAACCCTTTTTCAGTGGAGGCCCGGGGAGAAAAGCTCCAAAGGTAGTACAACCAAGGAATATAATGCATGAGAAGAATACAAAAGAATGTCCACACATCAAGAATACATAGTAAAAACACTGCAAATGCAAATTTACAATAGAATGTACACACAGCAAAAATACAAAGAAGAACACAGCAAATGCTAAAGAAAAAAACAACAAAAAATATATATATATTTTGTGTACAAAATTTGCAAAATGTTCAATATTGTCATCCTTACAGTGAAGTTAGAGTCAGCTAAAAGCATTTAGCTAGAATTAGAGTGCATAAAGGTGTACAGGGGCTTTGTTTACAGGAACCTTGGAATTACATAGGATGAAAGCAAGAACATTTCCATTTTGAAGATAGGTGTAAGAAAAGTTGGGTTTTAAAGTATTCTGTGTTTCTTTGGTCAGCCAAAAAGGAGCGAATTGGCTTTTGATTAGTTTGTTTTCTAAGGGGGCTAGGGGAGAGAGAGTTAAAATGTCCTATGGCATTGTTGAGGGAGAGAGTGTAAAGGATTTGCCAGTTGATTTGTTTGAATATGTTAGAGAAAATTGTGGGGTTGAAGTTGCTAAGTTTACGAGTTTGGATGTAATGATGTTGGAATTGAGAGGGGTTAGCTGAGCGATGAATGAAGGCGGGGAGATGGTCACTAAAGGAGTCAGGGATAGTTCCTGATAGAGAGATTTTGTTTGGATGGGAAACTAAAATCCAATCTATGATGGATCCTGGGGGGTGTTTTTTGTTAGACCTGGTTGTAGAATGGATTACTTGGGAGAAGTTGAAAAGTTTGACAGCTAGGGAGGGGGAAGGTGTGCTGATTTTGTTCCAATCAATGTTGACGTCGCCTAGAATAAATGTTTCATATTTTATTTCAGATGAGGCCCAGTGGAGAATATTCTCCAAGGTAGAGATATTGTCACCTGGGGAGATGTAAAAGAAATGAAGCAGATATTTTTATGTTTATTGAGTTGGAGCAGACAAGCAGTTATGTCAGTATTTTTGAATAGAGGGGTTGGGATTTGCAGGGGGATTATGGAGAGCAGGTTAGAGTAGATTAGGGCAGAGCCTCCACCTTTTTTGTTTATTCGGTCACTCCTGAGGATGTTGAAACCTGGAGGTAAGATTTCAGAATCAGAGATATGGGGTTTTAGCCAGGTTTCAGAGATGGCTAAGATGTCAGGTTGGTTGTGATTAATCCAGGTGTGAACATAGTGAATTTTGTTGTTAAGGCTCTGGGCATTGATAGTGAAGACCTTAAGGGTGCTAGGAGATGAATTAGGAGAAGAAGGAGTAGGAGGGAAAGGCGTATTTGAAGTGGGGGAGGAGGGGGAAGGAGGGAAGGAGTTGTTTGTATTGTAGTTGTTTATATATTTGTATAATGCATGAAAAACATTATAATCATTGATTTTCCCTTTCATAACTGAATATGTACTCAATGTCATTATCTAATAACGGATGCTAAAAAGATGTTTTAAAAAAAGTTTACAGTCAGTAGGTTAATACATCAGCATTTAATAGTGAAGTCCTCTACTGAATAGTGAAGGTCTCTATTGAAAATGGACATGTATCCAGCTAGACTAGCCTGGTCAACAAATGTAAAATAAATAAATAAATAAGTCTCGTTTTTAAAAGTATATGAATTAAAAATAATGTAATTCCTGCAGAATTAAAAATTATGTCATTTGATGAGGTGTACAGTGCAGCATTTGGATTTTAGCAACACTACTGACACAGGAGAAGGTCTTCTTAACAGAAAGAATGATTATTAAGAGACGAGTAAAGCATTCACTGAATTACTTTCTTTTCATTGTGGGAATCTGGGCTCTAGCACTGACTGGTGAATGGAGAACCCATAAGCAGTGCCTGAGAAATTATGCATCTGCTGGTATTTAGATCATCTCCAGAAATGGGCACAAAGTATCATTGCATGCATTTCTGTACATGAAGGGAAAACATCTAAGCCATTCAAACAGATGAAGTTTCTTAAGGATTAGTTTCCCTGGAACGATGTTTTAGCCACATCGTAAGTTCTCTCGCTCAAGCAATGGGTCTACTGTTAGCCAGTAGGTTGATGGAGACAGCCTATGAGGACAGATCACTGTACCATGTCAGTGTATAGACTCTAAAAGTAGAATTCAAGGAAGCATATACTCCTGAAATGTATTAAAACACATCAGAAGAAGAAAACAGTTACCAGAATTAGAACATAACACAGTGAAGGAGAAAAAATATTTTCACATTTACTGGTACAAAAGTTAAAAATGATGATTTTTCCCTGATAGAATTAAAGCATAGATCTGTCGAAGCACCCTCTATTTGTTTATAATTCAAAAAGTGACATTTTAGGCTAATGCTTTTTGTAGAAACTGGACTTCCCTTGAAAGAAAGTAATGCCCACATATGCAACTAATTATTAAATTACATCATATCAAGCTTATAAAACAAAAAAAAGATATTGCTTCATGGTTGACTCATCATTTATTGTGATTGTTGACAATGCACTTTACTGAGGTGAGAGCTAGATCTTCTGATGTACTTTTCTTTACTCCAGTCCACATCATGTTGCTATGACTATTGAAGGATGATCATTTTACACAGGAGGTTTTGTAATGTGTGATAGGATGTGAAATAGTGTTGACAATGTAGTAACTCTAAGATCTAGATAAATCTTCATCCAGTAATTGTCTTTGAAACTAGTCTAAGACGTCTTGAAATGTTGAATGTGAGTCTGCATCGTATCAAAACCCAGTAAGCAATAGACAGTTGTGAAGCACATTCATTCATATTTTTTGTTGGCATTCTGATTCTTAGCAAGTATATAGAGGTCATGTTTAATTTGATAAGGATGAAGTGAGGTAACAAACGTCATCATCATATCATGTGACTTTCAAAGAATGCTGGTAGTCTCCACTGAGAAAATTTAGCATCAGTTGCCAGTTTACCAAGTTAAAGGAGTTCATAACAGCACAACATCACCAGGATATTGAATTTTTTTCTGATATCTGTCAGACACTGAGACCTGACATTTTGTCAAAATAAATTGTATATTTTAGAAAAGTAAAATAAACGTCAGCATCTCTTCTTTTCTGTTAAAAGGAACATACTGTTAAAAGCATGTGTTTTTAATTTACCTTTATTTCTAGGACTATGACATCTGTGTATATTTTGTATGGTGCATTTAAATTCATATTCATATTGTAGTAAACCTTATTTTCTTTATAACAGTGTCAAAGTCTACTGTTGTGGCCAAGCTTAAGCAATATTGTACGCAACAAGTATCTATAGAAATGAGTGACCTACAATATTCCAGTGTGTGTGAATAAGTGAGGTATTGCCAGCTATGCCAGCAGACATAGGGCAGTGGATATATAACATATGCCAGCACAGCTATCTGGAATTTTGTAAAGAATTACATGTCATTTGTATTTCAAACTGATTTGTACAGATGCTTGTGTTGAAAAACATATTTGTAAATTTACTTGTGTTAAAAATGTATCAGCAGTGTGTCCTGTAGGACAGAGGAAGAAAAGTACATGTATTATTGTAACTGCTGAAATGTATATATTGTAACAGAGGATACTGGAAGAGAAGAGGTGAATCTCAATCCACCTGATTTTGGAAAACAGGAAGAAATTAAATTACTTAATTTAGGCTATAAAGTTTGTATCTTATAGTTCTCAGTGCAGCCAGAGACAAAAAGTCTGTACTAGGAAGCTTTCTGCATTGTGTTTCGGATGAACTAATTAATACTCTGGAAGGGTAGATGTTTGTAATTGTTTTATGACTTCCAGAAGCTGCATCAGGTCTTTGCAAGCTCCATGTGTGTGTATTATTCACACATATTTACTAAATGCTGGCAGTTTCTAGCAATGGAGGGTTGCATGGGAATCAGAAGTCAATGACCAGATGTATGCGATGTCATTCTGTAATTCATCACTAAAATAATATTTTAATACTAGCTGAGAATGAAGTCCCTCACCTATTTCATCTTGCCTTGCTCTAGTAAGTAACAAGGGAATAATTGTTTCTTTAGATCAGTCAGGAAAATATAATGAGATTAGTTAAGTATTGCTTTTCTGTAACTGTGTGAACCTGTCCACCTGTGTTATTTTTAATATTGGGTGCAAAAACTATGACCTGTAAAGTATTTTAGAACTAAATAAACTCAGACCTTTCTTGGAGAAATGAGATAAGAAAACCACATAGACTAGGGTAGATTTAAGTGCTCTGGTTCACTTTGTTTATTGTCAAACTACTTCAGAAATAAGTGAAACTTTAAAGGAAGTTTTATTTATACATTCTTTAGTTTAGAGAATAACAATTGGTGGGAAATAAGCATCCAAACACATGGTTACAGCATTCACCAATGAGCAGGCAGATATGCAAAAACATGGTTGAAGCAAGTATCAATGAGCAGGCAAATATCTTGGCTAAAGTTCAGACCAATGGTGAAATAGTCAACCAGCACAATGGACCAGTGAAAAGTTTTCTATCTGAACTAATAGGGAAATGCTTTTACAAACCATTAGTATGAATATGATGAATTAGGCTAGGACTGTGTGGGGCTAAAGTTGAATCTGTCTGTTCCATTTCAGAAAGCACTTGATTTAAGAGTTCTGTTGAAACCCGGGGGGGGGGGGTATCAGCTTTAAGGAGGATTTGCCATATCATTTCTTTTACTTATAATAGAGAGTTGATGCCCCCGATGAAGGTTGCTGCTATCACATTTCTCCAAGAAAGGTCTGAGTTTATATATTTTTAATATTTCCTGTGATTGAAACTCTGGCGTTTATTATAAATAGATATTTAGTATTTTTGTGTTCTTTTCTTATTTATTCTTAAATATATTAAACTGTTCATTGTGGCTAGTCTTTTAGAGAATATTTTAATCCACAAGAATATATATATATATATATATATATATATATATATATATATATATATATACATATATATATATATATATATATATATATGTATTTGGTGATAGCTCTGGCCACTCCTGAAAGCCTTACTGTATTGACCAAACATCATGATTTTTATTAATATTAATTTCAGTCAGTATAATTGGGTACCCTTGCAAGAGCCTTAGAGTAGCTGGCTTTGGAGTGTCTGGTGATGGTGTAACTACCTTAAAGTCTGGGCAGAAGGGGGCATCGGCCTTTTCCAGGTGTGTGTGTGTGTGTGTGTGTGTGTGTGTGTGTGTGTGTGTGTGTGTGTGTGAAAATCAAATCTCAAAGATTGTGTGTGTCAGCTGCTTGGAGCAGGGACATGAAGCACTGGTTTCACAGAAAGGGTGCTGGAGGACTTGGCTTGGACACTCAGCTGAGGATCCAACCCTATAGCTGTGCCAGTAGGGAGTCTTACTGGGGATCTGGAGAGAGAAAGAGGACCCAGTCCAGACTGACTGTATTCCCTGTGTGCTCCTAAGGGGGAATTGTGCTTGATGTAGAGAGATGCATCTGGAAATACTGACTGTATCCATTTTTGTTCCGAGTGAATGTCCCTTCCAGTGCCAGTGGCGAGGATTGAGGCTCCTTGATTACTGGTCCTGAGTGGGGATGTCACACAGTGTTTTAAGGAATAACTTTGAAGTGGCTAGGAAATCAGACAATGAATTTCTTTGGCATGAAATTCAAAACACATTATAGACATTTAGTGGATTTTGCTACAAATTAATCTGATATTTTTGATAATGATTTGTTTAGCACAATATTTTGCTTCTAACATATCACTGCATGTCTTGTATCATTAAGGACATTTAAATCATGCCATAAAAATATGATTTCTAAAATAAGCAAAAAGCTCTATGCAGGAAATAATGATTTAATCAAATCTAATCTCAAGAGATCAGAATGTCAGAGTCAAATGCGTCCATATACAGCTCCTGTACTTTCTAACCCAAAACAGCCTACTGGCTAACTCCCAGTATGGCTTCAGGCCATATCATAGTACCACCACAGCTCTCCTCACCTTCTTTAATGCTATAAACTATAACAGGAACAACAACAAGTTATCTTCAGCCCTCTTCTTAGACCTGTCCAAGGCTTTTGATATGGTCAGTCACCATCTTCTCATCAACACCCTGGCAACAATGTTCCTAGGCAATCACTCTCTCCAATGATTTTAATCCTACCTGAACAATAGACTACAATCCGTCTTATGGCAGCACAAACTCTCAAATCTCCTACCCAACACTCTAGGTGTCCCACAGGGGTCTATCTTGTGACCAATTCTGTTTTCCATTTTTATCAATGACCTCCACAAAGTCATCCCTGATGCCATCTGCATTCAATATACAGATGACTCAACACTGATCTGCAATGGCACCTCGCAAACAGAGCTGCTATCAATAACTCAGAGTACTTTCAACCTAATAGAGAACTGGCTTGCCGCTCGCTGTCTGATTCTAAACCCTAATAAAACAAAACTCCTACTTTTCACCCCCATGCATAGATCCCGGAGTTATCTCTCACCATTAAGGTCAATAACGGTACCATAATCTCTCCAGATGCCCATACAAAACTGCTAGGAGTCATTATAGACAACAATCTTAAGTTTAATGTGCACATCAACAAAACCATCAAAACCATTAACAGAAAACTGGGCTCACTATATAGGATAAAGCCATTCCTTACCCCATATGCTAGGACTTCCATTGCCCGCTCCCACCTACTTTCTACACTCTACTATGCTTCCCCTTTACTTGCCAGCCTAAATAAAACTGACCTTAACAAACTCTCAAGTTGCTATAACAACATAGCAAGATTTGCAACTGGTCTACCCTATAGAACACATCATTATAAAAATCTAAATTATCTTGGATGGCTAGAGCTTCCAAGGCAGATTCAGTATAATCAACTCATTGTGGCTCACAAAGCACTTAACCAACCAGATAATACACCTGCCCTGAAAAAAATTATCTAGCCCTACTCCAACTCCAGATCACTCCGATCATCCTATAGACTATTGGTGCAAACCATCAAATCCAACAACTCAGCTGGTGACTCCATGTTCTCCAACTCTACTGGCAAAATTTGGAATTCCCTTCCTGCTAATATTACTCTAGACACCACCCCATCTCAATCTAAAAAAAGCTCTCAAGGAGCATTTCAAGTCTCAGTGGATATGTCCCTGCTCCATGTCTGACTAAATATTCATGCATACTGGTATACTAGTTCTTTGTCCGTAAGTGGTACTCAATTATCTTTGTTGAGCTAGTTTAGAAGATGGTTAGACTGTATTAATCTAACTGGACTATAAAATGCATTATATTTGTATAAATTTAACTAGACTGTAAAATGTGTTCTATTTGTATAATGTTATGATGACTCCTGATCTATATGTACATTGTAATGATAGTATATGAAACCACCTTTGGAGCTTTTCTCTCCGGGCCTCCGCTGAAAATGGACATGTATCCAGTCGGACTATCCCGGTCAACAAATATAAAATAAAATAAATAAATGGAAGGGATGGCCATACATAAGTGCTGGAAAGTGTTCCATAACAAACACTGCAGTTTGAATGTTTTTGTCATGGTGCACATCTAACCATAATAAAATTAAACCCTGTACGTGGAATGACAACCCCCCCCCCCCCCGAAAATATTCACTCAAATAAGTCACACCATTGAAAGTGTATAAATATTACTATTTATGTCAATTATAAAGCCATCAAATTAGATGTTAGACAGAATAAAAAAAAATCCAAACTATAAATTAAAACTAAAATGTTCACACTAATCTCTAATGGTATAGGAAGCAGAAGTAAACCACAGAAAATATATGGAAATTATACCATAATGAGATGCAAATGAAAGTAATTTAGAAAATGAGACCACCTAATAAAATGCAAATCTGTACAAGGAAAACTTAGCCATGATTCAAAGTCTTAAGGAGATGAGTTTGTGCAGCAAAGTGTATCAGAGTATAAAATAGCAAAACACACCAGTAGTATCTGAGCTGCAAATAGCAATCAAGCACTGGATTGCAGCAGTCTTATGGCAGCATTTAGTAACTTTAAGCACTGCCACTTCCTGCCTATATGTTCAAGGGGATATCCTGCATTAATGAAAATGCTACCAGCAGTGGGTAACACTCCATACCTTTACTAACCCAGAGATTATTTATTGGTTCCATGTAGATCAGTACATTGTACAGAGCTTGATTGACATGCATCACCCACATGAGGAATCTACAGGGATTTGTGACCTTCCTATCCTTGTGGAGACAGAAGTATGTAGAGCTCTTCCCATTTTATCTATAGGGAGCATTCAGAGATCAAGAAGGGGTACTTTAAGTGTTTCTTAGGCTTCTGTCTCTAGACAGCTGAACAAATTCATCATAATGCTTCTACATATGAATGAGAATATCTAGAGTCCTAACACATAAGACAAAACAGATATTACTATGCATGGCTTTCATGAATTACTTACTGCTGAGATGTTGGTGGAGTTTCATTAAGTGAGCTTGACCACCTGAGGCCACTATTTCTGACTGCTGAAGTAAGACTTGGGGTCTCCTCTTGCAGTGATAGTTTGTGACTGTGGAACCAAGACCTGGATGGAGTCTGATGGAAAGTTATTTTTCCAGTGGAGGCTGGCAGTCATCATCACTCATGTCAAGGGCTGGCAGATTGTTGCACACTGCCTGACATCAGTGAGAACTCTGTACCTTCTGATAGCTCCACCCCTCCATGGTCACCCTGTGTACATGCAGTCATGCAATGCCCTGAACTCAAACAACATTGTCAGTCTGGGCAATGATAGTGACACTAGCAATTGTCCACATTGGGGTAAACATGAAAGCATTGTATGTCACCGCCACCATAATAAAACCAGTCATTACAGTATCCCTGGACTCCATGTCTTCAAAGAGTAGCTGGCAATGTAAGGGGACAGGCTCACAAAGGCCGCATAGCACAGAAAAAGTTCCATAATGGACTGAGTACCTAAAGAGTATGTCTGGATGACATCCAGAACATTTGCTGAATGACTCTCTATGCCACCTACATGTAAATGGGCCCCTGTGACGTGCCATTACTGGGCACTTCTGCAAACACTCACTAAGGTTGGTATATTCCCAGATCAGACACAGTGCTTATCTGCTGCTGTTGCTCCAGCCACACAGGGAGCATCTCTGGTGCTTTCAGGCATAGAGAAACATCCAGAGGAGGATTGTGAACACTCAGACTGTACAGTCTTAGGTTCATCTGTGAATGAGGCCCACACCTCTATACAGCACTGTGGCTGGATATCCATAAATAATTGAGATATTACCACCGTGTCATCTGACTGGGATTCAGGTATTTATGTCTTATCATCACTAGCAGCCCCCACATGGGTTTACACATCAGCCTGTTTTCCTGCCCTAACCAGGACAGGTGTCACAGTAGCAGTATTTGTCTTATGAATACAGAAAAAAAATGCACTGGAACAAGCATAAGTACCTCTGGTACACCTGTGGCATTGAGGCATACATGCTGAAGTTAACAAGACAAGATGTACCAAACATCCTAATTTTCCTCTGCTGTCAGCCTGAAGTATCTGGATCAAGGGTGCCCAAACCATAGAGCCAAGGGGAGAAGGAGCCCCCCCCCCCCAACTTTTACAGCTGCAAGAGCTGTCGGGAAAAATTAATGAAGTGGAGTTTTCACACTAACATGGATTCACATGGGGAAGTTAAACTAACTAACCTAGCTGTTCTTGTTCTCTTATTGCTCTGTGTTACAGGAGTTATGCTGCCGTTGTTCCGTTGGTGCTGCCAGAGTCATGCCAGTAAGGAGAGTTTTGTTCTTGTATTTGCAGGAGTGTGTGTGTGTGTGTGTGTGTGTGTGTGTCTGTGTGTAAAATTCCCCAGTAGGTATACCTGGTGGTTAGTCTTAATCAGGCTCATACAAGAGCCTAAATTCTCCACCCATACCACCACTTGAGATTCAGGGAGTTGAGTCCATAGCTCTCCACTGTCCAGATTTTCACAGAATATTTGGCTCATACTTTTGGTCTGCTCCTCTTAAAATTTGTGTTTTTCTGGCAAATCAGTGAGAACTGAATTCACTAAATAATGATAGCTCTTTAAATTTCGGTCTTTTTATCTTTCAGGAAACACATGGTAACAAAAAACCCTTTATTTTAACAACTTTCGAAGTTCATACAAGCAATATTTAAAATGTATCCCTGGTTTTGGGCCCACCCCCAAATAAATGTTGGCTTTTTCCAGATTTCTTGGGCTGTGAAGTTGAGAGATTTAGTTGATCGTCAAGTGGATTTTACAAGGAGCTGGGAGCTGGGAGCTGAAAGCTTCAAAGGAAGAGAAGTTTAATGCTACTTATGATAAGTTGTTTGCATTGTTAGTAGCACAACAGGTAGTATACTTGCTTTTGATGCAGAAGGCTGTGGGTACTACTCCCATAGTATGCTGATGGATCGCTGATACTGTACTGTGTTGTACTTTAAAGGGAGTGGATGATGCAGTCCTATGAATGCCCTCCTTTGGAGGAGTTACTTAGTAACTATGAACCCATTATCAGTTTATCATCCATTCCCCATTGCAAAATTACTAGCTTATCATTTTTTAATGTATCATAGGCAATTTATTCTTCAAGGGCAACAGGCACTTTATTTGTAGATGAAACAATGAAATATAAAGTTGTTTGGTAGCAGCAACCTCTTCATTAGTTACAGATCCCTTTAATGTGGAATTATTTAGATGACTTACATCTGCAGAGATTTTGCATATTTACTGATATTGGTGGATTGTATTGACAGAAGTTTGAGTGGCCTTTTATGGTTGAAATTTTCTGAAATGGGTAGTTTTGTCATTACTGGTTTATACATTTTGTTTCATTGCTCACTAGAAGACTGTTTCAAACTACAAATTTAAAACACATTCTAACAAGTGGTACTGTATTATACAAGGAATATAATTTAATACAATCAGGAAGGTGAATCAATTAACATATACATGTATGCTTGTGCACAGGATGCAGGAGATCAAAATAGGGGAAGAGACCAGTCACCAATGGTGGACGTTTTCTGTTTTGCATATACATCTCAAAAGTAAAAGGAAATACCAAAGGGCTTTGTCCGACTAAGTCTGAGATGACTGCAAACAAGGAGCAGTTATTGATTCCCCAAATGACTTAACCATCATGCAGGAAAGTTTGTCCCAAACAATAACTGGTGCCAGAATCATGAATTGAAACTAAACTCCAAGAAATACATTATCATATTCTTTGGGAAGTCATCTACTCCAGGGAACTACCAGATTGACAATGCCCCCTGAGAACTGACCCAGTTGTTTGGCATTTGGGAACTTGTGTGTACAGTGACCTAACATTTGACAAACATGTGCCCAGAGTCATAAGAAAGTCTTTCTATATTGCACAGCTTATAAACAAATTGATTGTGACTAGATCTAGAGATGTTATTGTCCCCCTTTACAAAGCCCTCATTAGGTCAACCATTTAGTATAATGCCCACTTTGGCATGCATCTGTCCAGACTCATGCAACAATTGGAATACCCACAGAGATACCTTTCTAAAAGGATAAAAGTCCTAAACAGTAGGTCTTGCATGGACCACCTCAAAGATTTATCACTATACTCAGTATCCTACAGAGTGCTTAGAGGTGATGTGTCTGGCATACAAGGCATCCTCTGACCTAATACAGCTGGATCTACTAAACATCAGCAAGTCAAATGGCATCATAAATACTCAGCCGAGGTATCTAAACTGAATGCTGTAGAGAGATGGATATATATCCAGAACAGACTATCCATTCAAGTAAAACAAAGCTCATCACTGTCCATATTCAAATGCAACTTGGATCTAAGGATGAGTAATAGGAAATGTACTCCAGGATTACCCCTCATGCCACTAATGGATACAGGCATTTCCTAAATGTTGCATCCCTTACATGGGTCCCCTCAAATTATATACAGTGTGATCACATTTATTCTCACTAAGGCTAATATACAATTATCAGCCACGGGATAGGTAAGACCAATCAGAAAACATTAATTCGAGCACCAAAATGGAAATTGGCTAAGCTTAAAATGTCCTCCAAGTGAACCCATGTTGTGGTAGCAAATAGTTTTAAACAATTGCCCTTTTTAGATTACAAAGTGTCCCCGCCACCCTCCCCCCTCCAGTCTTCAACAGCTTCCACCACCTCTGACCTGGATATCTGATGTTTATATGGTGTGTGTGTGTGTGTGTGTGTGTGTGTGTGTGTGTGTGGTCACTTTATTTGGATTATTTACAGCAGTTTGGTGCACTTTTGGATTTTCTGTCTTTTCTCACATTGTTTCTATCCAAAAGAGCTTTACTCGCCAGGATTATTTTGGACACTTATTGGTCACTTTACTGTCTTTCTGCAGTGGTGATGTACAGAAATCAGCTATGTTACTAACCTAGTACATTAATTGACTGAGCTGTGTGGGAGTTGGTTCCTACTGATACCAGAGTCCACTCTTCTAAGGATGGTCCCAGTACTGTTGGCCCACTGTACTGATATCAGCCCAAGTGTCTACCCCATGGCTAACTTCTCAGCTGCTATGAAACATTCCTTTGGCTTGACCCAGTGTAATATACTGGTCATGATTACTGCCTATGGTAACATGGTTATGGCATTGCTCTAATGTGTAATTCAGCTCAACCACAGTACTAATGTGATGCCATGGAGCAGTGTCTTTCACACTTGGTCCTATAAAGGCTGGTCAGTACACAGCATCTCCAAAAGGCATGATCCACGGGTCCTGAGTGACTGCAGCAATATGTTATTGTTAGGAGGGCTAAAACTGTCCATCTTCTTTCATCCATCTCAGCCTGCAGTCATACAGGCACCTGCAAAGTCAAGGGACATGGCTATATCCTGAATATTGTTGGTGCTGGTAGGAAGTTAGCGACAGATGTGGGGTAAAAACCTAGTTTTGTCATACTACAGATGAAGGGGCAGGTGTGGGGATATATTATACTATAATCAGAAGAACAAAGAGGAACACAAACAGCTAGTACACCTGCCAGACACTGACACATACACACTCTCTACATAGTCCAGCCTGTTTGTTAGGGGAACTCAGGTATGTATAAGAAACAGCAATTGTTCCTGGTCCCAGCACTGTGGAGACCACTGGGGAAGCACATGTAGCACAGCTGTACAGTACTAGGGTGGGACAGATACACATTTACAGCTATAACACCAAGGACCACCACAACCTGTAGGCAGGGCATACCATCTCCACAGTAAGTGAGAAGCATGCACAGAGAGAGGCTGTTCTGATACTGTGGTCTGCTTTGTTGCCAGGACAATATAAATACACCTGATGCATGCAGGTAGATATTTTAATATTGTTAGATTTATGTAAAGTAAATACTTGTAAATGGGTACATGCCCTTAGGATCAAAGACAAACTGAGCTTACCAAACACTTGCAAAGCATTGTGTGCCTCCTCAGACATGCCTATAAGTGTTAATGTTGTTCTTTCTAATACTGCTACCTATATCTCTAAAATAATTTTGTAAATCTGAGCTAGCATAAAAAAATGGTTGCATATTTCCTGACTCAGCAACTTTATATTGTTTGTGTGGTATGCTGGCCAAGTACCACGAATGTCTATGAATTATTTTGTTTTTCTGCTGTGTTCCTGCTGCACAAACTAGAACAATGATGCTTAGACTATCCTCTGGCCATGCACTCATGCAAGAGACCTGCATAAGAATGTTCATCATGCTTCTGTACATTAGCAAGCTGTGTGACCACCTATCCAAAAAATCACAGTATATGTATGACTCAGTTACCATTTTACAACTCAGGAACATACCGCTTCCAGTTCCAGCTTACACCTAATCAGTTGCATTGAGAAGCCCTTCCCTATTTGGTCCAAATATAGTGAAACATTTAAGAACAAATGCTTATGCTAGAGTACTCAAATGAACATTTTTTTTTTACAGAAAGAAGGCAGTTAGTTATTTCAGTAAAGCACCATCTTTCCTCCTCAACACAGCATGGAAACTGGCTAACAAACATATTTTAAATGTACCAACAGAAAGTATAAAGCCTTGTATGAATTCATTGTAGTCTCTTCCAGCAAAGTTAACAACAAATTAATTTTCAAATATGTCAGGAAGTATGCTCTGAGCTTGTCTAAATAATAGAAACCACTCAGATCCCAAGGAAGTAGCCAATGTAGCAGATACATTTAACTACCACTCCAAATCTCCCCTTCTAAAGTTACTGACACTAAGTTCTATCAGTCTGATATAAACAAAAAATAAACTTCTGTACATTCTAATAATGTACTGGGTAGACTATTTATTAGTGATAATTATAATCTGGGTGAGTTACTCAGCGTTTCGAATGTTAGCCACTTGAAAGGTGACATACCTGATATTTGGATGACTGTCACTGTGGTCCCACTACACAAGGGTGGACCTACCTGAAATCCAAGTAATAATAGATCCATTAGTCTCACCAGCCTTATGTGTAAGACTATAGGGCACATCATATGCAAGATCATTATCACAGGCACAGGTAATATCCTGGCCATAGACTCAAATCAGGTTGGTCTGCCTCTTTAACATTGTAACCTTCTTTAGAAAGGTTACAAAAACAATGGACAACAGTCACTCCATTCATACTGCCTATCTTGACCTTGCCAAAGCCTTTGATACAATCCCCCATGCAGGAATTATTAATAAGCTTACTAAATGTAATATAAACCTGCAGTGCCTGCTGAACAGTTAATTTACTGGCAGACAGAACCCATATATCCAAAGTTCCAGGGTACCTAAGCTTCTTTTGAAACTAAAAATGCTACCAACAGTGTCACACAAGGATCAGTATTTGTATATCAGCAGTATCCCACTATCCCACAGGATTCAGTAATGGATCTCTCATTTTCAACATCTGTTTTTCTGATATGGAATTTAACTTTCCAGGCTTGTGGTTGCCTTAAGTTTGCCAATGACGGTAAAATAGCCAGCTCACCATGGTGGTGCAGCGGTAGTATTGTCGCCTCACAGCAAGAGGTTCTCCCATTTGATTCTTGGCTGAAGCACCTTCTGTGTGGAGTCTGCATGTCCTCCCCGTGGTCGAGTGGCCTTCGAAAGACATGCGTGAATGGGTGTACCTTTGTTGAAGGTTGGGCATTGAGCTGGTACCTCAGCACCATACAAATCTACTACCAATCATTAGCGGACCGGAGTTCCGCTGAGGCGACCCCTAACCAAGAAAAGCCAAAAAAAGAACAACAACCTGCCAACATACAGTTATTTCATTAAGGGCTTAATAATGCCTACTCTTGGTGTACTAACAATGGCCTTAAGATAATTGCAAAGAGATATAGTGTTGTTCTGTTTGGTAAACAAAATGTTCCTATCTTCTATCATACAAATGACACATCCCTCCAAACTGATATTGTCATCATGGATTTGGGCACCTATGTTGACAACTCCTTGTGTGTTGACTATCATGTTCCCACAATAGTTCAGAAATAGAAACATCTAATTTCTAAAGGCATCTGTTACAGGTTTATAGGTGTATACTAGGCTAATGACCACTACGGCCTTTATAAACCTAGAGATGTAATCCAAATGTATCCCATGAGTTATTGTGCCATAGAGATTATTCTAAAGGGTATATATAAGTTAGGGAACTATTTAATGGTTGCGTCTGTCCATAGGAGACAGAAGTTCCAGCCATGTGGTGAATTTTCAATGTCCCATCCACAGGTCCAGGTTATACTTGAATAGGGTTAGGAAAGGGCTCTGCTTCATATGGATGGGAAGTCTATTCCAGATAATGGGAATTCTCTGAGATATATACCTGGCCCCTCCAACATGTCCTATTTATGTTGTAAGCAAAGTTTAGGATCTTAGCTCTTGTAGTTCTGATACTGTTCATTTTGTGGATATGCAAAATGTCCATCAGACCTTGTATGCCAGCCATAGGTCACCTCTCAGCAGTCTGTAGGAAACAGAGTATAGAGACAGGGCTTTGAGGTGATCCACAGAGGATACTTTGTTTACGCCCTGTATTCTTTTTGTGAGGAACCTCAGTGGACAGTCTAGCTGTTGCATGTGCCTGGTTAGGTACATACAAAAGGGGATGCTATACTCAGTGATGGGTCTGACGAGGGTTGAATACAGATGGACCTAGATGCCATGCCCTTATTAACAAGTTGAGCAGAATAAAATGACTTTCTTACTACCTTGGGTACATTTTAGTGGTAGGACACGTTACTATTTGCATGTAGCTCCAAATCCCTGACTACTGTGTCTACTCTTAGGGGTGTTTTATCAATGGATAATCAGAGGTAGTTTCCCCAGAGTAGATAACTTCCCAAAAGTTACTATTATGCATTTCTTGGCATTAAGTTTTAAGCCATGGCTTTGGCACAGATCATTTGCTTGCATTAGACCTTCATGTAAGATGCATCTTGGGGGGATTCTATGACTGCTCTTAGATTGCAATCATCTGCAAATTTGTTCAGTCAGAGGCTTGACTTCTGAGAAGTAGATGTCAAAGGGGAGGAGACATGGCACAGAGCCCTGAGGGGCTGCACTATTGACCAGTCTCTTTGTGGAGGTGCTCTCTCCAATCCTAATTTCCTGTGTCCTATCTATGAGTCAGCTGGCAATCTAGCATGTTACACAGGAGTTTATGCCTAATTCCATGACTTTTTTTACAATGCCTGAATGCGGTATTGTATCAAATACCTTAACCAGGTCAAGATAGGCAGCATGCACCATTTTGCAATCTTCCATCACCTTGGTGACTTTCTCAAAGAAGTCTACCAGGTTTAGTAGGCATGACCTGCTTTTGATGAAACCATACTGGGTGGGGTCCAGCATCATAACATTTCCTATGCCATTGTTAATTATTTCCATGGCTTTGCATGTAAGACTAGCTAGATTAATGGGTCTGTAGTTCCTGGGATCTGCTGATGCTCTGCCTTTGTGCAAAGGGATAACCATTGCAGTCCTCCATTCACATGGCACAAGGCCTTTTCAGAGGTTCTAGTTGAATAGTAACTCCAATTTCCTTGATATGTCATATTTCAGGTTATTTAGGAGGCATCCTGAGATATTATCAGGGTCCATCAAAGCTGTTCTTGGCCTTAGAGAGCACAGCTAAGACCTGCTCCCTATTGATAGTTGGAAGTGTTACATTAGATGGTATTTCTTGTGAGGTGGCTGGGGGTGAGGGGGATGTAAACTTGTAGCCAATTTTTTTGGCCAGCAGCTTTGCTATATCTTCCAGCTCCATAAACATGTCTCCATTTACAAATAGTTTGGCACACTGTTCTGTGCTGCCTTTGAGTTTTCTGATATAACTAACAAAGGCCTTATGGCTGTCATTAGTCTGGGAAGCTATCTTTACCTCAAAATTGACTTTCTTGGACTTAATTAGTCCACTTAGTCATCTATTTAGCTTGATGAGAGAGTTTTTATCTTTTTGGGTGTTACAATTCCTAATTTTAGTTATGGCTTTTTTCTTTTGTTGTACAACCAGTTAATTTTTGGATGCCACCTGCGTGGTTTGTTTTTAGCATTTGTTTTGGGCCTACATCTGGTAGGTACAGCAGCCTCTATGCTAGCATTGACATGGTTGTACAGAGTTTCTCTGAACAATTCTAGGTAGGCTGCAGTCTTATCTTGGTTTAGATGGGCTTGGAATTTAAGGTTATCACTTAATAAAAAAATAGTTTTCCTTGGAATAGTTCCTAACTGCTACTGGGTTTACTGGGGTTGTAGAACAGATTTTTATTTCAAAGCAATCCACTTCGTGATTTGACCTTACCAGAGAGGACATGACACTGGATTTGGTGCAGAGTTCTCCCATATTTCTGAGTAGCAGATCTTATATGTTTGTAATTCTACTGGGAGTATGTACTATCTGATCTGGGGTGTTTGTCTTTACAAAGCCCTGGAATCTCTATGCCTGTAAAGCTGGAGTTGTATAGGATTCTCAGTCTACACAGGGACAATTAAAGTCCCCCATGAGTATGGTATTTGGTTGAATCTTAAATGTCTCCAGTAGGTCAAAGTAAGAGCTTTGGGTTTCCTGGGACAGAGAGGGTGGCATAAATCTTACTAAGATATGGCATGGGCCGTTTTTATGGTAATCTGTACATGGAGAAACTCTAGCATGTTATCCTGTTTAACCACTCTAGAGGTATGCTTGTTAATGATGTAGATCTAGACACCTTCACCTTTAGTCCTTGTCTGTGCAGTTGCTATTCTAAATGTGTGGAAGGCACTGAAACCTTGCACTGCCAGGATACTCTATGCTGCTTTAAACCATGTCTCTGTAATGATAACCATCTGAAATGTCAGAACCCACTAGAACAAGTCCTGAAACTCAGAATAGACAGAAGATCTGACTTGTATAAACTAAGTCCGAGATACCATTTCTTGAAATATTCCATTTTTTCTGAGGTATGGCAATCTCAGAATTGCAAAAATCAAACATAAATACTGAGCACTACACAAACTTTGATAAAACAATTAAAATCAATAAAAAATGGTCAAGCGCTTTCATCCCAAAACACTGGACTTCATCAGAACCAATTTCAACTAGTTACAATTCACTTAAAAAGTTTAAAATATTAGATAGTGTCACATGATGATTTTTACTTTATACAAAAAAATAACAATAACTTAATCACTTGTACTATAGCTCTGGTATCTATTTTTGTAATAATTTTCTTCAGTGTTTTGCTGTAGCCAAGTCAGTAGCAAAGAGCTTGCTGGAATTTAAAGAACTGTAGCCATCCTTGAAGGAAGATACTAAAGGGTCCTAAACACCTCATAAAGTTAATTGATAGATGGGTCTGACCTTATTCTAAAAAATGTAATTAAAAATGCTTCAGCGGTAATGCTATTTATTTTGATATACTTGTTTCAGAAAATTTTAGTTCAATGTTTTGTCCCACCACAATGGAAAGATGTAGTTATAATGCCTATACACAGAGATAGTGACAAAAATCAACTTTCATATTTTTGACCAGTAAGCCAAATATGTGCCTTAAAGGGACAATCCCAGAGTCTAAAATTCTGACCAAAAAAACTTGCCCTGACACTTCTCAGTTGTCACTACCCACTTACCATGTCATCATCAACTCTACTCCTGGTTTCATTTTAGTTTATGCAGCCCTGTTTTCATTCCATCTGGTGAACACAATTGATAATATTCAGTTCCTGTCAAAGCTTTCAGTCCCTGATCACTGGAAAACAATAAGGTGATTACATTTTTGTGTGTGTTTGTGGTGGGGGTGGTTGGGCAGGACTCTCAGTGTTTACTTTTTATGAACTCATTAAAAAGCTTATCTTAATTGTGCAGCTCTATTTCTAGCAGTACAGTCAAAAGAGCACAGATTAGTGAATTCATACTAAATCTTAGCAGTCTATGGACGTATTTTAAAGCAATCTAAGAATTAGTATGTATAACTGTCACAGGCTGTAGTAGCAAGTGACGTCATAAAATTCCTAAAAGGCTACTTTTCTCGGAGGATAAACAGCACAGGTGAAACTAATGAATGACTCCATGAGAGCTGTTGTGAGCAAAACTGCAATTTGAGATGGAATTTGACTAAGATCATTGAAACTTCCTGTAAGTACCCCTCCTCATTCCCCAAAGCCAAATCTGAGATATGTTCAGAAAGTCGGACTGAAAATCTAAAGAAAGACCAGAATAAAAAAAAAATCTGGGACTGTCCCTTTAAGAATATAGTTTGAGTGAGTTGTGCTCAAAAAGTATTACAACAAACTGTTACTTTAAATCTCACACAAGCCAACATGTGTTCTTGAACTCTGTGTCATGTTTAAGAAACCTCATTCAATTTTGGACAAAAGTTTATAAATCTGTGAATAAGGACATCCAATGTATATTTTTTTATTTAGATCAAAGGCGTTTGGTAAGATTCCACACCGAGGTTTAATGTAAAGACTTAACACCTCATCATAAACCCTCACATATCACAGTGGATTGTGGAATCACTAAGAAAACCTTTAGGGTCAAGTACAAAAATGCCATGTAAAAAACTGAGACTATTACTTATTGTCTTTTGTAGGGGGGTTAGTATTTGGCCCTTTTCTTGTTTAATGTTTTTATGCAGTCTCCAAAAAGTTGAAATCAGTATGATGTACTATGCTTTCAGAAAACTGCCAGTTAGGGCTTGTAGGATCATAGGAGTTAAGGAAGTTACTAGGCTAATGGTCCCAGGGCCCTTACAGGTCTATCCAAGTTCAACTTGTATTCTCAAGGGTGTCTGATTCAAGCAGACACTAATATCAGGACCTATTGCCCCATCCAAGAGAGACAAAGGTGGAAACCTGGGGTGAATTTCTGGTTACGCATCCAATCGTCCAAATTATGCTTAAATAGGGCTAACAAGGGGCTTTGTTTAAAATTAACAGGAAGCTTGTTCCAAAGATGGGGCAACCTCTGTAAGACAAATCTGTCTCTCCAGCAAGTTCTGTTGATGTAACATACTAGGTTAAGGTCTTTTGAGTGAGTGACCCATGTGCCATTTGACTTGTGAATGTGCAGTATTTCCATTAAAGCTGAGTCAGAGATTGCTCTATATGCAAAGCACAAGTCGCTTGTGAGCAGTCTGTATGACACAGAGTACAGTGACAATGATTTTAGGCTGTCCGCATAAGACAGATATTGAAGACTCTGAATTTTCTTTGTAAGGAAACTTTGTGGTCTCTCCATTTGCTGCAGGTGTTTGGAAAGGAACATACCAAAGGGAGCATTCTACTCTATCATTGGCCTGATGAAGGAAGAGTGCAGGGCGATTATCACTTCTCTTTTTCTGGAGGCAATGCCCTTACTTATGAAATTATATGGTGATCGAAGTTAAGGTTGCTGTCGACCTGTGTGCCCAGATCTCTCACCACTGATTGTGTGCTTAAGGTATTGCTATTGATGTGTCAGTTTGCAAGAACATCACCCTTGCCAAAGGGGATGATAATCCATTTTTTGCATTAAGTTTAAGACCATGACGTTGGCACCAGTCATTAGTCTGCGTAAGACCTTCTTGCAGGATGTTGACATCGATAGGGGTTTCAATGATCGCTCCCAGTTTGCCGTCATCAGCAAACTTTGTCAGCCACAGTCCTTTGGTTTTAGCCTGAACTTCAGAGAAATAGATTCTGAACAGTAGGGGTCTCAAAACTGTTTCCTGTGGAACGCCACTGGTTATGAGTCTGCCAGATGAGGTGGACTCCCCTATTTTGACTGTATGATTTCTATCAGTGAGACACTTTGCAACTCACCTGATAATATATTGGTTGATACCCAGCTGGGTGAGTTTATCAATGATGCCTGAGTTGGTAATTGTCTCAAAAGCCTTGGCTAAGAATAGGTAGGCCATATACACTGATTTGCCCTCATCTAGGGCTTTAGTGACTGTCTAGAAGAAATCCACCAAGTTTAACAGGCATGATCTCCCCTTTGACAAAGCCAAACTGGGTGGGGTCAAGCATTTGGAGATTTCCTATATCTTTGTTAATAAGGTCCATGATGATTCATTCCATGGCCTTGCAGATAAGGCTGGTCAGGCTAATGGATCTGTAGCTCTCAAGGTCCATGGATGCACCCCCTTTGTGCAAAGGGATGACAGTAGCTGTTTTCCATTCTGCTGGGACAAAGTCAGTATTTAGGCTCTGATGGAAAAGTGTGCCCAGTGTTAATGCTAATTCCTGTTTAACCCATGTAGAACACAGCCTAGGATGTTGAGGCTGTATTTTTGGCCTTGGAGAGGACATTTAAGACCTGCTCCTAAGAGATACCAAGTGGGGGACAGGTGTTAGGGATGCTTTGGGGTATATGTGGTGGGGACAGGGGAGTGAAGTTTTCTCTGAACTTGTCAGCCAGCAGGTTTGTTATATCCACAGGTTCGGTTCTGTATATTTAGTACCACAAACTACGAGTTCAGTACAAAACTTGGGCTTACCTTTGAGGTTATGGATGCAACTAAAGAATGTCTTGTGGTTATCCTTACTTAGGGAAGCTAATTTGGATTCGTAGCTAGCTTTGGAGTACTTCACTAGGAGTCTTATTTGCTTGTTTAAGTTGAGGAGGGAGTGTTTCCAGTTTTGAAACCACTCCTTAACCTATTCTTAAACAGCAATTTCTTTCTTCTATTGTATAGCCTATTAATGGCAGTTGTCCACCAGGCAGGTTTGTTTTTCCTTGAAGAGCTTGCTTTGGATCTATCAGGTACGGCAGAGTCAATACAATTGTACAGGTGCTCATATGAAGCATTGGTGTATAGCTAAGGATAGGTGTCTGTTCCATTAGTGGGGGGAGGAGCTATGAAACTATTTATGCTGTCACATAAGGGGTTGTAATTGGCCTTGGAGAAGATTTTTAGTGTAGTTGTTGCTAAGGGGGGGGGGGGGGGGTCCTGTGTTATAGTTACTTCTAGTGAGACTGATTTGTGGTTAGATCTCACCAGGGGCTGGTGAAGTGGTTCCCCATATTGGTGACCACCAGATCCAGGATGTTTGAGCCTCTTGTGGATGTGTTAACCAGCTGGTCAAGGGCATTGGAGTTAATGAAGTCCATGAACCTTCTGGCAAGTGAGTTAGTACACGTAAAATGTTCCCAGTCAATGGATAGGTAATTAAAATCACCCAAAACCAGGGTGTTTGGTTGTATCTTGATTCACTCAAGTAGATCCAAGTAGGTTGAGTGGGTGTCTTGATTCATGGAGGGGGTCCTATAGCTGGCAATGACCTGAAGAGGGGTTTCACCTACAGTTAATTACACCTGAAGTAATTCAAGGGAATCATGCGGTTAGCCATTCTAGAGGTGTATTTATCTTTAAAGAATATTGATACATCACCTTCTTTAATTCTCATGACTTCAGTTTGTGGTCTGAATTTGTGGAAGGAAATGTAGCCTGGTATAGCTGGGGTGCGCTACACAGCCTTAAACCAGGTCTCAGTGACTGCACAAATGTCAGCATCTTCCAAGGTGAGGACTGCTTCCAGTAAGTCCAGTTTCTGGTTTAGACTCCTAGCATTTAGCAGTATAATCTTGAGGATGTTTTTAGACAGTATTTTTACGTCTGGAATTTTGTTCTTGTGGCATTGCCTAAAAAAGGCACTATGGGTGTGGTAAGAGCCTTAGCCAGTAACTGAAATCCCAGGGGTGACAGATGAAGACCATCTCTGGCAAAGCATTGAGGTCTGTCGACCATGTCATCCCAGGGTCACAGATACTGGATCCCCTTTGAATGACACAGGAAACTAAGCCAATTGTTAAAGTCAATCATTTTTTGTTTGTACTTAGGTATCATCCTAGGTGAAGGTAAAGTGTTGCTTAAGGCTAGGGACACACCTGTGTGAAGCACATAATCAGATAGCTCAGCCATGTCTCTCTTCCCATAGTCCAGTGAGGTATGTATCAAGTCATTCACACCAACATGGACTATGATGGAGTCATAACAGTGCTTGTTGTTGAGAGACTTGAGTGCATGTGTGATGTGGTGGATCCTGGTACCTGACAGACAACTGACTTTGACTTTTTCTTTATCCAGTCTAGTGAGAGGGACAGCTGTGTGTTTCAGAATTGAGTTGCCTATGACTAAGACATTTATTTTTGTGTTAAGCCTTGGGGGCATGACTGGTGAGACACTGGTGTGTGATATATTATGTGCACTATGTTCTGCAGAGGATATATTATATGAATCGTGTTTGTGAGGTCTCTGATGTTTGAGTAAGCTTCTGGTAAGGACCTCCGCATATGTAGATGCATGTGTTGTTGGTTTGGTAGGTGCAGGAGGTGAGGTGTGCATGCTGACAACCTGCTTAATATCAGATGAACTGACTGGTGAGCAAAAGAGCCTGGATTCTAGGTTCTTGATATAGATGCATCTTTCACATAATAAATTTGTGTGGACTATAAGAAGTGGGTTGTCAGTGTACGTGAGCCAACTGCTACATTGTCTCAGGATGCCCATGTCAAACAGGCTAGCTGGAGAAACTGTGGTAAATTGTCCATCCATAATCCTAGGTAAGTTGATGTGGTCAGAAAACAGGGAGAGGGCAGGAAGGATCAGGCAAAGTAGAGGACAGGAGAAGTGGACAAGAAATATGAAGGGGTAGTGGGTAGGATCTGTGTTTGTACCTCAGGAGCTTCGCTGAATGTATCACCTGTCAGTGAGGGACAATCACAAGAACTCAGCAATGGAGCACGAGCAGAATACTAAGGGAGAATTTGCAGGCAGAAGTGTTTGTGTCTATAACCACCAATTGTGCCCACCTCTGCTCAGCAGTGTGCAATGCTCAAACAAGTGAAAACCTAAGCAAACTTGGTGCTTATGTAGCAAACAAGAACAAACTGGTTTAAACAAATGAATCAATAAAAACTGAGCCCTGATCCAGCAACCTTCAGTCATATGAGTTCTAACTGCACACTCCTGCCACATGGGTGCAGGGGATCCCTCTCCAACAAAAGATGGCCTGGTTTAGTGCTCATGTTATACAAACAGAACTAGATTCAGCAGGTCTGAATCTAGTCTATGCTACAGCAAAGTGCAACAATTTCAGAAAAAAAACTTCATATGAGCAGTGATATGGTACAAATGCAGTTCAAAAGTGCAATATACAGTGAAAATTTCTACTTAAGTTTTGAAGAGATCAGCAGATGCCTTGGATTGATCAGATAAATACAGCATAGCAATAGCTTGTCACCAAACTATGTGCCACTTTGCTAAAACAAGCACAAACCTGTGAAATGCGGTGCTTATGTAGCAAATGAGAACAAACTGATTTAAACAAATTAGCTAATAAAAAAGCTCAAAACTGAGCCCTGTTCCAGCAACCTTCAATCAGATGAGTTCTAACTGCACACTCTGGCCACTAGGGTGCAGGGCAAACCCTCCCCCAAACAGAACTAGATTCAGCAGGTCTGAGTCTAGTCTATGCTACAGCAAACAAAGTGCAATAATTTAGGAAAAAACTGTTCAAATAAGCAGGCACAATAAGTCTTCAACCAGCAACTCCCAGCTCAGAAGGGCAAAGGCTATCCTCTCCTCCCACAAAAGTGTAGACCACAAATCTTTTTAATGTAAAATAACTGGCCTGAAGCCCAAGCGCTTAAATCAGAACTAAGACACTTTTAGAATAACAGACACACTAACACTTCAAACAACAATTCCCAACATAGAAGGATGTACGCTAGCTCTCCTGCCAGCAAGAGTGTAAACCACAAACATTTTTTAATGTAAAACAACTGGCCTGAAGCCCAAGTGCTTAAACCAAAACTAAGAGGCTTAGAATAACAGTTACAGTTTAATCAGGCTAGTAACTCTTTCGGCTTTTCCCAGTTAGGGGTCACCACAGTGGATCACTGGTCCACAGATTGACTGGCAGCAGAGTTTTTACGGTGCCGAGTTGCCAGCCTGGTGCCCAACCATCGCAGAAGGCAAACACACACACACACACACACACACACACACACACACACACACACACACACACACACACACACATGCACACACACCTACCTGCATGTCTTTAAAACACACTTGCCTGCAAGGAGGACATGCAGACTCTGCACAGAGGGAACTCCAGACGAGAATCGAACCAAAGAACCTCTTGCTATGAGGCAACAATGCTAACTGCTGCACCACTGTGGATGACTTAATCAGGCTACTTACAAGCAGTAATAAATGCAGCAGAATAAATGCAATTGAACACTTAAGAACAAGCAGCAAATGCAAAATAAAGTAATAAAGTAGGAAGAAACATAAATACAGTAAAAGCAGCAGAATAAAGTGCAATTTTTTAGTCAAGTGAGAAGGGAAGCAACAGAAGATAATTCAAGGTTAAGAAACGAAGGGGTTAGGCCTTCCCAAATGATCTCTCTGTAGTCAGTAGAATGAGTTGATGAGATGGGACTGAGAGCAGTGTCAAAATTAGATTTATAGTAGGGGTGGGCAACTCAAAAGCCAAATAAATTTAAGAATACAACAACAGCTGGATGGGTGGGTAGGGAAAATAAAATGCAGACACAGATTAGCAATATTCAAGAAGAGTACAGCAAGCAAGCCAAACAAGCACTCCAGCTAGAGATATTTCTAGCTAAATGAGGAATGTTATTTCTCAGCTCCTTCCACTAATTAGCTGATGTTATTCACTGGCTGCAAAGGAATTGAAGTAACCAAACCTTAAATGAAAAACTTCAATTAAAAGTAAAACGCAGACAGAGAAAGGCAGTGGCATCAGCCAAGGGTGATCATAATTTACAAACTTCTTTAGACTAGCTTTATGAATGGTCTGTTGATACAGCATTAAACTTAACATTATAAAGAGTTCTATTATGTAGTTTGGTGATAAGAATAATACCAATTTACATGCCATTAACAATTCAATTTTAAATAATGTGCAGTATGTAGACGTTTAAGAAAAGCTGTAGATTATAAATTATTTTTTCAGTAAATATCACCAATATCATTAAATGTAAAATATTAAAATGGAAATTGTTTTTCCCCTGTGGTACTAATTTAGCTATTTAAATCTCCAGTAAGATCTATACATTAAAGGACTATGCAAACTTTTATAGTTATTCAACTAAAGACAAGGCTTGAAAGAATTTAAGATGATACACTAAATCTAGGGTAGTCACCCTTTGTTAGCTTCTCCAAAAGTTTTGGGTTTCTAAATACTATGACAGAAACACTCTCCGTTTCTGAGTCAAGGTATGGTTAAGGTTCATGAAACTAGTACTGCTTCATTATTTGATGTTTGCCAAATATGCCCTTCATAATACCCTCAATATGCCCCAAATTGCCTCCTTCTGCAGCTCATATTCATGTACTTGTATTGACAACATATTTAGATATGTTTGAACATTCTGTTTTACTATCACTGTTGCTCCTACTACAGTTGGAACTATCTGGGTGCCTGTATTTCATTGTTCTAGTTTCTGTTTGCAGATCTTGGTATTTTATGACTTTTTGTCTCTCAGTACACAAGACACTATAATAATTAGGTGCAAATATTTCTATAATTATGTTACTTTATCTTTTTTTCTTTTACTTCAGTATCTGGTTTTATTATTTCTGCTTTATTGTTGGCATGTTATTAGTACATCTTAATTTTCAGTAATACTTTGTGGTTTATATTTTGAATCCTTCTCCACTACCTGCTATATTAAGTTTGCAAAATCCCCAATGAAACAGTCTTGCCACATTATTGTACCTTTCAGTGTACAGACACTTCACCCATGAGTATATCACAACCAGCAGAAAGACATGCAACTGTTTTTAGTTCTGTAGTACATTCATTATTTAAAATAGACTGAAAGATTATCAGCTTTGCAATTGTAATCAATGGAGGCTACTTAGAAGAGATCTAATAAATTTTTTCAAAATGATATCCAGAAATGAAATGTTTGCAATTCTCAGCATAAGTGTAAATAATCATCATACAGGAACAAGAAATCAGAGCTTTTTATTAACTCCAGAAATATAAAATCTTACTTTGAAATATACATTATTCCCAACTTATGCTGCTTTTACTAGGAACAAATTAAAGTTTTAGCTTTGCTCCAGTGATACTCAGAAGGGTTTCAAAACCTTCCCATACAGTATGGCTGGTGATTTTAGATTTAGGCCGAAAAGAAATGCGGAATAGGTTTCTTGATAGAATTTTCAAGGTTTAGTGATTGTTATAACATGTACTGTGCAACTTTTATTAGGTCAAAAACCAAGGCGAACTAGAGCAGGGTAAAAAGTAAATCAATTTAATAAATGTTAGCGCTTTCAGAAATAGACAATGCTTTTCCTTCATCAGACAAGCAAAAAAGAATTAAGGGTTCTTTTAAGCTTAGTAGTCTACGTAACAATTAATCAATTAAGTCAAAAAGTACTCCATTTTAAAATTGAAAAATAGATTGATTAAAACCTTCCAAAATATTAAAAACCCTGATAGAACTGAATGAAAACAAGGTTAAACACATCGCAGCAAGTCCTAATTTAACAAAATTGAAATTTTACATTATTCACCACAAAAAAAAAAAAAAGTAAATACTTACAATAATAACTATGTAGTAACAAACTACTACATCATAATTATTAAATAGAACAAAAAATATATAAACATATAACCAATAAATAATAAGTCACTAGGCTATTGACAAACCTATAAAAATAAATAAAAAGATGCCAATACATAAGTTCATCTTTTTAAAGCCAAGAGCTTAAGAAAACATTTAATTGAAACTGTTTCATTAAGACCTGGAGGCAGGTAGGCTGCAGTGTTAATTTGCCACCTCAATTCCTCAATTTCAAGTTTGATTTGCCAAGGGCCACCTCTCTCATCAACCTCTATCTGCTTTAATACAGTGAACTTAAAGCTATGATTTGGAAATTCATTAATATGCCTAGCTAAAGCGTTGGTCTTATCCCTTCTACCTATGGCATACTGGTGCTCATATATACATTGTTTGAGCTTCCTTTCGGTCTTTCCAATATAAAAAGCTTTGCAATCTTGGCAACAAGCACAATAAACCACTCCTTTTGTGTCACATGAAAATTTACCCTGGACTTTATAAAAAGTGTCCCTAATCTTAAATTGGTAAGCAGAATTTAAATGCTTACATTGATGGCAAGATTCACATTTAAACATACCCTTGTTCTTAACAACTAATGATTTAGTGGAATATTCTAACAAAATTTTAACCCTTAATTGTTTTTTGCTTGTCTGATGAAGGAAAAGCATTGTCTATTTCCGAAAGCGCTAACATTTATTAAATTGATTTACTTTTTACGCTGCTCTAGTTCGCCTTGGTTTTTGGTTTATTAGTTTGTTAAGTTTGTAATTCGTTTTTCGTTTGCAACTTTTATTAGGTGTATTACTACAGCTGTATTATTAGTTTCTGATGTTGTTCTTCTTCTTTCGCCTTTTCCCAGTTAGGGGTCGCCACAGCAGAACTCCGGTCAGCTAATGATTGGCAGTAGATTTTTATGGTGCTGAGGTGCCAGCCTGACACCCAACCTTCAATGAAGGCACGCCCATTCACACATGCCTTTCGAAAACTATGAATTTAGTGCTGTATGGCAGCAAGGTAAGTAAGTAATAGGTCTCTGCAGGATACAGTGGGCAACAGTGATTCACTGAACTAAGTCACTGTGCTCGATGGGTTGTATATCGCACTACTGATGACATAATGTTACTATGTAGGTGTGATATTAAGATTCATACTTATCCCCACAATCAAATCGGGTCATAGACACCCCAGACATAAGGAATACATTGCTTGTTCCATAATGACAACATGGCAGTGTGAACATAGACATTTAGGCAGTTGAGGTAGTCTTGTGATTGAATTTAAGAGTCCCTGTAAAATAAAAAAATAATTTAGACAACATGTCTAAGTCAATCCTCAATCTTTATAGCAAAGTCAAAGCTTAACCAAAAAATGTGTCTGTATTCTTAGATGATTTCTATACTCAGAGCAGAATGCTGGTAGGCAAGTTCTTTCAGTAATATTGCAACAGTGAAGGTTAACAACTAAATTAAAACCACAAAGGCACTCTCCAAGGCGAACCTCAGTCACAGACCACAAATAAGTAACACTAAAATTATTTTTTAAGCACTTTCGTTCTCTTTACTATAAAGAACATCTTCAGAATAAAAAATACAAAACCATTCAGGCATATAAAAGAAATCCATCATGATGTCATATAAAAGCCATTAAGGTTACTAAACTCATTAAATAAATGCAGTCTTAAAGAGATCTAACACCCCCCCCAAAAAAAATTACAAACATGACCAATTAGATACATTTATATTTCAATATATTTTTGCAGAAGTACAGTCATTAAGGCTTGGTGGAATATCCGCATGTAAAAAAAAAAAACTAGCCATTTCAATTCTAAATATTCAAGAAAAGCACTGAATTGCTCTGTAAATTTAGTTTTGTCTACTTGTTCTACCGCTAAAAACATGAACTTCCTAAAATCCTTACACTCCTGAGCATGTCTAGCTAATGCATTCCTGTTGTCCCCTTCCTTAACTGCTAACACATGCTCCCTAATTCTGTCCACTAAACTGCATCTGATTTTTCCCACATAAAAACTGTCACACTTAGAACAACATGCAAGAAATACCAGTCCATCACTTTGACAGCTCTATCTTTTTCTTGCTGTTAGAACAAAATCAGTGTGTTTAAAATGGTAACTACCTACACAGTAAATAAACCTACAATAATTACAGTTCTGACAACCATAGCTACCAATAGATTTAATAAATTCTGTACTCTTCTGTTAAGAAGTTTTTTTCTAAAATTTGTTTCAAATTTTTAGTCTTCTTAAAAATAAAATTCAGACAATTACTTAATATTTTACGCCACTCCACTAACTTGCTGGTATGTGCTGTTCCCAAAAGTAAAACAGTTGTTACTAAGAAACAAGTCTAATAATTGACAAACAATATTAATGTCAAATCCTAAATTATTCACATATTTATTCAAATATTGTCTGACACAATCCAACCCTTCCTCCTGTTTAGTTGTGATGTATAAGGAACATACATCGATAGTACATAGCATGGTCTGTTTGTTAGTAAATTAATAATTTCTAAGTTGGTCTAAGAAATCACACAAATCTTTTTAATAAAAGGTGCTAGCCTGAACTATCGGGTTTAGTATAGTGTCCAAATAATGGAAATGTTAACAGTTTGTTATGTGGTGCAGAAACTATTGACCTAAACTGTGGATTGATAGCATCTTTGTAGATTTTTGGTATACCAAACAAAGAACCTAATTGTGGCTGATCTACTGTTAAAAAATCAAACAAATCTACAGAAACATACCCTTAATGCAACAAATCTAAAATCGCTAGCTCTCTCTCAGGGTAACTTTTCCTTATTGTATCTTTGGACATCTTCCTGTAAATCCAACTGTCTGAAAACAGATAATCCATGGCTTTTTTATATTCTGGCATATGCATAATGGGTTCTACTTCAGAAGACTGAAAAAACAAAAGACTGAATCCCAAAAGACTGAACACATTTTAATGCAGGGGACAAGCCCCCCTGCACCCCTCATGTGGGGCGCTATGCCCCCCCACACCCCCTGCTAATTATATATATATACCAACTCCAAGATTGCACAACAGTGGAGAAGGGGCAAATTCCATCATTCAGTATTTTGAATTTTTAGTCTTTTGGGATTCAGTTTTTTGGTCTTTCAGTCTTCTGAAGTAGACCCGCATAATGACCAGTCCATTACTTTTGTCTGCCTTCATAAATCTGTAATGACGATACCGACTCAATTATTTTAATGACTAATACTCTTCCTTACTAAGATTGTAATTAGACTTACAGAACCTATGATTACTAGTGGGTTTCCTGAATGACTAATATAACTCTGAGTCACAAATGGAAAAAAAATTTAAAGTATTGACCGATGGAGGATTCATGGTGCTAGGCTTTTTAAAAATCATTGCCTCCTGAGAATCCACCACCTTGTCAAAAATATGTTTCAGACTGAGTTTTCTAACATACAGTTTGAAATCAAGCATGGTGTTTGTAATGTCTGTTCTTCCAGAGGGGATGAATGAAAAGCCTTTAGACAGTTCTTTTAGTTCATCTTCTGTAAAAACTTTGCTAGTAAGATTGGAAATGGGCCATTCCAAAATTAGTGGCCCCTTTCTTTCCCCTGTTTTTTTCCCCCATAACTGTTGTACCTCCCCTGGTTGGTGATGAATTGTCCATCCTCAGTCTTTGTGGGGAAAAAGGGTTACCAACTGATGGAAAGCCATCAATACTACAATTATTAGAGACACTGGAGATACCTTGAAAATTTGTGGTCAGTTTGTTACACTCCCTCCCATTGAGTCTTTCACCCAGACACTTCATTATTAGAAAAATAATCCAATCGGTTAAGCCTGTTTGTACCTTGTTGGTTCTCTGGAATAAACTGATTAAGTTGAGAACCAATTTTAACTCTGTGTTTGTTTAATAAAAAGGCTTGTCCATTCTTGTATGCAGAAATGTCCCTAACCAAGTTCTTCTTTTTCTGTCAACAATTGTTGCTATATGTCTCTCAGCTTTAGCTGACAACCTATCATATTGATACTGAAAAATTCTAAATGATGGATGTTTAAGTACTTGATTATCCTAAGTTTTAATGTCCTCTTTTAAACTGACAATTATCTCCTTGTTCCAATTAATTAATAATTTTAAAACCTTGACACCCACTTTGTTAAACACTTCACAAATGTCTGAATAAATCCTGTCCGAATAATTAATTCCATTTGGAAAAGCGTACAATCTTAGTCCCAATGGAACAATGCTTAGTTCATAACATCAATTCAAATAGTGGTTCTCAAGTTCTAATGACTTAAATTTATGAACTTTCTTCACCAGTTCAAATAAACAGGTTTTGAAAAGAGGAAGTGCATTTTCAATGTACTTTGAGTCCTTAATTGGTTCATTAATCCTCAAATGGGTGAATGGGTTAATGACATCGTCATTTAGAAAATTGCCAATAGTTATGGTCAAGGAAAAAACAATATCAGCTATGATTGTACCCTCATCAGATGAGAATTAATCATCAGACTTTAACCAAAATGTTGATGGGCTCCAAAACTCCCTTGTGCTTGCTTCAGCCCCACCTGTGCTTTGATGACTATTTCCTGTAAGTTCTGGGTAAGTTTCAACAACTCTTCTATGACAGAGTACATAGTAAGATCCAAACTGGCATCCTTTTCTCCTGCCATGATGAAAATTAGTGATTGAAAACACTCACTAGTGTCCACTGATGAAAATGTTGGTCACAACAGAAAACCACATGAGAAGTATACCTTGCACTAAAATCACAATATTGCAACACTGAAGGTGAACAACTAAGTAAAACCACAAATGGCACTCTCCAAAGTAGACCTCAGCAACAGACCATAAATAAATAACACCAAAATTATTTTTTAAGGGCTTTCATTCTCTTTACTATAAAGAACTTACTGTGAAGAACGCCTGTGGCATTGGGCCTCATAACGCCTCTGGGCGGATGTTAATTACACATTAACACACACCCTGTCAGGCATTATTGCTTATGTAAGCCATGGCAGTGAAAAATAGTTGCATATAAATGTGAAACTAGCAATAAGGGAAACACAGGTACTGCAAGAGGTGGAAAGAAGAGTGTCAGAAGACAGAGGAGGCACAGAAGAAACAAGCTAGCAAACAGAAGCAGAGATGGTAAAGACAGCAAAGATTAAAACTGAACGAGAGTCATCAGCAGGGAGGCAAGGGTTTTTTATGAATATAGCAAGAATAAGTAAACAAATGCAAGATGGAAATCATGATAGGCTGGGAAAAACATAGATGTACCAAAATAATTATTTGATTCAGTCTTCCCAGAGGCAAGGGAAGGGTTTTATACTGGGATAGCAATGGTAGAATTAGGACAACTGTGGACACACCTTGAGATAGAGGTGGAAGTGGTTCAGGAGAACTGGCAACCTTTAGGGAAGATAAAGTCCAAGGATTAGATGGTCTGCCTCCAGGAGACCTCAGAAATGTGGCCATAGTGGCGGTAGACACCCTGACTGAGATCATGAAAGGATGACTAACTAGTGTAGAAGTGCTGGAACAATGGAAGACAGCAGTTGTAGTACCCCTGTCTAATGAAAAGAACAGAGATGAAGCCAAGAATTAGTGGGTGGTTACCTTAACAAGACTAAGTGCTTTCTGAATGAGGTACAGCTGAACTTGGCAGAAGAGTACTAGTAGTAGAACTAGTAGACACAAGGTGCCTGGACTTCAGCATGGACCTTTCTGCGATGAGAGACCAAAATCGAATGCAAGGATACATAAACCAGTACTAAAATCCACCTTGTTGCAGTAAGACCCAGAGCCATGGATCCATACCAGTAGCAAACCAAAAAAAGTTTAATAAAAGTTAAGTGCTTTCATTCCCGCTTTGAAGGAACTTCATCAGAACAGTAAAAAAAACTTACTTTCTGTTCATTTTTAAAAAAAATCTGTGCACAAATTCATGTGCATTATTACAGCCAACCACAATCTTTCTTTTAGTTTAATTCTTTTAAATCACATTGAAGCAACACAAGCATGAAAAATAACACCATTACTTAACATTCATCCTCTACTGCCAATGCTAAAAACACTTTCTGCAATGTCCAACACTGGATGGAGACTGATAAGAAAACAGGAGAAATTTGGGGGGGGGGGTGGGCAAGACTGAGAAACTGGATAGCTGCATGGCTGAATGGTAGGACACGGAAGGTTATTGTTACAAGAACAATGCAAGCAATAATTAAGTGCCTAGTGAGTACTTCAGAGACCTGTCCTGGGCCCAGTAATCTTCAGTGTGTTTGTTGAAAACATTTCTGAGGGAAAAGAGAAAATGATCAAACTCTTTTCTGAAAAAGCAAAGTTGCAGCAGATCAGCATGGGAGAAGAGCCTGATGAAGAATTTGGAAAGGCTGAACAAGTGTGCAGAAAGATTGAAACTGAGATTCAGTGAAAACAAATGCAAAGTACTGCAGCTAGGCCACAACAACCCTGGTGTGAAGTATTAGCTTACAGGAGTAGATCTGATGACAAAACAGTAGGAAATGTATAATGGGATTGTGGATCATAACTAGATTGGACTTTTGGGAACAGACAGAGAAGGCAGGGTCAGCAATAAGCAGAATGCTGGTATTATATCACAGGCTGCTAGATTCCAGTAGGAAAAAGGTAATGCTTCCACTATGCAAAGGCCTTGGTGAGACCACATTTTGAATACTGTTTTCATTTCTGGAGGCAATATAAGGAAAAGGATGTCAAGCTGCTCAAAGGAATTTAGAGTAAAGCTACCGAACAGATCCAAGGAATGGACGGGAAGGAATATGATCAGATGTTAAAAGAGCTAGAGCTCATTTCACACCAGAAGAGACAGTAGAGACATGTCACTGGTGCACAGGATCCTGTCAGGGAGAAATGAAGGGAGTCATTCTGAACAAGAAGGAGGGTCAGAGGCAGAAGATTGTAAGGAATGAGAATTCTCCAGCTCTTTAAAAGTACTTTATCACAAAGAGGATTGTGAACCAATGAAGCAGAAGTAGATCGACTGGAATGTGGGGCGAAGAGACAATCCACTAAAGTGTTCAATGGGACATGGAAATCTGGAAAAGGGATAAGGCAGGGATGTAGGAAAGGCAGAAGGGTAAGGTATTTACAATGGCAGACTAGATAGGCTTATTGTCTCCTTCCTCCATCAGGCAAATGTAAACAAAAGCCATGTACTACCTATGTGTGCTGCAGGCATTAGGACTACTCCACACCTGGAGGTCTTCAGGCTGTTTGATTTATCCCTCCCTCCCTCTCTCACCGGCTCCCACTATGCTGTGTAGTTCCCATCTTTTCAGTTCTTCTTGTTCCATGAAATTGAGTTATCCCAAGGTAACAATCCTTAGATAATCATCTATTGAAGAAGACAGAAAAGAGATGAAAAAAGTTGCCAGTTGCAACTACCCTGAAAATTACAGGGGATGCTTTCTAAAGACTGTATCACTTGCCATGGTGTTGGTCTCCCCTGTTATGTGAACTGCCATCACAAGCAACTTGTGGACAATGACCCAGTCCCATAACTCAATAGCTTTTCTGCACAAGGGAAAGAGTTTTAGCCCTTTCTTGTTGAGAGTTCTGACATATTGTCTGTATGGTTAGCCAACGATCCTAATAAAGGTGACCTTGAAATTCTTGAAAGGAAAGCCACACTACCTGTAAGTCCAACAAACACATGTGCAGCTGAGATTCCTGACAGGACAAATTGCTTTAGGCAGTATTACCATAGAAGTGTGTCCCCATACTTAGGCAGCCACATCTGTGGTGAACAAATATGTCAAAACAGGGATTTGGAATAGGTCACTTCTGGCCAAGCTGGGGATATGGAGCCACCATGCCAAGCAACTGTTGCAGAATTTTGAAAGAGAAACTTACAGTGGCATGGTGCTCATGCTGACACCACTGAAAATGAAGCAGCCATTGCAGAGTTCTCATATGTAAGCATGCATGGAGAACCATGTGGATAGACACCAACACTTATCCTAGAACTTTGAGGGTGTTCACTCAAACATGCATCCCAAGGCAAGGGATTTTCAGGATTTTCAGTTTCTATTCTAGCAGGAAGGATTTACAAACCTGGGTATCTAAGGTATAACCCTGAAAAATGATGATCTGTGCAGGAGTAATTTGCAATTCTAGGATGTTGACTGTAATACATAGTAGACTGAACATCTGATCAAAGCCCATGATTGATTGTCCAGTAGATGTAGTGAAATAGCAGCTAAGAGGGAGGAAATATTCTAGGTATGGAAGATCTTGGCTCCCAGCAACCACTGATGCCCTGCTAGTACTGTTATGTGCTTCATGAACAACTTGGTGCTATAGTGAAGGTGAAAGGCAGGCTTCTGAACTGGTAGTCAATGGTCCCTATGCAGAAGTGTAGATAAAAATCATCAAGGAATCCTAGAGGTTATGTATAAGTAGGTGCCTCAGTGGTCCAAAGAGTGCATCCAATCTTCTTGTGACAAGCAATTGATGACCTTACACTGAGACCATTCTGAACCTTTTCCATTAAGGTAAAATCATTTAGGCCTCCGAAATCCAGAATACATCTGAGTTCCTTTGTCTTTTTTGGCACCAACAAAGCATTTCTGTAGTAATCTTCACAAAATCTCTAGTAAGACATACTAGATGTGTATTTCCTTGGGTCTACTTCATTTAGTTGAAAACTCATTTAACTGAAACTCAAATGACTGGGATCAATTCACTGAAAGCTCACTTCACTGAAAACTCATTTCACTGAACCTCATTTTGTTGAAAGTTATATATGGCCTTTTCCCCACTGTAGTGCGATCATGTAGTTAGTATAGTTAGTTGAAAAAAACTGTGACACAGCGTGACAGGTACCCCAGAGGGGAGGTGCTCCACTTGACTTCACCATTCAAGTCAAGTTACATCATCGGCATTACAAGGTCACAGAGAAGAGACCACTCATAATATTCAAATTTAGGTGCAAAGCCTTGGAGGTCAATCAGGACTGAGATTTTGCATCAGCATGATGATCTTTTTCTGGGGGAAAAAGTATGACTCTCTAATGTTTGGCTTTACTGATTGACTGCAATCTTCAAGTTGAAGGTCCCAGCTGCAGGTCCAAAATATGAGAAATCAGGGACATTCCACAGAATTTTTAACAGTTGAGAGGAATTGTGTGATGTGAACACAGAAGTAGTGAGGAGAGTATTATTATTATTATTATTATTATTATTATTATTATTATTATTATTATTATTATTATTATTATTATTATTTTAATGATGTGATCAACCAGATATTTTCAGCAATATTTCTGGCTTTGTGATTTGTGTGGAACAACTTGGAATGCTTTAATATGTAGCAACTTGTTGGTGTGAAGCCGTTTAAGTGAAATACTATTATATAACCATCTGATATCATCGTTACAACTGTTGGGTGGGAGTTGACATTGGCTGGATGAAAGTCAGTTATTCTCTTTTATCTGCTCAGTTTAAACAATCATCACCTGGTTTTGCAGGAATAGTATGCAGTTTTGAGAAGCAACATGGACATATGCACAGAAGAGTTGATATAGTTGCTGGGGTTGTCTGTAGAGAAAATAGACTAGCTGCCCACTGATTTTTGCTTATTATTCTGGATTTGTGGGATTAGTGTAATTTCTATAAAGCAACTTGAAATATTTTATGTGTGGCAACTGTTTGTTTGGAACAAAGTTGAAATGCCTTACACGACCATCCTCATCATAATCCAGTGTCTGAATTATACATAGAAGTAGCTATAACTGCTTGTTTGTGGGTTGTCTGGGTGTAAGTATCTTAACCCCTTGTCACTTTCTCATTAAACAGTTATCTGTCAAAAAATAAACAAATAAAACAATAAAAAAATAAGGGATAAAATGCATCACAGAGCACCCAGACCTTCAGAACTGGAGAGCTAGTAACCCCTATTCATCAAGGCTGTATAAGCAGATATTGGCATGGGCTGACGAATGGCCTCTGTCCTGAAACTCAACTAGTCTAAAACCAGTCCTGCTTAGAGGTATAGATAGAGGGTCACTGTAGCTTCTGTGGAGAGCCAGGGATGATGTCATTATTTTTTAAATTTCTTCCCAAACCTCAGAGCTCCCTATCTTGTGCTGGGTTGGAGCCAGTGTGGTCATTATTTCTTTTTCTTTCCTCACAAACCTCAGAGGGGTGTACAGGGAGCCACTAAGCCTGTACAGCAGCAGTGTAATGTTGAAAAGTAACAAATCTGAAACATTGTTGTGATTATTTTTAGCAGTATAATGTTGAAAAGTAACAAGTCTGAAACACTGTTGTGATTATTTTTAGCAGTGTAATGTGGAAAGGTAACAAGTCTGAAACATTGTTGTGATTATTTTTAGCAGTGTAATGTTGAAAAGTAACACGTCTGAAACATTGTATTTTTGTCACATTCCTAACAATCAAACATCAGATGCATATACAGGTGGTTATCTTGTGGAGGATAAAGAAACATTCTGTTTGTGTGCGTCTGACAGCAAATACTTTTTATTTATTTTTTCAGTTTTGTCCAAATCTGACATCAGAGGGGTACATAGAAGGTGGCTGTCTTTTGTGGGTAGGGTTCAGAAGGCATGCTGTGCATACATATGGCAGGAGCAACTTCAGATATATGACTGTAACCATGTTGCCCTTGTCTTTCATCCCAATTTAACACTTTAGGGGGATACACAGAAAGTGACTGCCTTTTGTAAGGTGGGGTATGGATATAGGTAGCATTTCTATTTATTATTTATGCATCATCACAGGCATTTGTCTTTCCAGTTTATTGTGCACAGCTGTTTGGTGAAATCTGAGCATAAAGCTTAGAGACAATTCAGTTCCTCCTTGAAATAAAAAGTAAATCCGAATTTATTTCCTTATGTATGTTTTTGTTCAAACCATCAATGAATCAAAAAAGTTGTAAAACGCTATATATATACCTCAGAGCATCTATAACACCATAGCCTCTGTGTACCTAGTGGTCCCTAGACTTCCAGCTTAATTAATTAATTTATTTAATTATTAGTTTGTTTGCTAATTGCAAAGTGAAACACATAAACATTACACAAAAGAGAGGAAAAAAAGAATTAGAGTATTCACATAAAGAGATATTAATGTATAGTAACTTGATTCCATTGCAAGCTGCTTTCTACTCAAAGATTAAATTTGTTATTACAGCATAGTTTTAGTCAGTTAGAGAGTGTTGAAAGGATGCAGGAAAAAAAGAGCTGAAGAGCAAGACTGAATTTCTTCCCTTAATCAAGATTTTTGTTCAGGCCATCAGTGGATGAAAAGGTTGTTTAAAAACAGAAAGTAAAATGCACCTCAAAGCTTATAAAACCTCAATGGCTTAATGCAGTTATTTCCACCACAGTTACTACAGGTGTTCAGTGTTGAAAGGACTCAGGGGAAAAAAACAAGTCAAAGAGCAAGGCTGAATTTCTTCCCTTTCTTCAGACCATCATTAGATATAAAAGATTGTTTAAAAAACTGCAAAATACATGTTAGTGTATCTAGAGCCCCCAATGCTTCTGAGGCCTTGTGGTTCCCATATGCTCAACTTAATACAGTTATTTCCATCACAATTATCAGAGTCACACTTCAAACTTCCATGCCTGGTATCCCTTAACCTTAAATACTCCTAGCATTTTGATATCTATGATCCATCTATGTCAAGCAAAGTTCCTCATTAGCACTCTTCAAGAAAAATCTTGATGAGTGGATGGGAAATAGGAAATACACCCCGGGGATCACTTCTGTGGCTCTGCTTGACATGGGCACAGGAATTTAACATTTTGGGTGGCGTAAGCCAGGGAACCTTGTTGGCTAGGCTTACTTAGGCTCTTGGGTCAATAGCCTAGTACCCACCTATGAACCTACGAGTGTAGTCTTGGTCATTTAAACTGTGGAAAGGATTTATGAAAAACAGAGCTGAAGAGTAAAGACTGAAGTCCTTCTTTTAATTGTGATTTTATGTTGAGGACATCAGTGAATGTAAAGGTTGCTTAAAAAACACAGGATGTGCCTCAGAAGCATATAGAAGCCCCATGGCCAGACCTCTGGACTAATGCCATTGTTTCTTCTGCCATTATCAGAGTGCAGTCCTACCTGCTCAAATAACAAATGAATCAATGAATAAATGCAGAAATAAACTAAAGATAAAGACAAAATGTGAGAAAAGGGAAGAAAAAGTAATCTGGATGGGATGGTGAGGGTAGGCCAAGGGGCAGCAGGAGCACCAGGTGATGTGTGTATTTGTGTGTGTGTGTGTGGGGGGGGGGGCAAGAACCCCCCTTGCCTAGAGCACTAGCTCATCGAAGGTCAGCCCTGGGCAGGTAAATTAGTTCAACATAATCACTGAAAAAATAGTGGATGCAAATATGTGCTTCCAAAATCAGTCTACTATTCTTTATGCATTGTCTCCTAGATGGACACTGGGGCCCTGTATTGTAGGAGCCCTACTTAAGGCTACTACTGGTACAATGGGGTCTGGCTTGGGTATCTTCTTCAAGACTGACCAATCCTTGAGCAGCTGAAAAATGTGATCTTTGTAAGTAGTGGAACTACTGTGTCAACACAGCTCCAAATAACATTGATGACATCTTCAAGGATCTCTACCAAGGGCGATGCCATCCATTACAATACATGAAGTGTATGGAATAAATGTTCTGTTGCAATTTTCTCAAATGAAGTAATAGAGTTTGTGGCCCCCAATTTCTTCCTGCACCAGACAGAGAAACTTGGAAAATTTAGGATCATTGGGGGTGATCCAGTAGTAGCCATACCTTCTTCACTTCCAAGTCTATGACTTGTAACTCTACAGTGGAGTCAATATGCTTTAACTTTTACTGAGCCTCATAGGATCTTTTGGGGTGGACTCTGAGGACTCAGGCAAAAAAGAAAACCTCTTTGAAGCTTCCTGCTGCAAAGAATTGCATGAAGTTCATATGAAATGGCTATGACATGTCCTGGGCATCATCATTATGCTCATCATGAATAATGAACAAGTGCTATGTCTATAACATTATTTCTGCTTAAAATGAATACTCTGTCAATGTCACCATAGGGTGTACTGGCCTCAGTTGCACTGATATCATTCTTATCAATGCCTACTCTGACAGTATCTGCTGTGGTGTATGAGAGACTATCATAGCTAGAGGACATCAGGGGATGCAGTAGGATAGGATCAGGAAATCAATGCCAGGAAGGCCAGATATGCTATTGCTGGAAGCAGATCCTTTGTGAGCAGTACTGAACTGGCACAGGAGCGATCAGCATTGAGTATCCAGGTTGAGGGATTTGACATTAGCTCAAACACTTAAGTGAATGACAATGCTGACTACAAAGTGCTTGTTGAGGAAGCAGGCCTCGGAACTGCAGCAATTTGGTACTGTGTCCATATGTCTGTGAAATGCAGAAAAGGCAGACAAATTTGCATCAATGAAATTCTCCCCAGTGCCCCTTAGCTGAAGTGAACAGGGGACTGCACAGGTAGGGATTCCTATCTAGCCTCCATTACAGGCCTTGGCTAGCTTCTTACAGTCCAGTTCTTGGATGAGGGGGTCCCAGCGTGAAGTTGTCTTCTGCTGCAGTTAGGGCTACATGCACCACAAGTATGGTTCTGTAAGTGAAAATTGAGTTAAAAAGCTATTTGGGTGACAAACTGGTTAAAATGTCAGTTTTCACATCAAACATAGAGAATATCAGACCTGGCACTGAAGTTGGAGTTGGAGCATGGATCAGCATAAGTGGATAGTGTAAGAAGATTGCAGTAGATGCCAGTTTATTTGGCTTAACTGCCATCATCAGAGCTTTTTACTATAGCATTTACTAGATTTGTCTTGGGCAATGAGACAGTTGGGAGGATCCTCATCTGAACATAAGGAGGCATCCTCTTGGACCATTTAGCTGACAGGACCTTTTTCATGAGGTGGGACAATAACTTAGCAAACTGAGTATACCAAGGAATTGTGTTCTTACCTAAAGCAATAGAAACAATGGGAATGACTGTTGCTCAGAGCAATATGTCTGTCGCAATGGCTCAGCTTAAAAAGGGGTTTTGGCATGGTCCTGAAAACCGAAGAGGGAGGAAGAAGGATAAAAAGAACTGACAAAGGACTTAGAGGAAAGAGGAAACATTGACAAAAAGGCTTTATCTGTGACTGAGGCTTCATAGGGAAGAACTAATTTGCTGGTAAAACAATCCTTTTTTTTTCATAAAACAAATACATGGAACAGCCTGAGTTAGCTCTTTCCTTTGTGACTGAATTCAAATGTGGAAAAGAAGAACTGGGGAAATGAGAACTGAGCAGCATGATGGGAACCAGATAGGGAGAGAGAGAAAACAGAGAGAGGCCCAGGTGCAGCATGGTCCTTATGCCTATGGACGACAGTGCTAGCAGTTTTCAAAGATAGATTTCTTACTAAATCGTATATTAACAACTTGTAATTAATTTTAGATTCACAGAATAGACAGCAAAGGCATTCTTATCTTCAAAACCACCATAAATTAAATGAATACAAGTACATACCCTTATGTATCAAAATTCACAAAGTCTGTTATGGTTGCTTGAACTCCTGCGATGGTGATTTGCTCCTCCTCCATCATCTCTGAAATAGATTAAGAGTACTGATCATAACAATAACTAGAAGCGCCTAATCTAAAAAAATAAGAGCAAGAAAATGCACACTACCATTTTATCTACTCAACATCCAATACAGATCAAACAGATGATTATTCTCAAACACACTCTGACACACTGTTGGCTTGTTTATTTGTATGTTATTTGCTGTTAATCAAGTAAGTTAGTGGTTCATAACTGACTCTTTTCAGCTATGACTTGGGGAACAAAGGTAAATGCAATTAATATAGCTGGTCAGCACTTGGAAAAAAAACAAAATATGTAGTACAAAAACGGAGATCGACCACATGCCAGGCAATATAATCATGAGTCCAAAATTTTAAACAGTGAGACATAATCCTGCTCACTTTTGTTGCACATTCATTTTTTCTGTTATCTTCACTAACCACAGAAATCAACTGGAACTTATCAATACAGATTCTGTTTATTTCTACAGTTAATTTCCAGCTTCACCTTCCCATATACTCCAATATGGAACAGTTCTTGTTATTACAGTGGTTATTAAGTTATAATACCAGAGCACCTTAAAAGTGACCGAATTTCTAACTATCCAGCACTCTGCATGTGTGTGTTTGTTTGGGTGTGTATGTGTGTGTGTGTGTGTATACGCATGTGGATGTACACAGGTACATGCCCATGCATGCATATGCTCCTCGGTGTAGTTTGTATGCTATTTACTAGCTGAGCAGACACTGGATCTAATAGCCCTATCCTTATTCCCATGTTTTCTGTACCTTGGTTCCTCAGTACGTGTAGCAAAGAGCTAAGGAACTGCAGCCATTTGGTCAGATCTAGCTGTGTAAATGTCCTGCACCACAATATACTAAAGAGCACTCTGAACTGTAATTTACTTTCACCTGAGATGACTCTCACTTTCTTCAATTTTAGGTGCATTCACAACTTAGCACTCCTGTCCTGTTATTGATAGGACTCCAGCATCCTATGATTTTCCCGAATGGTTCACAGATTGCTAATTAAGCTATTCATTAAAGAGGTTAAGATCCCTATGCTCCTTTTATCATCATGCCACTGAAAACGTTCTTGACCCTAAGTTTACAGTCCTGAAGTAGATGTGATGTTGAGCTATAAATATTCAGACGGTAATGGTAACCTTGCCTAAAATGTTTTTGTTTGTGGTAATGTTTGATGTTAATTTTACTTTTATGTAGCAAATTCCTAATGCCTGATCAGAAGTATGCATCAGAATTCAATTAAGATATAACTGCGATAGTCTGATAGTGGCTAATGTACCCAACTGCCATCTCAGTTCTTATTTAGTTCAGTTATACAATCATATGCTTTTTGTGACACTTGTTTTAATTGCCCTTGTTGAATAAATCTGTAAGCTAGAGGTAGTTCTTGCTTGTGGTCATGCATTCCTAAATAGTTTTTCTGTTCCATTTCTGCACATCTTCCATCCTTCATCAAGCAAAAGTATCCTGCTATAGAACGCTGCAATAATTATCTCTGTAAATTAGTGACCCCATATTTTCAGTCTTCTATTTTCGCCTAAGCATTTCTTTCCTCATATAACCTAATCTTTCTATTATTTACCTCACTAGACCCAGCCTGCATATTAGTATCCCTTTTCTAAGCCAGAATGAAGCTCCTTATATCCTGCATTATTTTCCCTGTTCCATTTCTACCAGTTTCAAGCACATGCAAGACCCAAAGATGTGCTCAATCACCTAGCTTATTTCTTCCAAATAAGGGGCACAACACTGGGTAAATCATAACTAGTAAGAAGGATGTGAGTAAATACTTATGGAGCAGTTTCCTTGCAAATGTTCCACACTGGGCACTACTTGTAGAATCAGGAAATGCTTGTGCCACTCTCTCTCTCTCTCTACAGTTTCAGCAGCAAAGTCCCCAAGTTCCCAAGATCTTCAGAATCCATCTGGCTCCAGGGAAAACCAATGCAAAAGTGCTCCAGTACTTCTGTAAGTCTCTCAAGCTTGTAAACAAAAGTTCAGTAACAATTCTTGTATAGCATTCCCTTGGGTACTAACAAACCTGGGTAGCAAGTACTCAAGCTTGTGAGGAGAGCATTATGAGTGAATCCAGCATTTCTGTAAAATCATTTCTTCCCCCAACACACACACACACACACACACACACACACACACACACACACACACACACACACACACACACACACATGTGCACACACGCACACAAACATACCACCAAAACTTATCACTTTAAGGTCACTGCACCTCTGACAAAGAGCAGGTACTAACAAGCAGTACAAAGCCGGCGTTGTTCTTTCTCTGGAAGGTTTTGAGATCAGACCACCTACTGAGTAAGCAAATATAAGCTAAAGCATCTGAAAAGATGGGTGAATAATTGAAGAGTTGGACTATTATGTTTCAACCAAAGTGACACAAGGAATTGCCTGCAAGTCATACAAAGGAGCCTTTTTCATGTGTGAGGAAAAGCTGATGTTCTTCATACTGATCACTGCTGCAGTAGACTAAACTATATGGGTTATATCCTGCAAGGATATAACACCCATACAGTCTCCAGTGTTTCAGGGTACCCTCCACACACCCAAACCTTTAATCAGCTTGAGCTTAGCTGTCTAGAAAGGCAGGCTTGGGAGCCATCCCCTCAGAATTTTCCTGCCACCAAAGAGTGCACTTCTCTGCAGCTTTCAAGGATCAACAGTTGTCAAGTTGACAAGTCCTGTTCTTGCTGGGTAGGTAAGTTCCCCCTTTGAGGGGGGAAAATATTTGTTTGATTATACTTTTCTGTTTAGGAAAGTTATTTTAAAGCTAGGCATTTCTGTTTTAATGGACTGTCAAGTGATTGTATTTTATTTTTCAAATGGAGTGCTTTTTTTCTTGTCAGTTTAAAAGTTGTTTATAGTATTTAAACAACATTTTTTTCTGTGGAGAAATTGTGTTTATTTTACTTTTTTGGGCTGGTAACATGTTTAAAGTGTTTCTTACTACTATATCTTTCTGGAAAAATAGTGAGTTCTAAAGACTTTAAATTTCTTACTGCTTGTTTTCCACAGGAAAGAGGCACTGTTTTTGGCTTGAGCATGGAACAAACTGTTGGCCTCACATTGTCTTTCTTCCAGCTACAGAAAGAACAAGTTAAGCAAGCAGGCTTTGCCACACAGCAGGCTAGCAATTCTGTCTCTGCTGCAGGTGGGTGACTCTGCTGTTTCCATTAGTTGTACTTCAGAACGCTCATCTTTTATTGCAAATCCCTCTGGTGTAGCACCTACAGTCACTATGGACCAGGGTTTAGCCACGTCCTCTGCTGTTTTTGGGGTCCCTTTAGTGAGTAAGAGAGAGCCACTTGTAGATGGAACAGGAGAGACTTCCCTGTTTTGTCAGAATGTTGTACCCATCTCTATGCTACTGCTGCCATTAATAACAATGTTCACTCCATTTTTTTCAGGTCTATATCACATAGTCGAACTTAGTATTCATCAAATACCTATTTGTTGGCCTCTTTCTGTTGAAGTCACAAATCAATGAATGGACTTTTAATCAAAGTTTTTCCTAGGGAAAACCAATGGCTGGCCACTGTAGTGCGATCTCAGAGTTGGCAGTTAGGGGGTGTGCAGAGTGAAGCTCCTGGCCTGGGTAGGTTTTAAGTTTTATGCTTTTTTCGTGGTCACTAGGTTCGTCTACTGTTGTTTTTCTCTAGGAAAAACTTTGATTTAAAGTCTATTCGCCGATTTGTGACTTCGACAGAAAAGGGTCGACGAATAGGTATATGATGAATAATAAGTTCTACTAAGGGATGTAGACCCTTTTTTCCTGTGAAAAAGTAACAGAATTCTTAGTATGTATCTACTCCTCCTCCTCAGTTTTCCTTGGACAGAAATACATTATTGTGTCTGGCTCAGGCTTTGATTCAAGCTATCGAGCCTTCTTATAAAATAGTTTCTGGTAAAGAAAGAGGGATATTTCTTTTCCTGAAGAGATTCAAGATTCTGAATCGGGACAGGAAGATGAAGGGTTTTCTCCTCTGATTTCTGATTCAAACTCAGAAGAGAGCTCAGTTTCTGATTCTCCCTATAGGAGATTATCTTTCTTCTAAACTATTTCCAGAACATGTCAGTGTTTTCAATGGGAGAACACTGAAATACTGTGAGCTGTTAACAGAAGAATTTCCAGAACCTTCACCTATTCCTTCAGTTCCATTAGCTTTGGAGGATGTGTGTGCTACTGCCTGCAATTTTTCTGATAGTCAACAAGCTGACATAAAAAAAAGGCAGAAAGAATTTATATAATTCCTCAGTCTTTTACATTTTTATATAGTCTTCCCAAACCTGACCCAAAAACTATAGCTAGTTAATTTTACTGCTGCTAAACATTTAGTTAATTCCAATCCTCCTCTTTCTGATAAGGTTAGAAAGATTATTGGAAACTATGGGGAAAAGTGTATGCTTCTGCAACTCTGATTTTCAGAATTTTGACTTGTCAGGATAATATGTTAAGGTTTGTTCTGACTAATTGTGAAAGTATGAGGAATGTTTTGTCTGCAGTTTCTTCATATGAAAAAAATCTGCTTGAAATAATTTAGTTTCTTCTGTTGTGCATGCTACTACTCTTTGTTTACAATGTGTGTGTATGATTCAGTTGATACTTTCTCAAAGGCTGTGACCAGTGGTACTATGATGAGGATGTTTGCCTGGCTGCATTCTCAGAACCTCCCAGATTATGGTAAAATGCAATTTTTAAATTTTCTTTGGATAGAGATTTAGGTTTTGGCTCCTCTGCTTCAAAGATGACCAAACTGTGATGACGGGGTAAGTTGATACAGGAAATCTCTAAGATTGTTCACTCCCATTTTTTTAATTTTTTTAAGGGATTTTCTACTCCCTCATCCAGTTTTGGCAAAAAATAAATAAATAAATAAATAAATAAATAAGCAGTCTGAACAAAATGCAGGTAAACATACATTTAAGAAGAAATGGCAAGGGAGTTCCAAAAAGCATTTGGAGCTTTACTGCTGCCGAAGAGTATGATCCTCTAAGGCTTTTCAGGATCAGTGGTTGACTTCTGCTTTCTTTAGCTAGGCAGATGTTCCAAAACTAATAAACTATTTTCTGTGAAGAAATTATGTTTATTTTAATGTTGTGGGGTATTGTTTCTTATTTTCCCAAGGATAGAGGCACCATTTTCAGCTTGACCATGGAACAGATTGACTCTCTCATGGTCAGTCCTTCTTCCACCCACAAAAAGAAAAAAGTTAAGCAGACATACTTTGCCACCACAGTAGGCTATCAATTCACCTCAGCTGTAGGTGGGTGACTCTGCCGTAGCCATTTGTTGTGCCTCAGACTACTCATCTTTTACCCCCGATCCCTCTGGTGAAGCACCTGCAGCCACTATGGACTGAGGATTAGCCATGTCCTCCATGGCTGTTGGAGTCTCCTCAACAGGCAAGAGAGAAAACACCATTTTGTTGGTCCTGGGAGAGGGAACAGGGAAGGTTTCCCTGCTGAGTCAGAATGCTGCGCCCATCCCTAGGGAAGCAGCGGCTGCCATTAGTAACATGGTTGGCCATATGTTTCCTGTCAAAAACAAACAGAAAATCAAGCATATATCTACTCCTTCTCCTCAAATTTCATTGGATAGGAGTAGTTTACTGGGAATGGCTCAGGGTTTGATTCAGGCTATTGATCCTTTCCAGTAAAAGAAAGAGAGATGCCTCCATTCCTGAAGAGATTCAAGATGCTGAATCTGAAGAGGAAGATGCTGGGATAGATTCAGCTGTTTGTACTCAGATTGCTAATTCAGGCTCAGAGGAGACCTCCCTTTCTGATTCTCTCTGTGGGGGGTTCTCTGCTAGAATGTCCCAGTGTTTTCAGTGGGAGAACACTGACATTTCTCAGTCTCTTAAAAATACTATGAGTTGTTACAGAAGGATTTTCCAGAACCTACACCCATTCCTTCTGTTCTGTCTGTTTTAGAGAATGTGTGTCTTACAGCCTGCAATGTTACTGATAGCCAGCTGGCTGACCCTAAAAAGGTAGATAGGAAGTTCCTGAGTCTTTTAATTTTTATACACTATTCCCAAACCTGACCCAGCAAGTATAGCCTTGGTTGACTTCTTTGCTGCTAAGCACTTAGTTAATTCCAATCCTACTCTTTCTAATAATGATGCGAACATTATTGATAGGTATGGCTAAAAAAAGTGTATACTTCTGCAACTTTGAATTTCAGAATTTTAAATTGTCAGGCTCATATGTTAAAGTTCATTCTGACATATTGTGAAAGTATGAGGAATGTTTTATCTACAGTTTCATCTTGTGAAGAAAAATCTGCTTTAAATAACTTAGTTTCTTCTACTGTACTCATTCTTAGAAGTATGTGTATGACTCTGTTGTTACTTCTTCCAGAGCTATGACCACTAGTATGGTTTTAAGTAGGTTTGCTTGGCTGCATTCTCAGAACCTTCCAGATAATCTTAAACATGAGATTTTAAATTCTCCCTTGTGCAGAGATTTAGTGTTTGGCCCTTCTGTTGCAGAGGTGATCAAAAAGTGTGATGAAAGGGGCAAGGTGATCCAGGGAATCTCTTCAGTCCTCCTTTTGCCAAATTGTCCAAGGGATTTTCTTTGTACAAATAGAATAAACAATCTGAAAAGAATTCAGGTAAAGAGATATTTATTTGTTTATGTATATTTAGTGACATTTGTTGACCGGGAAAGTCTGACTGGGACAGGAGCCCATTTTCAGAGGAGGTCCGGGGAGAAATGTTTAAGAAGTGGCAAAGAGGTACCAAAAGAACTCTCAAAGCTCCCAAAAACAATGACACTCCAACAAGTCTGAATGACTATTCAAGAGACCTTGTGATCCCCCCTTCCACCCTGGCTGTCTTTCTCTTCCAGAAAGTTGGAATCTCCATTTCTCTCTTTGGCAATAGATTGTTTCAGACAAATGGGTTCTGAAAGTCATTCATCATGGTTACGAGTGGCAGTGGGAGGGAATTCTTCCTTTCCAAGGGGTCATTCTTCATCCTGCAGATAACGCTGCTTTGTTTATACCTGTCCTTCACCACATGCTGTCCCAAGGAGTGACAAAACCACTTCTTCCTTTCACATGAGGAAGGAGTTTCCTTTAAGGATGTTCCTAGTACCAAAGAAAGAAAATGCTTAGAGACCATTTCTGGTTCTTTGTTTTCTAAACCTGTTTGTGATAGTGCCCAAATTCAAAATGATGTCACTTCACAATCTATTGCCTCTTCTTCCACTTTCAAGTTTCCTGGTAACACTAGATTTAAAAGATGATTTTCTTCACATCCCTATTCATCCAGACTTCAGGTGTTTCTTAAGGTTTTGTGTGTCTGGATCACATTATCAGTTCTCTGCCTTACCTTTTCGACTATCTACTGCATGAAGAATGTTCACAAAGTGCCTAGCTTTAGTTATAGCTCATTGCAATCTACAGGGTATCCATGTTTTTCCATATTTAGATGACTTCCTTATCTCTGCAGAGTCTTTTTCAAAATGTCAGGAACCTTTCTCCTGTGTGAGAGATCTTTTGCACAAGCCAGGATTCCAAGAGAACATTCAAAAGTCTTTCTTGACTCTCACACAGGATTGTGTTCATGGGATGTCAACTAGATACCTCATCTCAAAGAGCTTTTCTTTCCCAGGAAAAACTAGATCTTTATTTATATCTATTTCTAAGTTTTTCCACTCAGACTTCAGTCACTGTGAGGGAATACCTCAGGATTTTTGGTCTCATGGCATCTATGATTCTCATGATATCCCTGGCAAGACTCCACATGAGAAATATACAGTTGTATTTGAAATCTCTTTAGTCCCAGCATCAACCCTCTTTTTCTTTTCAGATTCCAGTACTGAGGTTTGTCAGAAGAGAAATCACTTGGTGGATCAACAGATAACCTTAAATCAAGGTCTTCACTTTTCCCTCCCTGCTCCAAAGCAGTCAGTCACCACAGATACTGGTTCTTTCTTTCTTAAACCTGCTTGTCATAGTGTCCAAATTCAGAATGATGCTACTTCACAACCTGTTACCTTTTCTTCCTCTTTCAAGTTTCCAGACTTTGCTTGGGGATAAATAAAAGTGCAGGGAATGTGGGACACCAAGGACAGATGCAAACACATAAATATCAAGGAGATGCTTGCCTTGATCAAGGTACTCAGTTCTCTGAACCATCTTTGGTCCCTGGGACCTCTTCAAGTGGTACAGACAATACCATGGTAATGTGGTACATCAACAAGCAAGGATGAACCAGGCCTTACCCCCTTTGGTGACTAGCCATGTTAGCTTAGGATACAGCTTCACAGCACAGTCTCACTCTACCGGCACCCTACATTCTGTCAAAGCACAACTGTATGGAAGACAAACTGAACAGTTCCAGGTTAGACCCTCGTGAATGGAAACTACATCCAGGGATATTCCAAGATTTGATCAATCTGTGGGGAGTTCCTCAAGTAGACCTCTTTGCCTCCTCTCTGACAATCAACTGGCAAAAATCTGTACCAGGACTCCACGCAAGAAGGCCTGGAAGACAGATGCCTTTTCTTTTCTTTGGACTGGAATGTTCCTATATGCCTTTCCACTAGTATCCAGGGTACTTATGACAATTCAGAAGGAATCCCCCAAGATCTTTGTGGCAACTCCCTTCTGGCCCAAACAAATGTGTTTTTTTGTTCTTTTGGAAAAGGCCAGGGGCAATTATCACAAATATCCTCACAGAATAGAACTACTCACATAAGAACAGGAGTGTTTGATATACCCTGATGCCATTCATCTTCAATTGACTACCTGGATGATAGGGTCTTAATTCCTTTTAGGCACCTGTTGTCTGAGTATGTGCAGCAGGTAGTAATGTAAAGTAAATCATATAATAGCAAATAGAAGGGGTTTTCTAGTTGGTGCTAACAACATAACCAGCACCCATTAAGGGCTAGTTATTCTCCAGTTTTACAATAGTTCTGTGAGTTACTATCCTATAGTATGTCTTATTCATATATCAAGGTTCATTTGTTGGCTATTTCAGCATGTCTGTATTTTAATCATCCTCTTTCCAGGAAATCACATGTCAAAATGTTCTAGAAAGGGGTTTTGCATAAGTGGCCTCAAGCAAACTGGTGGCCCCTCTTTGGGATTTTAATTTTGTGTAAGCAAAACAAACAGTTGCTCCATTTCAAGTAGGTAATCTGGTTGACTTGAGGTTCTTAACATGGAAACAAGTTTTATTGATTGCTTTAACCTCTGCAGGAAGGGTATCTGAGTTGCGAGTTGTGGTAAGTCAACCCTTCCTCATTTTCCACAAGTACAGGGTTTCTTTAAGAATTACTCCTTATTTTATGCATAAAGTGGTATCCGAGTTTACATTAAGTCAAACTAGCCAACTCCATGTTTTCTTTCCTGAACCTAAAAATGAGGAAGAAGGGATACTCCATACCATAGATGTCCACAGACAACTCATGCATTATCTTGACAGAACTAAATCTTTTAGATCATCAGATCAATTGTTCATTTCTAAGAAGAAGGGACAGCCAGTGTCAAAACAGGCTATTACCTTGGGAACTAGATCAGGGTCTTCCAAGATTTGATCCATTTGTGTGGAGTTCCTTAAGTAGACCGATTTGCCTCCTCTTTAAACAATCAGCTGACATGATTTTGCTCCAAGACTCCTTGCAAGAAGGCCTGGAAGACAGATGCCTTATCTTTTCCTTGGACAGGAATGTTCCTATAGGCTTTTCCACCCTTTCCTCTGATATCTAGTGTACTTCTGAAGATTCAGAAAGAATACCCCAAGATCATTGTGATGACTCCCTTCTGGCCCAGGTAACAGTGGCTCTACCTTCATTAGGAAATAGCCAGGCACAATTACCACAAACTTCCTCACAGATTGGATCAACTCACACAAGATCAGGAGTGTTTGATACACCCTGGCCTCAATTAACTCTCAACTGACTGCCTGGATGTTAGGGTTTTAAGTCTCTTTAGTCAACTATTTACTGAGAAAGTGTAACAGCTACTAATGGAAGCAAGAAAGCCTGGTACTAGAAAATCAAGTATTAGCAAATGGAAAATGTTTTCTAGTTGGTGCCAACAACATAACCAGTACCCATTCAGTACTAGTTGTCTGGTTTTACAATGTTTGTGTGAGTTACTATCCTATGTTTTTTCTTATTCTTCCATCAACCTTCGATTAATGGCTATTTCAGCATGTCTGTCCACGGATTCCCTTCTTTCACTGCATTCACATTTTAAAATGTTTTTGAAAGGCATTTTACATGAGAGGCCTCTTAGAAACCTGGTGGCCCCTCCTTGGGATCTTAATTTTGTGTTAGAGAAGCTATCACTTCTTCCACTTGAACCAGCAAACATGGCTGACTTGAGGTTCTTAAAATGGAAAACAGTTTTATTGATTGCTCTGACCTTTGCACAAATGGCATCTGAATTAAAAGCCCTTATAGTGAGTCAACCCTAACTAATTTTCCACTGGGACATTGTTTCTTTGACTTTAAGAACTAATCCTTCTTTTATGATTAAAGTGGTATCCAAGTTTGCATTAAGTCAAACTATCCATGTTCCTGTTTTCTTTCCTGAACCTAAAAATGAGAGGAGAAAAGATACTCCATAACTTGTGTCATGAAATGAGATACTGCCAGCCTAGCTATCTGGAATTTTGTAAATAATTATATGTCATTTGTGAATATCAACATGATTCATATAAGATGTCTGTGCTACAAATGTATTAGAGATGTATGTCATATAAGATGGTTTGTACAAACGTGTGCTGAAGAGGTATTTTACAAAGTGCTGTTTGAAATGTATCCACAGTATACCCTGCTGGAATGGAACAGAAATGTACACACACTATTGTAACTGTTTAAATGTATATATTTAACAGGGGAAACTGGAATACAGAAGGCTAACCTCAGAAAAAAATAACTGAAATTAAATTACTTTATGACAACAAGAGACAGGATGTCTACACCAAGGAGTTCTCTATGTTGTCTTGAAGGAGAAATAATTACTAGGCTTGAGATGTGGAAGTGTTTTATTGTTTTATGACTTCCAACAGCTACACAGATTTGAGCAAAAGTCCTTGTTTGTGTATATTCACAGGTAGATGCTAAATACTGCCAGATTCCAGAAGTGGGGGGTTTAACTGGGATAGAGTCAGATGACAAGAAATTATGTCATTCTGCAATCTATCCCAGCAGTAATATTTGAGATATTAATTTAAGAACTCTCTGACAGAGACTTGAGCATTCTGTATTTCGTCTTTGACCTGACATCATCAAGATCCACTCACCACATCTGCCTTGCTGCTCTAATTAAGTGTACTAGGATATAATAATTCTCTTAGATATAGTCAGGAATATATCAAAGCTTAATTTAGTAGAAATTTTTATTTATTTGAGACTGTCCTGCAATGTTGTTTTAAATATTCCTTGTGATTTTTGAAATTTATATATATATATTTAGTATGGTCTTGTTCTTTTATTATTTATTACTTAATATATTTAAAACTTTCATTGTGGCTGATCTGTCTAGCATATTTAAGTTCAGACAGTACTTGCATATTTATTTGGTGACATTGTGTAGGCCACTCCTAACAGCCCTGCTATTGGTCAAATTACCATTTGTACTGATAGTAATATTAAACAATAAGACTGGACACACTTTGTTAACAGCCTTAAAGTAGCTTATAAATATTTGGCTGGTGGCATTAATAACTACCTTATAGTGTAGGCAGAAGGGGACATAGCTAGTAAAAATGTGCCAGCCTTTCCCAGGTGTGTGTGTGTGTGTGTGTGTGTGTGTGTGTGTGTGTGTGTGTGTGTGTGTGTGTGTGTGTAAAACAAATCTCCAAGAGTGTATGTGTCAGCTACTTGGGCAGGGACACAAAGTACAGGTTGGACAGAGAGAGTGCTGGAGGTCTTGGCTTGGCCACTAAGCTGAGCTTTCAACTATATAGCTGTGCCAGTGGGAAGTCTTACTGGGGATCTGGAAAAAGAGAGAGAAAATAGCCCCAGACTGACTGTGGTCTCTGTGTGCTCTTAGGGTAATTGCACTTGGTGCAGGGAGCTTCATCTGGAAATACTGTGTGTGTATCTGTCATCCTCCCAATGTACACCCTCCACTGGTGCTAGTGGTGAGGATTGAGGCTCCACGATTACTGTTGCCAGTGGTGGAGCATCACATTTATTGGCTGTCAGTGGTGGGATCACCACATCACATATTGGGATTCAGTGGTGTGTATATTGAATTCCTGTAGCCTGTAAACAATGGTCACTAAAGAAGGTGTTTATACTCTCAGTCAGCCACATAGTGAACATTCAGAGTTTCATATCACAATAGTTTTATTTTTTTTGTTAGCTTAGTTAGTCAGGGAGTGCAGGCAAGGATGTTAGCAGACAAGTATGGCAAGCTAACAAGGAGCCTTTGGCTGAGATGTGCCAAGCTAAAGGATTGGTGCATGCCAACCTGACTAAAGCAGAAATTATTGCAGTCTTAGTCACAGTTGCATCACAGACCGGCAACCAGGAGGATAATCAGACTGACCTTTGGCATGTATGGCTCTCAGAAAATGGACAGTTCAACCTTTCCACAGGGGACTTAAAAAATCCATCTGGAGTTAAAAAAACTTGAACTGGAGGCCAAACATTTGGAAATAGAATCAGCGCAAAGACTGCAGCATTTGGAGGTTGAAGCAGAATCAGCAAAGAGACTGAGACATCTGGAAGCTAAGGAAAAGGAGAGGCAGAGGCAACATGAGAAGGAGATGCTGACTCTTCGCCAGGGTCATGGAGGTAATGAGGAAGGTAGTAACCAAACCCCAGAATCAACAAAGATCAATAAACTTCTTCCACAATTTACAGAGGGTGATCATTTTGATAGCTTCATTCATATGTTTGAAAGGGTATGTAAACAGTATAATGTTGACCAAGGGCTTTGGGTACAGTTCCTGATGCCCTTACTCCATGGTAAAGCTGTAACTGCTATTTCTAAATTGTCTGATACTGATTGCTTAAATTATAGTACTGTTAAACACTGTTTATTAGAGTGTTTTAACTTAACACCTGAAGCTTATAGAAAAACATTTTGCGAGCATAGACTCAAGGCAGATAAAAGTGTGTGTGAATATATTCTTGAACTAAATACTTTTTTCATATGTGGGTGATGGGGAGAGGTCACCACTTTTGAAGGGCTGGCAGACCTTTTGGTAAGGGCACAAGCCATTAGCACTTTGCTTAAGGACATGAGAATCTGTTTGGCAGATAGCGAATGCAGGACCGCAGATGAGTTGGGCGAAAAAGGGAGACCTATACCTAGCAAGCAGGGCATCATTGCACAGGAAAGGGATACCCAGTGCTGCTCATGGATCTAAGAGAACCCATGATGGGCAGCCTAAACCACCCCAACAGAGTCTGCCAGCAGCAGGAGAAGCCACTAGTTCAAGTACATAGCCAGTACTAAGGGTTAAATGTTTTAAATGCAACCAGTGGGGCCATGTAGCATATAGATCTCCACCGAAACAACGTCTGGAACAAAATGTAGGACAGCCAGTAGTTGGAATGACAGAATGCCAACAGTAAGTTGTCTGGAGACAACAAGGATACCAAACTACCACACGAGGTTATATCCTGTCTTAGTAGATGGGAAACTGGCCACTGCTAAGAGTGACACAGCCTCTGACCTAATGACTGTGAAGCCTGCAATGGTTAAAGAGGAGCATTACTTGCTTGAGTAGTGTATTCCAGTCAGAGCTTCAGGATGGACCCCGTTCCAGATACCTTTCTCTAGGGTTAACCTTGACTGAGAGGGTGGAAAAGGAAGCAAGCAAGTAGGTATGTTTGAGGATATCCCTGCAGATGTCTTGATAGGGAATGATTTTGATAATACAGTACCTTGTGTGCATGCAGTTACATCCAGTCAGGCTTGGAGACAAGCATGTGGATCTGGTAGACTTGGGGGGGGGCCCAGACAGACCACACACTTGCAGCCAGGACTGGTGAGGTGGTCGCTTCAGAGAAGAAGCTACCCTCTAGCAGGGAGATTGAAGGTGAGCCACAGCTGCTTGTGGGTACTGATGTTCCCTTGGACAGAGTGACTGCAAGGGCAGAGGTGAGTAGTAGTACCCAAGCTGACAGTGAGGGACTACTGTCAAGGAATACCAGACTGCCAGTGGAAGGGGAGCCGGGAAGGGTTACAAAGAGAGTGCTGAGACAGGCTCAGCTTACAGACTCTACATTACAGGAATTGAGAGAAGCAGCCAGAAAGGCACCTGATTCTCTAGGAAAGGGTGAATCTGTACACTGGGACAAAGAATTACTGTATATAGAGTGGACCCCTGAGGGAAGGCTAGAGGGTGAGAGAATACAGCAGTTGGTAATGCCCAGAACTTACTATCTGGCACTTCTAGCTATAGCCCATGATATTCCCTTTTCAGGTCATATGGACATAAAGCATACAAAGAGCTGTATTATGCAGAGCTTTTATTGGCCTGGGATTTCCAGAGATGTAAGAGGGTACTGTAGGACCTGTGGGCAGTGCCAAAAGGTAGCAAGGCAGGAGACAAGGTCAAAGCTCCTTTGATGCCTTTGTCTGTGATTGAGAAGCCATTTCAGAGGGTAGCTATGGATATTGTGGGGCCTCTGATTACCCTAAGTTCCACAAGGAAGACGTATATCCTAGTGGTAGTAGACTATGCTACTAGATACCCTGAGGCAGTGGCTCGGTCCTCCATTGAGACAGAATAGTTAGCAAATGCTTTGTTAGAGATTTTCAGTGGGGTAGGATTCCCAAAAGAAAACTGACTGACAGAGGTGCCAATTTCATGTCAGACCTGCTGGCTTGTCTATGTAGACACTGTGGAGTGAAGAACCTAAAAACCACCCCCTACCATCCCCAGACTAACGGTCTGGTTGACAGGTTAAACTCTACACTAAAGACCATGCTACGGGCATTTGCAGGCCAGTTTAGCAGAGAGGTGCACTAGGAAGCCACAGGTTTTTCACTCTTTGATTTGCTGTATGGGCATAGGGTGAGGGGACCTCTAGATCTGATTTGTGATGAGTGGGAGGGTGAATGTGAATCCCACAAGGAGTCTGTTGTGGCACATGTCCTAAACCTCAGGACAAGGCTTAGGGAACTCATGGACTTGTCCCAGGAGAACCTGACAGAAGTCCAACAGCAGAAAAAAGTCTGGTGTAACAGGAATGCTGTAGGACAACAGGTTATGGTTCTCATTCCTGTCAGAAACAACAAACTGCAGGCAGTTTGGGAGGGACCCTTCAAAGTGGTAAGGAAGATCAGTGATGTTATCTACATGGTAGAACTGCTAGGTAGGAGGCAGAGACACGAACTGTACCATGTTAATATGATAAAACCATATCCTGATAGAGAAGCCCCTGGTGCTGAGTATTTGCAGTGGATGGCAGGAGGAGTCTGAGGGAGATCTATGGCTACAGGGAGCCAGCTAGCTACGTCCCAAATCCCTATGGTGGAGCCTAGGGTTGCCAGCATATGATAGGACAGTGCAACACTGTAAT